>NC_142042.1:61673624-62011506 GCF_982192425.1 Myodes glareolus | reverse complement strand
TTCGTAGGGCCAATAATAACAATATATTTTTTTCTCCTAGCCACCTGCCTTCTCATCTCTCTCAAGGAACAGCTGCCTGAGGTCTCCAAGATGGCAGAAAACTGGACGCCTCTTCAGCCATACCTCTTGCTGAGCGTGAGCCCACCAGTTCCCAGCTCACCCCTCTCTCATGTTGCCCCATGCCTACAGGAAGTAGCCAGACTTGAGCCCTTTAGCCAAAAAGTCCGGAATGTTTGGTTGGAAGCCTCACCCCCGCCCCTGGGCATCCACATATACAAGGAGTCTGGAATGTTTGGCTGGGGGTCCAAGCCCCCTTCCCTGGGAGTGGCTGCAGTCCAGACTCCACCTCTAAGAAAGCCTCCAAACAGTGACCTCTTCCCAGGGAGGGTCAAGATCACTCCCACAGGCTATTGAAACTGCCGCCCAGAGAATGAACACGTGGTCTCCCCTTTTCCTCCTCTGTGTTTTCCCAGGGGGCTGCCCAGGAGCACTGACAGCCATTAAAGCTGAACTTCTAATTCAGTGTGAGTTGGTCTAATTTGGATTATTGCATCAGCAGAGAGGCTTACGAGGCCAGAAAAAACTTAGCAATTACCAGGGAGAAATTAAAATTATGTCACATGTAAAAAGGACTATGCAAATAGAAGCTGACGATAATTGCTCAATTGCTGTTACTTCCATATTTTAAGGGCAAAGCAGCTCCAGTGAGTAGGACAGGATGTTTGGGAAGTATTGGAAAGAGTATTTTGGCAAACGGTCATCAATGATGAAAGGCCTAAATTAAAAATAAAACTAAATGGGACTGAGATTGAAGGAATACTGGATTCTGGTGCTGTTGTATCTGTAATTTCTCAAGAGTCCTGGGATCCAAGCTGACCTTTCAGTTTGTAGGCATTGGAACCTTATCACAAGTAAAACAGAGTTAAGAGTGGATTAAAGGCGTAGGACCAGAAGGACAAATGGTGATGGTAAAGCCTCAGTGTAGCTGATACAGCCACGGGTTTATGGGGCGATAAGTTTGTTTATTATAACAATGGGGAACTCAAATTAATATCCCTCCAATTTCAGAAACAGTTTGTAAAATGATGTTAAAAATGGGGTATGTTCCTGGAAAATGTCTTGGAAAAAATTGTCAGGGAAAATCACAGGCTATACAGATTGTCCACTGGCAGGACAAAACAGGAATTGACTGTTCAAATGTGGAGCAGGGGCCACTGCCAACTGTTCTGCCTTTAAGCCCCCTCAGTCCAGACTCTACCTCTGAGAAAGCCCGCCAAATGATGACCCCTCCCCAGAGACATTCAAGACCACTCCCACAGGGTATTTAAACTGCCCCCAGAGAACAAACACGTGGTTTCCCCATCTTCCCCATCTCCTCTCTCTGGGAGCACTAGAATCCATTAAACCTGGGCTTTTAAAAATGTGATTTGATTTTTGGTCTGATTTGGATTATTGCATCAGGAGACAGGTTTATTGAGCTGTTTTGGATATATGGATGCCAGGGGCTGGGGTAACACTTCCAACCAAACATCCCAGACTCTTCGGGTATATGAAGGCCAGGGGCTGAGGTGAAGCCTTGACCCAAACAGTATCAACTCCTCATGTCCTCCCAGGTTCTCTCATCAGCAGAAGCTGGGCTTCAGCATGGGTGGCCACGTTCATTTTTTAAAAAGATTTATTTATTTACTTACTTACTTATTTATTTGTATCACTGTTTTGCCTGCATGTATGTCTGTATGAGGGTGTGCAGTCTCCTGGAACTGGAGTTACAGACAGTTGTGAGCTGCTGGGAATTGAATCCAGGCTCTCTAAAACAGTGCCCAGTGCTTTTAACTGCGGCATCTCTTCAACCCAAGGTGGCCATGTTTTTAATCAAACATTCCAAAGGCAGAGGCAGGAGGACATCAGTGAGTTCTACAACGGGAGTCCCAGGTCAGTGTGGGCTACAGTGTGACAGTTATTTATCTCAGGATAAAACAAATAAATAAAAAAGATTTTTTTTTTCCAATACAAGGTTTCCCTGTGTAGCCCTGGCTGTCCTGGAACTCACTACGTAAACTAGACTTGCCTTGAACTCACAAAAATCCACTTGCCTCTGCCTCCTGAGTGTCGGGATTAAAGGAGAAAGAGAATAGAGAGACTAGCAAGAGGTAATGAGAGAGAGATTGCAAGAGTAGCTATGATAGGACGGTGAGTAGCTGGGGTGGGGGTGGGAGCGGGAGGGAGGAGTTTGGAGCGGAGAAGGGCTAGGCGCCATCATGGACTTTGAAATGTGTAACTGGTACTTGTGCTACTGAAGGAGCCTGGAGGCCAGCACCGGCTTTGATATGCTGAGAGATGCCTCGGGTAGCCATGTGTCCCCTTTGCCCGAGATAAGGGAAATGTTTTCTTTTGGCAGATGGGATCCAGTTTCCCATTTCCTGAGGAATGCTAGTTTGTATCTGACCCTCAGAAATAGGTCTATAGTCCAGGCTGGCCTCATATTTCCAGCCATCCTGCTCCAGCCTCCTGAAGGCTTGGATTACAAGTGTGGGTTCCAATCCCAAGCAAAGGCAGTTCTTTTGGGAGGGTATGCTAGCCCACACCTGTGGGCCAGTCCTCAGGAAGCAGAGGCAGCAGGTTCACCTAGACTTTGGGACCCGCCTGGTCTATATAGTGAGTACTGGGCCAGTGAGGCTTACAGAGTGAAGCCCTGTCTCAAGAAAAAAAATAATAAATGGATTTTCTTGATAGATAGAGATCAAAAATGGCACAATGAAGATTTGTTTTCTAAAGAGAGGTCCTGTTGTAGATTTCCCCCATTTTTGTAGCTTATAGTTTCATTTGACCCAAATAGTCCTGCTCAGGACTACAGTGAGGAAAAGAAGATGAGATGTGAATCTATTGATTAATGTTAAATTTGGTCCTTTAAAATAAGAAACAGAATGGCAGCGTTTATAATCTTACACAAAGTCAGCCCCACTTCGACTTCCAGAAAGATCAGTCAGTTCTTTCTCATGTGTTTTCTTCCCAAATCCCTTCAAACTTTCCATCTTCCGTTACCCTACCACTTCCGGGGAGGGGGAACCCCAACTAGAAAGATCCTTATTCTCTCCCTTTGAATTTGGTGAAAGTCAAACCTGAAGGAAGAGGCAATGGTAGAAACGGTCGCTAAGACTCTGGGTTTGTATTTTGAGACAGGGTTGTACAGTGTAACCCTGGGTTAGTCTAGCATCTCTGTGAAGTCCAGGCTATCCCAAAACCTGAAACAATCCTGCTGCTTTAGCCCTTTGAGTGTGGGAATACAGGCATAGAACATATTGTTCAGATAATGAAAGTTTCTCACAGCATTTCCTAAAACAAAGAAGCCACGCCCAAAATGATAACCCCCTTCAAATGAATGTTTCAGTTGTCAAAACAAAGTTCTTTACTTCTTCTAGTGGTTTCTCCCATAGTTTTAAGCTCCTAAACTCAAAATTATTGGAATTTTCCCCAGTAAAAAAAAAAAATACCACCAAGAAAGTGACATGGGCAATCACTTACTCTTGAGAGACCCATCCGAGGCCAGGCTTGTCTGTTGCCAGGGTGAGCCTGGGGAGGTCTCCTCCTAACCACGCACATCTTTTGGCAGTCTTTGCTCTCTTTATCACCCCCTCTAAGGAGAGCAGAGTGTTTGGTTAGCTCCGTCCCCTCTTACTTGCACCCTGAACTCAGCAGGTTCATGAATACTTCAACTAAAACAGAATCAAGTTTCAGACACGCTGCAAGTCGGAAATTGATCCACTACATTGAATCGGAGCCCTGAGAAGCAAAGAGATATTTCCAAAACTTTGCCGGGGCCGGGCAGCTGTGGGGGTTTGAATAAGAATAGCCCCCATAGGTTCACAATTTTGCAGGATTGGTCCTCAGTTGATGAGCTGTCAGAGAAGAAAAAGGAGGTGTGATCGTGCTGGAGGTGTGTCACTGGGAGAGGGCTTTGAGGTTTCAAAAGCCCAGGCTAGGACCATGTCCTGCCCTGTAAAGCCTAGCTTTAAAGAAGAAGAAATCTAAGGGAGCTTGGCTGCTGGGATTTTCTTTTCTTTTAAACTGTATCTTTCTTATTTATTTATTGTAAGTTATTATGTGACTCTGGCTGACCTGGAACTCCCTGTGTAGACCAGGGTGGCCTGGAACTCACAACAATCCACCTGCCTCTGCCTCCCAAGTGCAAGGGTTAAAGTTACGTGTCACCACTCTTAGCCTAAAATTTATTTAATTTTTATTTATTCATTTACTTTTTATTTTTTGAGGCAGAGGCTCAGGTAGCACAGGCTAGACTCAATGGCCTTGAACATCTGACCTTCTTCCTACACCTCCCAAGGATGGAGGTTACAAGCTTGCATCATCACATTTGGCATCTGGAATTTTGTTTTGTTTTGTTTTTGAGACAGGTTTCTTCTCTGCTTAACAGCCCTGGCTGTTCTGGAACTCACCCTGTAGACCAGGCTGGCCTCCAACTCACAGAGATCCACCTGCTTCTGCCTCTTAGGTGCTGGCTGGGATTAATGACCACCACACCTAGCTGTAACATTCTCTCTCTCTCTCTCTCTCTCTCTCTCTCTCTCTCTCTCTCTCTCTCTCTCCCCCTCCTTCCTTTCTTCTTTGCTTCCTTTTTCCTTCCTTCCTTCTTTGTTTAAATTTTTTAGAGACAGGGTTTCTCTGTATAGTACTGGCTGTCCTAAAACTCATTCCATAGATAAGGTTGGCCTCAAACTTATAGTGACTCACTGCATACCTCTGCCTGGCTGAAAAAAAAATTATAAAAAGGATGTCAGATCTGGACAGTGGTGGCACACGCTTTTAATCCCACCACTTGGGAGGCAGAGGCAGGTGGATCTCTGTGAGTTGGAGGTCAGCCTGGTCTACAGTGTGAGTTCCAGGATACCCAGGACTATTATATAAGGAAACCTTGTCTTGGAAAACAAAGCAAAACAAAGATAATTTTTAAATTTATTCTTTGGGCTGGAGAGATGGCTCCGAGGTTAAGAGAACTGGCTGCTCTTCCAGAGGTCCTGAGTTCAATTCCCAGCAACCACATGGTGGCTCACAACCATCTGATCTCTGGTGCCTTCTTCTGGCCTGCAGGCAGAACACTGTATACGTAATAAATAAATAAATAAATAAATAAATCAGAAAAAGAAAACGTCTACCCACTAGAAAATACAAACACATCCTTTTTTAAAAAAAATTATTCTTTGACAATCATATGTTTTGATAATATTTATGAACCATTTGTTATTATTTACAGCATGAGAGGGACCTTGGTGGATTCCCATAGTGGGTTGAGTACCATGCAGGAAACAGAATATGCCTTGCAGAGAGACTTTGGGTATGGGGAGTTTATTTGGTGGGTATTGGGAGGGTATGGAAGGGCAGGGCATATGGGAGAAGAGAGAAAGAGAAAAAGAGGGAGAAATAGAGGGACAGAAAGAGAGAGAGCGAGAGCAAGCGTGAGAGCGAGAGAGAGAGAGCGAGAGAGAGAGAGAGAGAGAGAGAGAGAAGAGGAGAGAGAAAGGAAGGGGTAGTGAAACAGAAAGATGCTTCTTCAGAAGGGTGGCAGGGAGAGAGAGAAAGAGAAAGGAGGCTGAGGCAAGCTTGCCTCAGGAGGCCTAGAGAGACTGGGACTGGGCCGAGCTTGTCTCTTAAAGGACAGGCTACTGACAGGGAAGCCAGCAAAATCACAGCATCCTATCTTCCTTCTATCACAGAAGGCGAGGAGATGGCGTGGCAGGCTACGGGATGAGGGCATCGAGTTCATAAAACTGCTTCCTGCGGATCCGTGGGTGTCAAAATCTTGGGGGACCTGAGGAAGCTGTGGTGCTGGCCATGTCCTAGGACATCCTGTTGCTTCTCTGTTCTCCAGGCTCTGTGGAACTCTCTGGTGTCTCTTGAGCCTGGTGAAGTGTTGGCAGAGCAGAGGACAAGGTTAAGTTTAGGAAGAAAAGAAATTTCTTTAGGTCCTGGTGATTGAGGAGGAAGGTGTCAGGACCAGGGAGCGATGGGAGGACTTGGGCTCTTAGGGTCTGGTAATTGAGGGAGGGGTGTATCTGACCTGTTTAGGGGAACCCTCCAAGTCTGCTCCCTGGAACTTAGAAGAGTTTTTGAGTTTGTGAAAACAGAAGTTTTAGACACATACATTGTATAAACGGCAGCATATTTGTGTCAGAAATGACTGTGACAGATGTTTTTGCACAATGAAAATTATTTTTTAGGTAGAAAACAACCAAAGAGAATTTAAAATCTTGACCTTGCAGTGTAGTCGTGGTAGCACTCTGCCAGAGCTAAATTAATAGTTTATCAGAATTTTATTGATTAATGTTAAGACTATGAACGAGAGAGAAATCTGATAGCTTGCGTTTGTACACTTAAAACATTTTCTTGGACCCTAAAACATTGTTAGATCCTCACATCTTGAGCTTTGCATCTGAAAACACCTTTTATTTAAACATAGTAAGAAGTTGTGCTGAAACCTGTTTTGTGAGGTTGTCCTTTTTAAACTGGCAAACCTCTCAGCTATCAAACTGCATGGCAGCAGTCACGTGGTCGCCCTTAGTTAAGATGGTGACAGTCACATAGTGCAAAGCACCGAGAATAACAAGAGAGAGAAACAGCATTTACAGGCAGAGGGGGTATCTCACCCCAGACAGGCTTAGCTGCGGTGGGCAGCCCAGCCGGGCAGAGTTTAGCATGACTGGATATATAAAAACTTCTCCATCTGCATGTTCACTGACAGAAATTAGAAAGCTCCCATGTTGGGGTCTGCTGTTAGGCGGCCATTTTAGATTAAGGCCCGTTTCCCATAGCTGAGGTAGAAAGGGAGAGAAAAAAAAAATAAGACAAATGAGACCCAATGGCTAACTTATCTCAGGCATCCTTGAGACAGAGCGAGGGTCGAGTGAAATGGTATAGACCAGTTGAAGTCCCGTCAGCACAGGGAGTGAGGTCCAGGGCTGAGGAGTCCGAGACAAGAAATGAAATCTAGTTCTCAGCCGTGGGGAATTGCTGGAGGTGAATGTCAACAGAAGCTGACCTCCTAGAGGAGGGGATCTTACCAGTTGTAGCCAGTGTTGTGCGCGGAGATGATGCAGTGGACAGGGAGCTGGAAAGTGGGCTAGGTCCAGGAACCCCATGTGCCTCAGCCTGTCTCCCCAAATGCAGGAGGGAACACGAAAGAAAGAGAGAGAGAGAGAGAGAGAGAGAGAGAGAGAGAGAGAGAGAGAGAGAGCCTGGTGAGCACACACCAGTGCTACTTATGGCATGAGAGAGACCTTGGTGGATCCCATAGTGGGTGGGGGACCGAGTGGGAAACAGAGTATGCCATGCAGAGAGAGCTTGGGTATGGGGAATTTATTTAGTGGGTATTAGGAGGGTAGGGGTATGGGGGGAATAGCGAAAGAGAGAAAGAAAGAGAAATAGAGGGACAGAGAAAGAGAGGGAAGAGGGAAGAGAAGAAGGGAAGGGGTAGAGAGATAAAAAGCTGCCTCTTCAGAAGAAAGAGGAGAGAGAAAGAGGGCTGAGGCAAGCTTGTCTCAGTGGGCAGAGAGGTTGGGAGTGGGCAGAGCTTGTCATTTAAAGGGACAGAGTCCTAACAAGGAAGGCCAGCAAAATCCTAACACCATTCTACTCTCTTATCCCTCTCCCCAACTCCCTCCGGAACCCTCTTTCTAACACATCCCTTCCTGGTTTTGTTTTTTGAGATATGATCTTCTGTAGCCCTCGATGGCTTTGAACTTCTTCTGTAGTAGAAAGGAGCCCAAAACTCCGGAACCTCCTAATTCCACCTCCCAATGCTGAGCTTACATGATGTACTGTATCGCTCTGTTTACAACCAACTAGTTTCTTAATTTTTAAATTATTTTTATTGTATGTGTATGTTTTGTCTGCATGTATGTCTGTTTACCTTTTGACTGTGCTCATGGAGGCCAGAAGAGGGCACTGGATCCCCTGGAACTGGAGTTGCAGAGGGTTCTGAGCTGACATGTCAGTTCTGAGCTGAACCTGGGTCCTCTGAATGGCAGCTATTAATCGGTAAGCTCTCTCTCTAATTTCTTAAGTTTTCTCTTTGCTTGTTATGTAGTAATTTCTTCAGCATAACATATCTACGAAATCTTGAAAGAAAGCTCCTTAATACATAGGATGTTATACAGCGAAGTGAGACATTTCATCCTGTGGTGATACCATGCTTGTGCTCTAACAAATAAAGTTTGCCTGAAGATCAGAGGGCAGAGCTAGCGGCTAGTTAACCTTAGAGGCCAGGCAGTGGTGGCACACACCTTTAATCCCAGCACCAGGGAGGTGGAGACGGGAAGTGATATGGCTGGACAGAGAGAGGAATGTAAGGAAGGAGGAGATAGGAGCTCAATCAATGTCAAGCTGAGGAGTTGGCTGGGTAAGTTGGCTGTGGCTTGCTCCTTTGTTTCTCTCATCTTTCAAGCTTTTAGCCCTGTATCTGACTATGGGTTTTTATTAATAAGACCAATCAGATTCATATTACACCATTCTGTAGAAAACTTCCTTAAAACTCAACAAGTAAACAACTGAGAAGCTTCAGGAAGTCCTTGAAACTGACCAGATGCACTTGGCCCCTCCTCCTTCACATTTACCTAAGCAGTGAGGACTACTGTGAGCAGGTTCCCACTACTGTTCAGCTTCCCGGAAAAGGCAGAAACCAGCCAAGGGGCCCCCCGAGGACCCACTCCAGCTCGTCCAGTGGACTGCAGGTTTCCAGCTTAGGTGAGCTGTCCCTGATGCCGAGGTGTCTTTGAGTCATTTCTGTTCCTGTAAGTACCCCTCATTCATGGGTCTGTTAATGATTCCAATAAAAGTTTACCAAGTTGGGTTTTGGAGGTATCCTTACTTTGGTCAGTCATTGGTTTCCTATCTGGGGTGAGAAGACATTTCTTCACATCTTCCCAGAAATAGTGTTACACAATACAACAAAACTGAAAACCCTGAGTTTGTAGCGGTTTTTTCGGCTACCAGGTGACGGTAAATAGTTTTGACATAAATGCACAAACACAGGCAGGTTGTTATCATCATTGCTGCTGTTGTTAACGTGAATGTACAAGCTTAGACAGGCTACTATTATCATTGCTGCTGTTGTCTTGTGGAGGTAGGCGCTCACTGTACAGCCCTTGGTGATCTAGACAGTGGTCTAGAACTATCAGATAAAGCTGGCCTCGAGCTCAGGAAGGTTCACCTGCCTCTCCCTCTCCAGGGTTAGGACTAAAGGCTTGAGCCACCAGGCCAGGCAAATCACAGACAGTCTGTAACTAAAGATAGCTTTCTGGAGTTTGCCATATTCTAAGTGAAAACACAGAGAGTAATTGCAAAAATTGAGTGCGTTAGCTTGAGAGGAAGCAGAAGTCAGGCTCAATTGCCTTAAGCGCTACAAAGTGTTTCTTCACTGTCACTGTGTTGCAACACTTCAAGGTCCTTTGAAATGTTTTCAGTAAGGGGTTAGTTTTTTTGTTGGGTTTTTTTTTTTTTTGATGACTAGTGAAAAAGTCATGTGTTAGAAAATAAACTCTTGATAGTCAAGGGCATTTATATCAATTTGGTCTTCTACAAAATCTTTTAGAAGCTATGGCTTTGGAATTGAAGAGATGACTCAGAGGTTAAGGTTGCAGACTTCTGCTCTCCAGAGCTCTGAGAGGACATTTCTGTCCCCTTACATAACCCACCAAGGGAATTGTTGTAACAATCACAGGAAACTTATTGATAATGCTGACTACCATCATATGGACACATACATAAATACACACCTACAAAAACAGAACACACACACAAGAGGTTGTATACAGGTGTATGAAAACACCACGCTATTTTACACAAGACACTTGATCATACATGGATTTTGTTACCCATATTTACTGAGGAGAACTATTGTCTGTAGTTGTTAGTTGGTTTTTTTTTTTCTTTTTGGGGGCCTGCCACCTAGTTCTCAGATAAATACCTGGAGACTTATTCGTACTTATGAACACCTGGCCTTAGCTTAACTTGTTTCTAGCTAACTTTTCTTTTCTTTTTTTTTTTAAAGTAAATTTTATTAAATTATAAAAGTTTCCATTTCCGCCCCTCTTCCCAACACCCTCCCACTCCCCCCACTCCCTCTCCTCCTCCCTCTTCGTCCCTTAGGGCAGTCAGGGTTTCCTGCCCTGTGGGAAGTTCAAGTTCCTCCCCCCTCCCTCCAGGTCCAGGAAGGTGTGTGTCCAAACAGACTGGATCCCCAAAATCCAGTATATGCAGAGGAAACAGGTCCCAGTATCATAGTCAATGGCTTTTCAGAAAGACTTCAGGCCAGTCACCTTCTGAGAATCCGGCCAAATTCCGAGAATCTGGTTAGATCACTTCCTCGTTCAGACCCAGTCCAACTGGCCTTGGTAGACTCTCATTAGATCCCTTCCCTTGTATCAGTAGGTGATAGCATCCCTCGCAGTACTGATTTCGTTTTTCATGTTCTTCCTCCTTCTGTTCCTCATTTGGACCTCGGGGGGCTCAGTCTAGCTAGCTTTTCTAACTTAATTTATCCTGTTTCTCTTTAACTATGTTTTACCTCTGGGATTTTTACCTTTCTTTATTCTGTATATCTTCCATTCCTTCTTACTCTGGATGGCTGGCCCCTGATATCCTCCTCTCTTCTCCCTTTCTCGTTGCTCACCCACTTCCCTAGATTTCTCCTCCTTTTTATTCTTTCTGCATGCCAGCCCTGCCTATACTTTCTCCTATCTAGCTATTGGCTGTTCAGCTCTTTATCAGACCAAATAGGTGTTTTAGGCAGGCAAAAAAAATCATAGCTTTACAGAATTAAACAAATGCAACACGAAAGAGTACAGCATATCTTTGCATCATTAAACAAACGTTCCCTAGCACAAACAAATGTAACATGACTTAACCTAATAGTCCACAGCAATTGTCCCTTTGTAATGATTTCACTATAGACCCGGGGACCAAACTCAGAAGTGTTCTTATCCACTGAGTCATTGCAATTGACTTTAAAAACGCATCACATTTATATATTTAGTGTATGTGCATGTGTTCCTTCACTCACTGAGCCTTCTTACTAGCCGGGGTTTCACTTTCTGGGGTTTTTAGTTCTTTGAGGTTTCAGTCAATCATGATCTAAAACTATTAAGCGTGAAATATCAGAAATAAACAACCCATCCATTTTCAGTGGCCTGCCGCTTCCCAGCATGCCCACTGCTCACAGACATGTTTGCAGCAGCTGTCTCACTACGCTGCACTCACACCATCCTTACTTTGCGCAACCCTGGCTTCAAAGCTCAGGGTTAATGAGGCTGGCAATTTGGATGTGCTAAACAAACCCACAAAGTGACTTCCTGTTCTCTTTTCTCTTCTCTTCTTTTCTTTTCTTTCTCTCAGCAAAGTTTGAGATTTTATTATAGTATTTTAATATAGACTCAAGCAGGAGGGTTAGGAGAGACCCTCGCTTGGAAGAAGATAAGACATGAAGAAAGCTTGTCTGTGGGCTTCTCAAAGATGAGTTGTGATATTTTTTTCAGGAGGGGAGGTGTCGCATCTTGCCTGGCTTTCAACTCAGACTCAGTTATCTTCCTGCCTTGGCTTCCCAAGTCCTGGGTCCACAGTTATGTGCCACCACACTCTGAAAGATTCCAAAAGATTTGACTGCAGTGGTGTTGGTCACACTGGGAGTCAAAGACCTTCCTATCTTGAGGATAGGGAACTGTTCCATAATAATAGTAGTTTAAGAAGTGACAGGGCCCTTAAATGCCCTTTGCCTTGTAGTTTTGAGGCTCAAACTTGTTGATGCACAAAAGAGTTCCACAATAGCCCAGAATGGAGGTTTATTTATTTGGGGATAAACTCACAGAAAGGGTAGCAATCTGCAGTCGTCTGCATGTATTGGGAACTGGAACCGAATCCAGCAGTCAAGAACCTTGTGCACACTTTGCATCTGCATTTATAGAACATAAGACCGCCACCAAAGTGGGCTGGTATCTTAAAAGTTATTGGCTGAAGGAGTGCCCATAACCCTTCCCCCTTTTGTCTAATTAAAAGAGTTCTAAGTCTAATACAAAACTATATATAATAAGAACAAAATCAAGTATTGTCCAGGGAAAATAAAAGGCAAGAACATACATAAAATTAGAATTACAGCCAGCATGAACAACATCAAACGAGTAACATATGCTAAACGTTTCGATAGTTGTTTGTTCCCGGCTGCTCAGCCCCGAAATAACCACACAGAAACTGTGTTAATTAAATTACTGCTTAGCCTATTAGCTCTAGCTTCTTATTGGCTAGCCCTTACATCTTAATTTAACCCATTTCTATTAATCTGTGTATCGTTACATCTGTGGCTTACTGGCAAGGTTCCGTCCGGCGTCTGTCTCTGGCAGAGCTACATGGCTTCTCACTGACTCTGCCTTCTTTCTCCCAGCATCCAGTTTAGTTTCCCCTGCCTAGCTCTGTTCTGCCCTGCTATAGGCCCAAAGCATTTTCTTTATTAATCAATGGTAATGACAGCATACAGAGGGGAATCCCACATCAAATAGTTATCTTATCCTAAGGAGTCTAAGTCTTATATTAAAAATGGCTTGCTAAGTCATGAGAGGAAAGTAACTATGACTATCTAGTCTTCAATCCCATCAAAGATGTGAGAAGGGAAATAATATTACTTGAGTAAACAGGAAGTGCAATCAAGCAACTTCCGAAAGGTGCAAGAAATGACAGAGACAACTGGCTACCCGGGAAATCAACCAAAGTCTCATTTGCATCATTGGTGAAATCAACTTTGACTAAGGCCCAAAGTATCTAACAAACCATTTTCAGAGGCAGGAAAAATTTCAAAAACATCTTACCCTGTCTTGGCAAGGTTTGGCAGTCTTTTTCCTTGTGTCCTGCTTATCCAGTCTGGACACCATGTACTTTGTCAGTGGTTGAGACATGGGCAGCTCTTTGCCAAAAGGCCAGTTTTGCCAAGAAGAAAACAAGCTCCAAGTGGAGTGTCTTCAGTGCTCAACATTCTCTCGGGAATAGATTGGTGCTGCCAGGAGTATTCATGTCTCATGTCAACGGAATCTGAAGTTATTTAAATACCCGATTCTACAGATCTTTGAAGTGGTTGAAGATTACCTACCTATGTGTAATACAATCTGTATGCATCTAAAGAACCTGATTAGTCTAACTATAGGTATGACAAACATGGATGACTATTAACCTGTAATTCTTAATACCTATATAGCTTAAAGACTAAGGCTTCACATTAAAAAATTAAACAGTCTTTAAAGAAATGTTCAGCAAATAAAGACAATGACCCCAAAATGTAAACAATATATCTCTTGATCAGAGAAATGTATAGTGCAATATGCTACATATAGCATCAAATTACATCAATATACAAAATATCTTAAGCAGAGCTAGAAACATTCATATCATACAAATATGACAAAATAACTTTGCAGGGGTGCACAAATATTGTAAACAGAAATAGGAGCATATAACAATAGCAATATAACAAATATAATTCAAATTTGTATCGCTATACAAGAACCTATACCAATATAAATTGCTTATATATAATAGCTCACAAGTAAGCTCACTATTGTTATTAGTGTGAGTAAGCGCACACTAATCTACCTATTATCCCATCCTATCCATTCCCATTTTTTTTCAAGAGAAATTTCTGAGCCTATTTCATTTCTACTCCCAACTCTATACTAGTTATAACCAACCCCTAATAATGTTCCTAGCCCTGAGGACAAACTTTGTTGGGAGAGGGGACGTTTTCTAGAATTACTTCTAGCTGTCATTGTCACGGGGGTAATGTTATTTATTTTCTTTCTTTCTGTTTTTTTTTTTTTTGAATTTGCTCTTGTAGACCAGGCTGACCTTGAACTTACAGAGATCTGCCCGAGTGAGGGGTGATGTTATTTCTATGGGATCCTATAAAAACTAAAATGATGGTTAAGTTTCAAGATTACTGTCTGGTATAATTGCAGATGGTTTCTGAGTAGTTGATACAGCACATTTCCAATCAATAATCTATCAATTTCTGCATTACCTTGTGCTAGAGGACTTGGGAGACCCGTATGGGATCGGATGTGTGTTATGTATGTGAGACAAAGCCTATTCATGATTATGTCTTGAACCTGAATAAATAGTGAAGTCAATTCTCTATCACCTGGAATAAATTTAGCGGTTTCAATAAGCAAGACAATTCTTTCTGCATATTGAGAATTAGTAACTATATTGGGAGGTTCTTTAAAATCCGTGAGTACAATGAGAACAGCATATAATTCTGACGTTTTGACAGAATCATAAGGGCTTTGCTCCACTTTACTTAACTCTTCTGATTTGTAACCTGCTTTTCCTGATTTATTTGCATCAGTATAGAATGTACAGGTTCCAGGTGTTGGTGTGTCATGTACAATGCAAGGAAGGATCCAATCCTGGAACTAGCTCTTGTAGACCAGGCTGGCCTTGAACTCACAGAGACAATTAGTTCTCTTTATAAGGTTAATTCTATTGCATTTGGGATAGTTGTTATTAATCTCTACCAAAACATTAGTATAAGCTCTTTGCCAGAGTTCATTGTCTTCTCATAATTTTCTAATTTCATCATTATTAAAAGATACTATAATTTCTGCTTGGTCTATTTCTGCTAATTGATAAAGTCCCAATTTTTCTTTTTTAATTAATTCAGAGACCTTTTCCACATAAGATTTGAATTTTTTACTTGGTTTATGCAGTTAAAAGATCCATTTGAAGATAATATCTACCCTCTGCATTAAAATTATGGTAGGGGAATATTTGGAGGGTAATATGACCAGAATGTAGTTAAGATTAGGATCCATACAATCCACATGTGCCTCCTGTAATTTCTCTTTAATTAAAGTCAATTCTTTCTCAACTTCAGCTGTTAATTCCCTGGGACTATTTAAGTCTTTGTCACCTTCTAAGGTTTTGTTTAAATGAGTTATTTTATGAGGTTTTATTTCAGAAGTGAGCCATAGATTGGAAATGTCTCCTAGCAATCTTTGGAAGTCATTAAGAGTCTGCAATTGATCTCTCCTAATTTGCCCTTTTTGTGTTCTAATTTTCTGTAAACCTATTTTATAATCTAGATAATTGATAAAATCTCCTCTTTATGTTTTTTCAGGATCAATTTGTAATCCCCAACTAGGTAAAACTTTCTTTACATCTTCAAACATTCTTTCTAAAGTATCTATATTTGAATCAGATAGCAAAATGTCATCCATGAAATGGCAAACTATAGATTCTGGAAATTGCTTACATATTATTTCCATTAGCTGACTTACAAAATACTGGCACTGGGTGGGGCTATTTAACTTTATCTATGGGAGGAGCCTCCATTGTTATCTTTTAGTAGCTTGAGAATTATTGTTAAGTAGGCATTGTGAAGGCATTTTTACCTGTATTTTTCTTGTAAAGATATAGTGAAGAAACAATCTTTTAAATCAATAACTTTAAGAGGCCATCCTTTAGGCAATAGAGAAGGCAAAGGAATTCCAGATTGTAGAGAACTTGTTGGTTGAATCACCTTATTAGTAGCTCTTTGATCTGTCACCATTCTCCATTTTCTAGATTTCTTTTTAACATCAATTACAAAAGGCTCTCAATTTGGTTGATTCTTCAATATGCTGAGCATCTAATTACTTCTGTACCAGCTGTTCTAAAGCCTGCAGTTTGTGTCTCTATTGTTAAAGGCCATTTTTTCACCCAGTTAGGTTTCTTAGTTAACAATTTTAAAGGTAGGGCCTTTGGTACCTCTTAAGTTTTGTTAGTTGTTTTGTGTTTTGTACAGCCTGAATGGTTGGTGACAGTTTCTTATAGTACCTTATATACCTTCCTAGAAACATGAACTGGTTTATGGTCTGTTTCTGAGACTGCAGGAGTGTTAATCTGGGTATTCCATTGCTGCAACAGATCACGGCTCCATAGATTCACTGCTATATTAGCCACATATGGCCTTAGCCTTCCTCTCTGTCCTTCTGACTCTACCCATTCAATCCATCTTTTACTTTGTTTTACTTGAGATAGGGTTACAATTCCTAAGAAATGAACATTTGCCTTCCAAAGAGGCCAATTTGAATGCCATGATTCTGGACTAATAATAGTCACCTTAGCACCTGTGTTTAATAATAATCCTTACCCGGGCGGTGGTGGTGCACACCTTTAATCCCAGCACTCAGAAGGCAGAGGCAGGCGGATCTCTGTGAGTCTGAGGCCAGCCTGGTCTACAAGAGCTAGTTCCAGGACAGGCTCCAAAGATACAGAGAAGTCCTTATCTTGAAAAACCAAAAAAAAAAAAAATTTCTTCAATTACAATGTTTTTTATACTCTGAGCTTTGGTCTTTGATCATTTATCGAAGTATGGCAAAATATACTTTCCCTATTTCCTATTGGAATTTTTGATTAATCCTCCATATTTATTTAATCACCCAGAGCAGTATGACTTTTTTACACTAGGCAATGGATTTTATAAATTTCCAGTGACTGGGAGTGGTTGAACAATGTTTGACCTGGGCACCTGTTAGAGGCCCCCAACGAGTTTCTCAATGGTAACAGGTTTCTCTTGTTGATCTACATTCATTGGTCGAATGTCGGGCTTTGCTGAATCTTCTACATAGTCCAGAAGCTTGCCATTCCCAGAGGAATTTTTTTGTCATTCCCAGAGGAAACATTATTTCTAGGAATGCCTTGTCTACAGTCCCTTCTCAGATGTCCTATTCTACCACAATTAAAATAATTGGTATGTTGATGTCTCTTCATACTTTTGGAAATTGCTTCTCCTACCCAAGTCTCAGTGTTAGAGTCAAATGAATCAACATTGGCTATGTGCAGGACCCATTCTTCCATTGATACTGATTTGACCTTTAAAGACCCATGTATCTTTTTGCATTCTAAGATGGCAATTTTTTTTTATTTTTTTGTTTTTCGTTTTTTGAGACAGGGTTTCTCAGTAGCTTTGGAGCCTGTTCTGGAACTAGCTCTTGTAGACCAGGCCGGCCTCAAATCCACAGAGATCTGCCTGCCTCTGCCTCCTGAGTGCTGGGATTAACGGCGTGCACCACCACTGCCCAGCCTAAGCTGACATTTTCAAAAACCAATGATTCAATAAATATTTGTCTAGCTTCTGGATCTGTTACCCCTATTTGTACAGCTTTAGTTAATCTTTGTAAAAAGTCACTAAATGGTTCTCTTGATGTCTTGTATGACCTTAGTATTTGATTCAATTCTTCTTTCTAGTTCTTGAATCCTGTCCCAAGCATTCAAGGCTACTGTATGGCATAGGGACAAGATGTGTTCATTTTAAATAACTTGACTCTATGGATCAGCATAATGGCCCTCACCAAGAATTTAATATTGGGAAGCCTCAAATCTTTTGACTCTATCTTGATGTTCCAGGGCTTTAGCCTCCTCTCTACAATAGTGTTTCTTCTGTAACTGTGGTTCATCTTCTAGCATCGCTGAGATAAATTGAAGGCAATCATGTGGAGTGACTCTATTGCTTGAAACCCATGTCTTTAACATCTCCCTAACAAATGGTGAATGCATGCCATATGATACCACTTCTTACTTAATTTCTTTTAGATCTTTCATACCTATAGGTTTCCATTTACATTCTGTATATCCGTTTGGGTTTTGAGTATTTGTTGGAAACTCTTAATAAGTCTTCTCTGACCCTGAGAGGTACTGGTGATGCTCAATCCTTTGTCTGTATCTTCTCTCCTTGCTTATCAGTTCTGACAAGTTCCTCAACCAATTCACATGTTTTTATCACTCTCTTTTGTAAATCCTGAATCTCTTGACTTGTGAATATTTCTAATGATTTCATCAAATAAATTAACCTCAGGGTCTCATTCTGTACATGTGACTACAAGGTTTTAAATTTTTCCATTAATGACATCTTCTCATCCTTAGATATTATTTGGGTGGCGTGTAGATTGCCTCCCTGAAGGGGTGTTCTCTCCGCTAACTTATAACTTTTTAACAGGTTTTGATTGTCCATTTCAACAGTATGAGTCCTTTCAGATAATATCTCAGAACCCTTTTGTAAGGCTTCATAACCCATTGACATGAATTAAGTTTTGCCTGTCAAATTAATGTTATCATTTTCTATAGTCTGAATCCTTCCAACTGAAGACTGTATCATTCCTAAAAGTTTCTCATTCTTGACTCTGTTATCAAACCATTTCCTCAAGGATATAATATGAAGAACAAATTTAATAGCTGCCAAGGGCACAAAAATATACGTACCAGGTAGGTCACATTACTCTTGTAGAATTTCATCCATAGTAGAAACAAAAAGGTTGTTAAATTCCTGGATTGTGATATTGTCTGTAATTATCTTTGGGTTGGTTTACAATTTTCAAATTTACTTATTTATTAATCAAACTAACTTATCTCCATTATAATTTTCAGCAAATTGTCATAGCTGTAATAATCTTGATTGGTCAGCAGGTGTCGCAGTTGCAGCAGTAAGGCCGGTCTTAGATCAGTGCCTGAATTACCTGAACGTAGAATTACTAACAAATTTAGTTAATTACTGTTATGAGTCTGTAAGGACAAATAAGTCCAGGAGTATTAGGAGGCAATATTAAATGAAATGATATGAGTTTATAAAAATAAGCCCAGAAATGTTAAGACGCAATATTAGGTGTCACACACAAAATGAAACTAAAAAGCATGAAGCAATGTGTGCAGTGGTGATAAGAGTTTGAGCTGGTGAACAAGTGTGACGTCACTATATGATAAGCAGACATGTGTGCTAATCTAAAAAGAAAAAAGTACCATAGCCACAAAATAGTATAAAAACTTGAGGCTCACGACCAGGAGACATTCTCAAAATGACTTGCTAGGCATGCTGTCAGAGCGGTCATAGAGAATCCAACGAACCAGCAACTTCACAACTGAGACCGTACAAGAGCCAGAGAACTAGCTCTTGCCTGTGGATCAAGACTTGCTGACTGGCTGGCTTGCTGACTTGCTGATAGACCTTCCAAGAGCCAGAGAACTAGCTCTTGCCTGCGGATCAAGACTTGCTGATCCAGAGGCCTACGTCGAGAGCCACGGACCATTATCAGGTCGTATACACCAATGCCTCAGTAAGATAGGATAGAAGACCTTGCCTAGGACACATAGGAACCTTTGCTGAATGTGTGATGTGATTGAAGGTGTGATGTGATTGATGTTTACTTATATTTGATATAAGAATAATTAGGGATTTAAATGATTGTTAGAGTTTTGATGTTTGCCCATACCTGCTAACAATTGGAGATTTGACTATTGGCATAATAAACTTGTTCCTAGAACAAACACTGTGGTCATCCTGAGTATTTACTTGCAGACCTCTAAGTAAGGGCAGAATGCCCGCTCAGGAATAAGGCTCGCGACAATTACTTAAGAGCAGCACACCCACATACAGACAAGGTTTGAGTTGGGCAGAATATCAAGGAACCCACAGCTTGCAGGCAGTCGCAAGCCGCAAGGTTCCTGGCCAGATCTCGGACCAGGCATTCGCAGATCTGAACCGGGAACATAAGTCTGTGTTCCAGGTGCATGGTTAGAGTCTCTGCTACAGGAGGCAGAGCTTGGCCTGGTGACAGTAGACCTGGAGAAGCCAGATAAAATGTGGAGGAGTTCCGGTAGAAATTCACAGGCGGCAATGACTTTGCCGCTTAGTAGATAGGATCAAGCCATACTGACACAGGGTGGCAAGTATTGCCACGTTGTTGCAGTGGGCCAGTCAAGCCAAACCATGCACAGCAGCACACGGGTGTTTCGGCTGCTTGGGGTGTGAGAAGGTCACAGGCGAGGCTCTGGGCAGGGACCTGGCAATGCCGTGGACTCAGGCCATGTGGGCATACAAGAGAGTTCCACAATAGCCCAGAATGGAGTATAACAAAGACTTATTTATTTGGGGATAAACTCACAGAAAGGGTAATGATTCATAGTTCTCTGCACACGCTGGGAACTGGAACTGAATTCAGCAATCAAGACGCGTGTGCACGCTTTTCATCTGCATTTATAGTACATGAGACCCCGCCCAAAGTGGGCTGGTATCTTAAAGACTGTGGGCTGAAGGAGTTCCCACAATACAAACTCAGGAATTTTACACACGCAAGTCAAATGTTTACCACTGAGCTACATCCCCAGCACTAAGAAGTGCTTTCTGTAAGTGCAGAGGCAAAAATTCCCCACTAATAAAGAGGGGCTGGAGCGATGGCTCTGTTGTAAGGAGTGTTTGCTTAGAGGACCCAGGTTCAAGTCTGGTGCGGGAGAATTATCTATATTCTGTCAATCATATTTTAATAAAACGCTGATTGGCCAGGCAGGCAGTATAGGCGGGAAAGCCAGACAGGAAGTAGGGGTGGAGCAAAGAGACTGGGAGTATTCTGGAAGCAGAAGCTCTCTCTCAGCCACTCCTGCACAGACCACCGAAGAGGCAACATGTAAGCTGTCACACTGAGAAAGGTACTGAGCCCATGTGGCTAAAATAGATAAGGATAATGGGGTAATATATGTTATAAGAGCTAATAAGTAGCCTGACCAAATGGGCCAATCAGTTTATAACCTAATGTAGACTCCATGTGATTTTCCTTGGGACTTGCTGGCTTGTTGGGGTACCGGGCGGGACAGAAACCCCAACAAGCCGGCCCTCATGTTACACAAGTCCCAGCATCAACATGGCAGCTCACCTCCCAATCCTCCCAAACTGTGATAACTAGGGACCAAGCATCCCCATGTATGAGTTAATGGGGGCCACTCTGATTTAAACGGCCACACGGGGCTTCAGGGGTGCAAGCACAGGTCTTCATTGAGAAGCAGGGCTTTCACCCACTGACCCATTTCCCTAGCCTATGACATTTTAAAAAATTAAATAAAATAATTTTTTTAAAGTGAAAGTATCCCTGCCTCTGCACCCCCTGCCTCCCCTTCCCATGTGTTATGTTTTCCTGCAGGCACCACCATACTGTTTGACTATGAAGCATAGGAACGGAACCAAGTATTCCTATGTACCAGGCAAACACTCTACCACCTGAGTTATATCTCCAGCTGAATCTTGTATTTTGAGCAAGATTTCATGTCAGTAGGAAATGTATCCTTGGGGGATTTTTTTATGCATACATGTATGTATTTATGTGAATGTACATTCGGGTACACAGGGGTGTGTGTGTGTGTGTGTGTGTGTGTGTGTGTGTGCGCGCGCGCGCGCGCGCGCGCTTTATGCAGTATAGTGTAGGCCAGAAAACAACCTCTGATGTTATTCTCAGAACATTGCCTACCTCCTTTAAGGGAAAACCTCTCACTGCCTGAGCTCATTAACTAGGGTAAGATGACTGGCCAGCAAGCTTCAAGGATTCCCCTGTCCCCACCTTCCCAGCCCTGGATTTACAAAGACAAGCCTGGCTTTTTTTTTTTTTTTTTTTTTACTTTGGATTCTGGTACCTGAACTCACATTCTCATGCTTGTGGGGAGATTGAGCCAGGGGCCTTTTTTTTAACCCAGCAAGCACCGCACCAGTTAAATCATAACCCCATCACCTTTTGTTATTTTTCTAAACAGATGAAAAGTATGCCATTGTTTGAGTAAGCCATGAAATTATGAATTTCTGGAAACAAATCTACATTGTTTCCACATCTTTTCCCTTTTCTTTCCCTCTTCCTTCTCCTTGATTCCTCCCTCGCTTCCTTCCGTTCCTCTTGAACTGGTCTTAACCTTCTGACCCTTTTTCTTCCCTCATCTCCAGGCTGGCGTCAATAGGGAACCAAGGTTGACGCTGAACCCTTTATCTTCCGGCCTCCATCTCTAAAATGCACATCGGTTATTGTGCCCTGCTTTGCTTCCTACTGTCCTTTGAAGTCCCACTGTCCTTTGAAGAAAGACACAACTTTGGAGCCATAAAGGTAAAGAAAGATCACTTGCTGCTCTTGCACAGGACTTGGGTTTGGTCCTCGGAACAAACACAGCAGCTCACAACCCTCTGTAACTCCACAGCCACTGCACATGTGATGCACAGACACGGGGTTTCCATCTGGGCGCCAGCTTCCTCCCTCTCTGCATGTGGCCTGTGTGAGGCCAGGATAAGGAGGGGAGAGCTTGTTTGAATTTCGCCATCGGCAAGACTGTTGTTTTGCAATACCCAATGTGAAAACAGGAGAAAGAAACTGACTAATTCTGTACTGGAAGTGTTTGCCTTCAAAGATGAGTAGGCAGAAAGATGCAAAGAAGGAAGCGAGAGAAACACACACGGGTGAGGTCTCTGAACCAAAACTCGAGGAAAAGCCAAAACCTGAGCAAAACCAGAGAAGGAAAAACCACAAGAGGAAAAAAAAAATCAAAAAGAGAAAAAAAATCAAAAGAAACTTTTAAGGAAATGCTAAGTCAAGATCTTCAGGGTCTTAAAGATGATAAACAAAACAGGCATTAAACAATGAGGCCATGGCGAGAGAAGAGGAGGAAACAGGACATAGGGAGCATGAGAAACACACAGTGATTCCTTGTAAGCCTAAATAATGGAGTTTGCCTTGATTTTTGTTTTATCTGAGATTACCATGGCGATATAGCTGTCTAAATTAATATTTTCTTCACATACTTTAACCTATCTTCCTACTTTGCATCTGTTGTTCTAAATGGTTTTACATGTATTTCTTCTTATCTTGTTACTTTTTTAAAATTATACTTGGAATCAATCTCCAGGTCTCTGGCTTTCCATAAGACAGCATTACATTACTGATTTACAAAGCACGTGCTTCCGATGGGATACTTTTTAAAAGTTTTCCTGATATTAAATCTCTCTGCTGATGCAATAAATCAGATCAGTACAAATTAAAAGTCCAGGTTTAATGAGCAAAGCAACTCCTGGGTGGTCCTGGGTGGGGGGAAGAGAAATCATGTGGCAGGTGAGGGGGGCTACACCCTAAACAGCCTGTAGGAGTGGTCTTGAGGATCTCAAGGGAGGAGGATCTTGGTGGGTTTTCTCAGGTCTGGAAAGGGAAGAGTGAGACCAGGTGGCATTTCCATCTAAACATCCCAGACTCCTTGGCTATATGGATGTAGGTTCATGTCTGGCTACTTCCTGCAGGCATGGGATACTGTGGGGACAGGAGAGCTGGGAGTCAGTGGGCCCACGCTTAGTTTGAAGGTATGGATGAAGAAGCATTTGGTTAGCTGCTATCCTGGAGACCTCAGGCATCTGCTCCTTGAGGAGGCTAAGAAGGCAGGTTGCTAGGAGAAAAATTATGAATGGGGCTAGCCATGGGAAGAGGGATGGGATGGAAGAATGCCCTGGACAAGAGAGATGAGGGTGAATGAGCGAGACACAAGAGCAGATATGCCCTTCATTGGGATAGCTTGGAAAACCAGGTCCCAGTTGCTGGATAGGTGCCCTCTTGAGCCGGGAGAGGTGGTACCAGCACTGAGGTCCCAGGAGTGTTGGGGTCCGGTGCTAGCTCGGACCATAAATTATTTCTCTAAACCAGACCCCAACATAAACTCTCTCTCTGGACCGGTGGAGGCACAGGAATAAAGACACAACTCACATGGCTTTATCGGGAGGGAGATTCTCAGTGGTCTCTCATGAAGTCCTGGGTTCACATCGTGAAGAATTCCTCTCACTTTATTCTCTAAACAGCTTTTATACCAAAACATAAACTGAGGGGCAAATACATTAGCATTCTGTGTCCTAGGTAACCAGGTGAATGTCTTTTAGTCACGTCCACAACTACCTGTGTGCTCTATATTCTAGCTGTCACATAGGCTGAATTAGCATTTCTTTCCAGGCATCCTCCAAATTACAAAGAAAGGAGTAAAACAACATCCTGACCTTTTGTTAGGTTAGTGACAACCTGTCTTGAATGTTATATGACTTCTCTGGATACTAGCCATGACCTGAGAGCTTGGCTGTCACACCATGTAGAAATATGGGCCTACAATCCACTCTTTCTTATTAATTTTAATAAAGCCTGTGCTTCTGCAACAGGACAGAATGATCATGCCTGACTTGGGCAAAGACCTCTTCATTTACCCAAATTTTCCCATCTTTGGAACAGGCATTCATATTTGCAAACTCCTATCTTAGGCATCTGGGAAAAAGAAGCCTCAAACCTGTCATTGACTGCTTATCTCTGAGAAGAAAAGGGATTAAAGGAGAGAGATACTTTTGAGCTCTGTGTCTTGGAGCCATACTTTCTTGTCAGGATAAATTATAATATTTTATGAATGATTGTGCTCCCAAAGGCTATAGTCTCCTATTTAAAGAAGAGAATCACCTGAGTTGAGAATGCTTCTTCAGCTAGTTTAGTGCAGCTCTTAAATCTTTGACATTGTATCAAAATCTAAAATTCTTAACATATGCATTAAGCCTAAACATTTACAGGGTGTTCGTGTGGGACCATGGTCTGTATTCTGTCAATTATATTTTAAATAAATGCTGATTGGCCAGTAGCCAGGCAGGAAGTATGGGGGCGGGGGCAACCAGACAGGAAGTAAAGGTGGGTCAAGGAGAACAGGAGAATTCTGGGAAGGAGGAAGCCCATTCCTCTGCAGTCCTGCCCAGACACAGAAGAAGGAAGATGTGACTGCCTCACTGAAAAAGGTACTGAGCCATGTGGCTAACATAGATAAGAATAATGGGTTAATATAAGTTATTAATAAGTTAATAAGAAGCCTGAGCTAATGGACCAATCAGTTTATGATTAATGTAGACCTCTGTGTGATTTCTTTGGGACTTAATGATTGCAGGAACTGGGCAGGACAAAAAACCCCAACAACAGGGTGTGTCAAACTTTTCTCAGCAGTTGACAGGGCAATATCATATCTTATCTTAAGATATCATATCTTAAGATATCTTAAGATATCATATCTTAGCACTGCTGGTCAATACCAACTTTTCCAAATATCTTTAGGTCAATAACTTGATTCTCAGCATTATTAGTCAATACCAACTTTTCTCAGCATCTTTTATGCAGTTACAAATATCATCACTTTTAGGTCAATACCATAACAGTGAATCAACAAACATATCACAATTTTCTTAAATTCACATTAATCAAAAGATAAGAAAAGCTTTTCTGATGGCTAAGAGTTCAATGATATTGCTGTTATCAAATACCAGTTCCAGTCTCTGAACAACAGTTAAACTCTTAGTCTGCCCCCTTCTTAAGTGAAGAGAGGTTTCAGTCATTTATTATTTTGAGTCTTTCTTTCTCTAAGGGGAAAGTTTAGTTCTTAGTTCTCAGGTTTAATATTTAATCAAAGTGAGTTCTGTGTCTCAAAGATTAAAACAGTAAAATGTTCAATCTCAGCTCCACAGCAAACAGGATTCAGACTGCAGAGAATTGTAGTCACCGTGGTTAGGTCATCTCAGCAGGGCCTCTGTCCTGTGTTGTCCCAAGTATGGAAGCAGCTCAGCATCCGTCCCTCAGTGCAATGTGGCACCCTGCAGTGTAGAGTGGTAGCAGGTTCTGTGGCGGCCTCTATCTATTCTGTAAATGTGCCAACAAGAGTTAGGAGGTAATGGAGTTTTTTATGAGTGGACATGTGGGTGAAGTTAGCCTGCCAGGTGAGGTTGGTGTCATCAAAGCTGGTGCAGGGGATGGCGTATCTGGAGGGCCAAGCTGATGCAGGGGCTGGCATACCTGGAGGGCCCCCTGTGGGTTGGGCTTTGTACTCTTTTCCCAGGGACATTCAGGTACCTGTAAAACAGCTGGAGTAGATTTTTCACCTTGGAAAGGCGTTGACTCTGGGTAAAAGGCATGAACATTTTTTCTAAGGCCTGGTTTTATCCCCATGAAGCACACCTTTAAGTATCAATTTGCTGAAATTGAAGAAATTGAGCAAGTAAAGGAGGAGCGAGTTGGACATGCCTACTATGTTCCAAGCCCCTTTCTAATGTTAACCTGATGTGGGATGCCCCTCCATATTCTGTGAATATGTTTTTTTTTTTTTTTTTTTTTACCATTGGTTAATAAAGAGGCTCTTTTGGTTTACGGCAGGACAGAATAGAGCAGGGTAGAAAAGCCAAACAAAGATAGGGTGAGAAAGAAGTCAGAGTCAGGAGAGATGCCAGCAGTCACCAAAGGAATAAGATACCACAGCATTACCTGTAAGTCATGGTGATAGGCAGATTACTAGAAATGGGTTAACTTATACATAGAGTTAGCAAGTAAGAAGCCTGAGTCATGCACCAATCAGTTTGTAATTGACATTAAGTCTCGGAGTGATTACTTGGAAACTGGCGGGCAGGAGAGAAACCTCCCGTGACATTAACCTGTCTCTAAAAGCTGGGACCAGTAAAATTCACAGAAATTTAAGGATTCCTGAAAATGTGTGTAATAGGTGCTCTATTAGTTTATCAAAACCGCATCTATCAATGCTAAAACGCTGAACCTCTGAGTTACATCTGACACTTGTTTATCCTGGGCCATGAAGCCTGTGACTGAGAGAGCCACACCTGTCTGTACTTTTCACAGGAGACTTAACCATTGATCCAATGAGCACCAAGGTGCTTGTTGCCTTGGGAGATCAGGGAAGAGCTGTTGAACTGATAAATCTATCAGTACCCTAGTCATCAAAGTCAGATCTGAGCTGGATAAGTGAATGAGCAGAAGTGAAGACAGATTTCCAGTTACCTAGGCAATCCCAGGTTTCTCCATGGTCATTGGAGGCCAAAGTCCCAGAAGCAGTAACTGTCTTCAGCTGCCAAACCCAAAAGATTTGGCAGGCTTTCCACTTCAGATGACCAGTTTGAAAATCTTGTAATAAGAGCTTACAGTGTAAAGAATGAGCTGCAGGGCTGAAGGTGAGGACGGAGACACGGCAAGGTGAGAGATCGTCAAGACGGAGCAGAAGATAAGGGACACATCCAACCAGCTAGAGCCCAAGTCATGGGTCTCCCAGGCTGTAGGGAGAGGAGAGTGATTAGGAGAAACCTTGTGGGTGCAGTAGGCTGCAGGGACCAGAGGAGCACACAGGTGACCCATTGAGGACCAGATCAACAGGTACTGTAAGGGAGAACAGAAACACAAGGATGAAACACCTGTGCAGCTCAGAGTGGGAGAGCAGGTGGAACAGATTCGTTGCAGGGAGAATCCCAGCATGACCAGATCACATGCCATAAATGAGAGGCACACAGACAAAAAGAACTGGAAAGGTGTGAGGGGAGGAGAAACAGAGCCCAAGAATGCTGGGTAAGGGGGCTCAGATGATCTAACCCCAATTTGGATAAATTATAAATTTTGCAGTGACTGGTTACCGAATTTAGAGCTAGTGTTTCCCAATGCAATGTTTTTGGTCTTCCCTGTGCTGGAGACCAAAAACTAAGGCACAGAGCATCCTCTGTGATAGAATGGTGTGTGTAGCAGGGGGTTGTCTCTGGATAGTATTGGAGCCCACAGTTTTGAATTCGTTCATCTTAACTAAAGGTCAGAGAGTTCAAACCTATTCTTACTCCTCAAGGACAGGATGTTTGGTCAAAGGTGTGGCTGCTGGATGTAGAAAGCCGGATGCTTGACTTAGGGTATGTAGGTGAAGACAGCTCATATGTTCCCAGTTGCCCAGACCCAAATCATAACTCAGAAACTGTATTAATTACAACACTGTTTGGCTGATGTCTTGGGCATATTTTTAGCTAGCTCTTACATCTTAAATTAACCCATTTCTATTATTTTGTAATTTACCATGAGGCTCGTGGGTTGTTACCGCTCGCTTCTTGGGCAGTTACATGGCATCTCCTTCACTCTGCCTACTCTCTCTATCTCTCTCTCTTCCAGCCTGGCTATATTCTGCCCTGTCACAGGCCAAAGAAGCTTTATTCATCAGTCAATAAAAAACATATACAGAAGGACATCCCACATCAGGGCATGGTTACTGGGTGTTTCGAGATATAAGGAGGCAATTACACTTGTTTGTTCATTGTATCATTGGGAGGGAAGTCTTTTGCCCTCCCCAAAAGGGGTATCTATAGGACTATGAGTAATAACTTGAGGTTGTTACAGTATTCACTGGAAGCCCTCCCAACTCTATCTTCTGTCTCTTGTCTATTTTTTTTCTCAATCCTTACTCCCCTTTTCAGGAACTGGGTTGCTCTGGTGCAGCTGCACCCTGCTGGCAGAGGATTGGGGGATCTTAGACCTGGGAAGAGGCAGCTGGCACCTCGATTATTTATCTATCTATCTATCTATCTATCTATCTATCTATCTATCTATTTATTTATATTTTATGTAGATATTGGTCTGTGTGAGGATGTTGGATCCCTTGGAACTGGGATTGTAGACAGTTGTGAGTTGCCATGAGGGTGTTGGGGATTGAACCTGGGTCCTCTGGAAGAGCAGACAGTGCTCTTAGTCACTGAGCCATCTCTCCAGCCCTCAGTCGGTACCTCTTTAAGGCAGTGGCTGGGAATGGGTTTCACCAAAATCAGTTTCCTCTGGCAGAGAGGTGGGACAGGGAGGAGAGAGAGAGAAAGAGAGAGAATGGCTTCCCACAAACACACCATGTGGTCATGGAAAGACTCAACTCACCTCCACCAAACACACCAGATGAAAGATTTCTGTACCCAATATTAAGTCTCTCTACTGATGCAAGAAATCAAATCAGGCCAAACTGAAAGTCCAGATTTAATGGGCAAAGCAACTCCCAGGTGGCCAGGGGAGGGAGAGGAGAAAACCATGTAGCAGGTGTGTGGGGAGAAACGTGCATCTTAAATAACCTAAGGCATGATCTTGAGCATCTCAGGGGGAGGAGCTGACCCTTGCTGGGCTTTCTCAGGGATAGGCACTAGAATGGGAGGAGTGAGGCTGGCAGGGCTTCCACCTATACACTTAATGAAATAGGTAACGATGTGGTATAGAATATTTGCAAAAAGTGGGCGTTGGTGGCACACACCTTTACTATCCGCACTTGGAAGGAAAAGGCAGGTGGATCTCTGTGAATCTGAGGTCAGTCTGGTTTACAGAGTGAGTTCTAGGACAGTTGGGGCTGTTATATAGAGAAACCAAAAAAAAAAAAAAACTCAAAAAAACAAAAAACAAAAAGTATATTTGTGGAAGACAAGGGTCCATTTCTATATTACATAGATGCCCAGAAAAGCTAGTTAAGACTAAGACTTCACAATCTCAGCAGTAGAATTATGAATTATTTTGTTATTTTGTATTTTCCATGTTCCTAAAATGAACTCACATTGTTTTTGCTAAGAATAATGTTAGTTTTAAGTTTTATATTAAGGGTTGGAGAGATGTCTCAGTGGCCATAAGTCCTTGCTGCTCTTGCACAGGACCTGAGTTCAGGTCCCATACCCATTTGATGGCTCACAAACATCTATGAATCTAGTTTCTGGGAATCCAATGCCCCTTCTGACTTCTGTGGGCATGAGGGTAGCATGTAGTGTGCAGACACATATGTAGGGGGTTGATTCCACCAACAGAGAGTAAAGACGATTACCCAAATTCTTAGGTTAAATTAAACAAGCTTTATTTTCTGTCTGACAGGGATAGCTTCCTAACTCTGGGCTTTGAGAAAATCACATTAAAGACAGGAGAAGTTGGGATTTTATGGCCCCCAAAACTGTAAGATTAGGGGTTTTTCAAGGGTTTGGGATTTCCATAGGAATTTTGGTTATGTGGGAACCTAATTGAATATCTCAAAAGTATTTGGCAGATCATCTTGTCTTATCAGGGAAGAGGTTAGGGTCAAATTCCAGAAAATGGGTCAAGACCTCGTCAAATCCAAGTTTTACAGAAAACAGGAATGAATGTATTTTGACCTTGTAACAAGACGATGTTATGCCCATATGATGGTTTAGATATGGAAGGAATAGGAAGGGGGAGATAGAGAGAGAGAGTGTGAGAGAGAGAGACAGAGAGACAGAAAGAGAAACGGGGGAGGGGAGAAGAGGCCACAGCCACCTCTTCCAAAGAGAGATGGGGCAGAGAGAGCACAGGCTGGAAACAGAAGGAAGATCTGCTTGCCTCAGCAGAAGGGGAAGACTAAGTGGGGCTGTCTCTTAAAAGGACAGGACAGACCATTACATTCCCATCTCTTTTTTATAATAAAAATGCGGGAGGTTAGGCACAACAGGTTAAAGGAATTGGGACAGTGGATTCTCACGACTGCTTCCTGCTTATTTGCGGGTGTCATCTTGGGGGGAGACCTGAGAAGGCTGGGTGCTGGCCACATCCTGGCATAGCTAGTCTCTTTGCTCCTGTCTGATGTTTGTGGTATGGAAATGGTCAATGTCTCTTACACCAGTTTAAGGTATTGGTATAACAGAGGACAAAATTAAGATTAAGAAGAAAAAAATTTTTAGGATCTGGGAATTGAGAGGGGTGTATTTGACCTGTTTAAGGTGGATCCTTTAATTCAACTCCATGGAACTCACAAGAATTTTTTTGGGTTTATGAAAACATTAGAATGATTGTGACAAATATTTTTGAAAAATGAAAAGTATCTTTAAGACTATGAAAGGCAGCATGAGAGAGAGAATTTTGTTAACTTGTTTGGTGAGGTTGTCCTGAAGGACCCCAACTCATTTTAACCACAGTTATACCGTTTTGCAAAGGTTCACAGATAACAAGCTCAGTTCAGAACCTCCGGAATGCTGAGCAGATAACAAGCTTAATTCAGGGCCTCCGGAATGCTGAGCAAAGATACCTGAGGTTAGAGCAAGGACAGCCTTATCTGGCTGCAAGACAGGGGATTTATGGACTGGCCATAGAAACAAAGAAAGAGAGGATTGCGAGGCCTGAGTCATGTATAAAGCGGGGCTCGTCACGAGTCAGGGGCTGTGCAATCAGACATCTGGTCGCCAACCAGGAAAGGGGGACAGGATAAGAGGAGCAGTAAACCGCTGAGTAGTCCCCTCATTGTTATTTAGGTTAAGAATTTACCACCCTGCATCTTGCTTCTGTAAACCTCGCTTTTTGCTCTCCTATAAGAACCCCTCACGCCCAACCTGCGGGTGCGCAAGTCCTCCGAGAGACTTTGTTGCCCCAGGTACCTGCGTATCCAATAAACCTCTTGCTGTTTGCATCCGGCTGCGTGTTTTCGACTGATCTTTGGGCACGGGGTCTCTCCCGAAGGAAGACGCCCACGGGAGTCTTTCAGTCCTTTTAAATGGCAAACCTCTCAGCTGTCAAACTGCATCAGAGATCTTTGAGAAGGATAAAATTTTACTTGAGTTATTGTTTAAAAAATGACAGAGAACTTACCTTGGTTGGCACCTAGGGCTACTCCTCAGGTCCTCCATGGTCGCTGAGGGTCAAATTTTCCTTTTGTTGTTTATCTCAGGGCCTGCCAGGCTCCAGAAGACCCTGTGGGCTAAGAAATCTGTAGGAAGACAAGCCTACCTTGACCTGAGCAGCTAGGCTGTCGATTCCAGCGATTCTGTCCACTGTCTGGTGATCTTCAGTTTAGATGAAAGGCAGCTTTGCCCAGTGGTCAGTGCTTGGTAGTTGAAGTGAATTGTGGATGGACGTTGTTCTGTGCCCATTTGTCTTCTGTCTTCTTTGGAGTAGAGTGCTGCTGCTAGGAGCCAATCTGTCTCTTTTTGTTATGAAAAGTCTTTTAATAATTAAACATTTAAATGCCATATTCCCTAGATCTCTGAGCAGTTGAGGGCTGTTTATTTGTTATAACTACAGTGTAGGATCTGCCTGGAGAACTGAGTCCAACCTTGACTGTACTGGCTCTCAACTTAACAGGTGATATTTGTACTTGTGAAAGACAAAGTTTAAGAGTGAGGTGCAGATCCCCAAGGGTGGGCAGCAGGGGTTCACCAGGGCACCACCGGAGGCCTCTGTGGGTCCCAGGCAGGTGGGAGGCAGTGGGTGACAGACCTTGGCAGGTCGGTGGGTCAGCTGGTCCCACGAGGAGCCATGGTAGGTGAGAGACAGAGACAGATAGGTATGGCAGGCAGAGAGAGAGGGTTTGGAGTTAGTTTATTCAGTGGGTTATGGGAGGAAAGGGAAGTGGGGAGGAAGAGAGAGAAACAGAGAGAAACACGGGGGAGGGGAGGAGGAGGAGGAGAGAAGAGGCTGCAGCCACCTCTGCTGAAGAGAGATGGGACAGAGAGCACAAGCTAGAAGCAGAAGGAAGATCCCCTTGCTTTGGGGTAGTGGGCGGGGCTTGTCTCTTAAAAGGATAGGATAGATCATCATAGCCCAGATCACAGTCTCCCCAAAAACAACCAGGAGACCGAGTCCTTGTATATAAAAGCAGAGAGCCTTTATTCTTACACAAGCTTGCAAACTCGGACTCTCTGTGTGTCCAATGTATTGGAGTGATCAGAGAGCCCCGATTTCAGTTGGGGTGGGGTTTTTACAGTAGCAAAGGTGGGAGTGAGGGATTTCTAAGGTTCAGGACCCATGATTGACCCACATTTGTCTAGGGTGTCCTGGTGAAAAGTGATGGGTGTGTGCTGGCAGGTGATCCAATCTACAATGGTTGGAATGTTAGGAATTTACTTTGGATATGTTCCTGGGTGGTGCCTCCGCAGGCGGTAGGCGCAGTTCGTGTTCTTTCTTGGAACCCCATATTGCCTTAGGGTAAACTACTGAGACTCAGTGCTGGGGAGCAAAGACCTGTATTTGGTTATAGTCATCTTAGCTCACAAGTTAAGTAAGCTATTCACCTCTGTAGGACAAGAGCAAGTTCCAGGCTCAGGAAATAACCCACTATCTTCCTATCTCTCCCTGTGAGTTAAGAGTGCCTATAGACTTGCAGGCCCCAAGCCCCAGAAGTAATTAGCAACCCCCCTGTTAGTAAACATTTGTAGACCCTCAGCATTTCCTTATCTTTTCCTATCAGCTAGGGATGTCTCCAGACCTGACATTCTAGCATCCAACCTTCTTTTTGTTATATAATGCTCCTAAGAAAAGATAAAATTGAGAGCTTGATCAGAATACAGACTTGCTGTCCGTTTCTCGTGTCTCTTGTCCCTTTCATTCCTCTCCTTCGGGGTTTGTGCTCCAGATTCGTAGCCCATTGGTTGGGACAACTCAGGTCTCTATTGAGTTTGTCATAGCTGGGCCCTACAATGGTTTTAATCTTAACATGGAGTCAGGTTGGTCTATCATAGGTAAAACACACATAGATATAAAATTAAATTAAAAATAATATATATAAATAAAATTTATAACACACACACACACACACACAAAACAATCTCACTGCATAGCTGTGGTTGTCCTAGAACTCACTATGTAGACCAGGCTGGCCTTGAGCTAAAAGATATCTGCTTGCCTCTGCTTCCCAATGGCTAGCTTAATTTTTTTACACATATATTTACATATATGTGCATACACATATATGCAAACATATATGCACACATACATATACAACACACATATATGTGCATACATGTACATGCATGCATACTTGCACGCACATAATGCATACTTGTATGCATATACATGCATGCACATATTTGCATATGTCTACATACATGTGAACACATTTACATATTTTTTTCAGTGACACACACACACACACACACACACACACACACACACACACACAGAAAGGGAGAGGGAGAGAGACAGAGGGGCGCCAGGTAGTGGTTGCAAGTGCCTTTAATCCCAGCATTTGGGAGGCAGAGGCAGGTGGTCTACAGGTGGATAGCCAGGACTACACAGAGAAACCCTGTCTCTAAAAGTCAAAACCAACCAACCAAAAGCACTTAAAAAAATCTGAACAATAATAAATGGACCACTAGGACGGGGAGCCTTCATAAAATAGACTTGTCAAAGCCCACTTTGTCCAACTAGTTCCTCCTCGGAAATGCCCTGCTTGACGCCTACATAATCTCCTTATTCCCACAGCTCCCATCCCACACAATAGGCTGTGAAATTTGACCCCTTCGGCCTACCGTAGCCGGAAGTGCGCTCGACATTGCTTCCCGGCCTTCCCTTTGCTTTTCTCCCCCTCGTCTCCCTCACGCTGCCTCCCCATCCCCGCTGTCTCTCTCTGAGGTTTTTTTGTGTTTGTCGGCGAGGCCGAGCCCTGGCGTCGCAATCTGGGGTCCGTGTGGAGAGACGCATCCCTGTGGTGAGGAGCGGCGTTGTTGGGAGGACGGACTGAGGGAGGCTGAGGCGGACCCGGGCTGCTTTTCTCTTGGGAGCCCGCGGCTGTGTGAGGACACTCGGCGGAGGGCGGAGAAGGCCGGGGGCGGGGCCGAGCGGGTGGCGGGTGTGAGGTCGGGGCGGCGGGCGCTGCACTGGGGCTGCTGCTGCCGCTGTGATCCTGCCGCCGAGCCCGGTGCGCGCGGTTCCTGGAGCATGGGCGTGAGTGGTCGCTTTCGCTGCAGGCTTTGCTCTGTTCACGCAGGGAGACCTTTTCTGTCTTCCTTCGCTTTGTGCTGGGCATGGAATCCGGGACCTGGTGCCACTGAGAACCCCTTCCCTAACGCAGCCATCCCCCTGCCTGGTCGTAGGAGCTACTTTCCACAGGGAAGCCAAATAACGTGAGAAAGAGGAGTAAAAGAACCCACGATGGAATTAGTTAATTCCGATTCGCTGTCCGCAGGTGGCCGTCGCACTTAGATTAGATGCAGTGTAGAGACAGAGTCATCTTATTAATTTTAATAAACACGTGATGAATACCCTAAGTGTTGTAGACTACCACCCGTCTCAGTACTTCAGCTAGAGGTAAGCATTGACAGGCGTTTACTTTTTTTAAACTCCAGACTCCTCATGCCTACTGCTTGTTGCACTACATACATAGTACAGATCAGAAACACAAAGAGAAACACAAAGAATGCAAAAGAAAAGTTATCAAGGGCTGTATACACTGTTTCAGAATATTAAGATCAGCTGAGTTCATGCCAGGGAGATAAGAAAGGCCACCTCAGAATGACTTCTGTGTCAGATTAGTGAGAAACTATCTTGACATAGTAACTACAAGGTCCGAAAACCTTTTTGTTTGTTTTTTGTTTTTGAGTCTGGGTCTTGTAGGCAGAGTTTTCCATTGGAACTGCTAGCTCCCAAATAACCACAGAGAGACTTATTCATTATAAATGGTCAGCAGATAGCTTAGGCTTGTCTCCAGCCAGCTCTTACAACTTAAACTAACACATTCTATTCATCTATGTGCTGCACTGAGGCTCTTCTACCTCATCTATGAACTTCCAATGTTTCTTCCACACCTGACTTGCTCTTCCTCTGGCTCTGCCCTCCTCCTCCCCAGCATTCTCTTTACCCTGAAATTCCTGCTTATCCATTGACCAGTCAGCCTTCTGTTATCGAGAGCAACTCATCTTCACAGTGTATAAAAGGCCTCGAATTCCAGGTGGATACCTGCCTCTGCCACCACTGCCTAGATCTCAAATACTTTATTTGTATTTTCTGTGTGATTGGTGTGTCTGTCTGTCTGTGTCTGTGTATAAATGTGCTTATGCACTTTACCTTATTCTCTTGAGACAGTATCTCTAATAGAATCTGAAGCCTATAGTTCTGGGAAATACCCAACAGCACTGGTCTTATAGGCACTTAAGTCTTTGGCTGACTGTCATAGTCACTGTTCTATTGCTGTGACGAGACACTGTGACCAAGACAGCACATAAAATAAAGCATTTAATTGTTGTCTTGAATCCAGTTTGAGAGGCTTAATTTATTGTCATCATGCTGGAGAATATGCTGTTGCTCATGACACTGCAGCAGTAGCTCAGAGCTACATCCTGATTCCCAGGCCGAGTGAGATAGACACAGGACCTGACATGGACCTTTGAAACCTCAAAGCCCACCCCTCCCCCTCAGTGACACACTGCCTTCAATAAGGCCATACCTCCTAATTCTTGTAATCCATTCCAACAGTCCCCCTCCCTGGTGACTGAGCCTGTGGGGGCTGTTCTCATGTAAACCACACTGGTTTTTTAACATGTGTGCTGGAGATTTGAACTAGGATAATCTTGCTTGCACAGCAAGCTCTCCTACCCACTGAGCCCTCTCCCAGCCCTTCAAATAGACTTGACTCTCTCTTGGTTGTTGAAGATAGTTCTTAACAGGTAGTATCCCTTTTGTTTGATTTATTTGTTTATTTTGCAGCACTAGGGATGTGAACCAGGGGTCCCTGTACATGTTAGGCAAGTTCTGTCTCACTAAGTCCCTGGCTTTCTCATTGTGTCTTAACTCCTGATAACTACATCCCTGAACCCTTCTACTTTCCTACAGCTCCGTGAAGCCATGGCTGCCTTAAGAAAATCAGCTCAAGATATCCAGAAGTTCATGGATGCTGTCAACAAGAAAAGCAGTTCCCAGGATCTGCACAAAGGTTGGTGTTGAGGAGTAGCTACAGAGATGAGAGGTGTCCACAGTCGGTCTGAGCTTGTTTGGTGTGGTGGCTCAGACTGGTAACTGTTGTTACTATTGCTGTTAGTAAGGAGTGGAGTAGCCAGTTGTGGTGTCTCGTGCTGGTAGGGTATGCCGAAGGATACCTTTTGGTACGAGCGTGGGGATGTTCTGTATTCAATGTTCTGTTTCTCCTGTTAGCATAAACAGTTGAGTTGTCTTGTATTTCTGTCTTTGTCCAAGAGTTCAGCAAAAGTGTCTAATGGTTGCAGAATACCTTAGCTTTCTTTATTTCCTATACTACGTTCTTGTTTTTGAGATAGTGTCTTTGGTATCCCAGGCTGGCCTTGAATTTGCTGTGTTGCTAAGGACGATTCTCCTCCCTTCTCTACCTAAGTTGCTGAGGTTCACATTCGGAGCTTTGTGCATGCTAGGTAAGCACTCCACCAGCTGAGCTGCTTCCCCATCCTACCATACTGCCCTCTTGACCTTTCCTTTCTCTGATGTCACTCTGTATAACAACTCTGTGTGTCCCTAGGAACCCTGGATCAGATGTCTGGAAAACTGAGCAAAGATGGGGACCTGATAGTCAGCATGCAGATTCTGGGCAAGAAGAGGACCAAGACTTGGCACAAAGGCACCCTTATTGTCATCCAGACTGTTGGTATGTTCAAGCTAGAGGAACGACTAAGGAAAGGTCACCTGTAGGTCTCCATTGCTGATTCCTTCCCCAAAGTCTTTCCTTTCGTCTCCTACATTGCACCCAGGACTTAGAGCTGTGTTGTTGTCCTTTGTTTTGTTTTAATTCTGTTTGTCTTTTTCCAGGGCTAGGAAAGAAATACAAAGTGAAGTTTGACAACAAAGGCAAGAGTCTGCTGTCCGGCAACCATATCGCCTACGATTACCACCCTCCTGCCGACAAGCTGTTTGTGGGCAGTCGAGTGGTGGTCAAATACAAAGATGGAAATCAGGTCTGGCTTTATGCTGGCATTGTAGCTGAGACCCCCAACGTCAAGAACAAGCTCAGGTACCTGGGCGGATTTGTAGATTGTAGGGGAGCTGAGAGCACAGCACCCCACTATTCATACCATGGGCGAGATTTCACTGCCAGCTTTTGTGTTCTCATCCTTTGTAATCAGAAACCCTTTCTCTCTCTTCCCATGTCATTTCTTTTCTTTTTTTTCTTTTTTCTTTTTTTTTTTTGTTTTTCGAGACAGGATTTCTCTGTGGCTTTGGAGCCTGTCCTGGAACTAGCTCTTGTAGACCAGGCTGTCCTCGAACTCACAGAGATCCACCTGCCTCTGCCTCCCAAGTGCTGAGATTAAAGGCGTGCGCCACCACCGCCCGGCTTCTTTTCTTCTTTTAAAGACAGCATCTCTATGTGTAGTTCAGGCTACTGTCATATTTTTGTTTGTTTTTTTTGAGATAGGGTTTCTCTGTAGTCCTGGCCATCCTGGAACTTGGTCTGTAGGCCATGATGGTTCAGAACTCAAGAGAGTTACCTGCCTTTGCCTCTGGAGTGCTGGGATTAAAGATGTGCACCACCATGCCCGGCTTTCTGCCTGCTCATTTTAGTGTAGTGTAGGATTACCTGCTTAGGGCTGCACCCTCTGCAGTGTGCTGGACTATCCCTCAAGAAAATGCCCTACAGATTTGTCTACTGACCAGTGTAATGGAAGCATTTTCTCCTTCCTTTTCAATTTTTTAAAATATTTTTATCTATCTATCTATCTATCTATCTAGCTATTTATTTCGGTGACAGGATCTTATAACTCTGGGTTGCCTAGAACTCAATATATAGTCCATCCTGTCCTAAATCTCACAGAGATCCACCTGCCTTGGCCTCCTAAGTATTGGCATTAAAGGCTGCGTCATGCTGCCAGATTAGAGGTATTGTCTTAATTGACATTTCTTCTTCTCAAATGATCTTAGGCTTGTGTTACATTTGCAAAATAAATAGCACACTTTAATTTATAAAATTGTAGTTTAGCCATGTATGGAGGCGAATGCCTTTAAGGAGGCAGAGGGCTCTCTGAGTTGGAGACCAGTGTGGTCTACAAAGGCAGTTCCAGGACAGCCAGGGCTGTTAAACAGACAAACCTTCTGTCAAAAAACCAAAATAAAATACATAATTTGCAATTAAAAAAATTGCTGTATGACTTGCAGGGTGACTCAAACCTATAATCTTGTCAAAAAGCTGTGGCACATGGATCACTTCAAATTTGAGGATAGCCTGGGCTACTTGGTGTGGTCCAGTGTAGCCTAAGTGACACTGTGAGATCTTGTCTTATAAAACTATTGATTGTTAGCTGGGTGTGGTTCCAATTGCTTATAATCCCAGCACTTGGGAACTGGCGAGAGGAGGTTCTCAGTAGTTCAAGGTCAGCAGCCTTGCAGTAAGAGACCCTATTTCAACAAAGGGGCTAAAGACCTGTGTATGGGAGTACTTGCTGCTCTCTAAATGACCTGATTTAAGTTTCCAGCAGCCATATCTGATGTTCACAACTATCTGTAAGTCTTACTCCATGGGATCTGACATCTCTGCCTATTCAAGTGCCTTCACTTAGGTACTCAAACTTAAATGTAGGCATAGATACATATAATTAAAAATAATAAAAATCCACCCAGAGTTATACAGAGAAACCTTGTCTTGAAAAACCAAAACAAAACAAAATCAAAACAAAGCAAAACTCAAAGAAAAATGTAAAATAACTATCCAAAGCCTCTAAAACAAACCACCCATTCAACCAAAACAACCAAAGGCAACCAACAAACCAATTAAACAAGAAGCCAACATGATATGTATTCTCTCACTATATGTTCTTTTAGTGGATGATTTATTAAACTTTTATTTGTTTGTTTATAGTTATTTTTGTGTGTGAGAGTGTATATATGGAGGCCAGAGGACAACAGTGAAGTTAATTATCTCCTTCCAACTCTATGTGCCTTTGGAGGATCCAGCTTCAAGTACCTTTAGCTCTTGATCCATTTTGCCTGTTCTACTTACTTATTTTTAAATGTTTTTCAACATACTGTGTGTGTGTGTGTGTGTGTGTGTGTGTACACGTGTGGAAAACTGCAGACAGTTTGTAGGAGTCGGTTCTCTTTCATTCTGTAAGTGCAGAAGAGCATTGGAACTTGGGTTGCTAGGCTTGTCTGTGTATGCCTTTACCAGTGGAATCATCTTTATGGCAAATTCTTAAATATTTGGTAAATTAGACTGTAAGACAACAAGACAAGGGCAATGCTGGTACTCCCAACATTGGAAGAAGAGCCGATAGAATCAGGAACTCAAGGCTATTCCTATCTACATTGTAAATTTGAGGCCAGTATTGACTACTTGAGACCTTGTTTCAAAGGGCAAAATGAAACAAAACACAACCCCTCCCTCCACGTTCACATGGGAATGGATGTAATAGGCTTTGAGTGTTAGTTTCAGTTTGCTTCACACTCCTGGATTAATTTACAAGGTGTCCTTTGCATCATGTCTGTATTTTAATTTAATTTTTTTGAGACAGGATCTTTTTACATAGTCTAGGCTATTCTGGAACTCACTCTGTAGACCATACTGGCTTTGAACTCACAGAGATCCACCTGCCTCTGACTCTGAGTGCTGGGTTAAAGGTGTTCACTAGTATGCACCGTTTCGATTTCTTGATCTGTAAAATTGTAGAATTTCTCTTATGATGTTGTGCGTATAGAGTGTCTGTCCTGAATGGCCTTTGTAATTAGATAATATTTTATAATTAGACAATATCCTTATAATTAGACAATAATTCTGTGATTATTGCCTTACCATTTGTTAAAAACTTGTCACTTTATACTTATTGATGTAGGAGAACTAGTTTCACTTTGTAGTACAGTCTGGACTCTGCCTTCTGAGTGCTGGTATACATGTTTTAATAAAAACATATTCATTCATTGCTTCCAGTTTTGCGTGTTGACATCTTTGGCACCACATGTTGATTTTTAATCACCCAGATTCTTTTATCCTACCAGGTTCAAAACAGGCTTTTAAAAATTAGTTTTTTTACCGGGACAAACAAAGGTCCTTAAAGGAAAACAGTCTAGAAAGGATTAGAGATCACTACGTGAAGTTGACATATTAGAACACATAAAGAAGATTACATAACAAACCATCTGTAGGGAGCATATGCGGACGAGTCGAATAGGAAAGTAAACTTTTTAGTAAAATACTCGCTTTTATTGCATTTCACTGACGTTAACTTGGTCCTGAATCTCTGACGCAAAGAAGACAGGATTAGGGAAACAGCTGGTCGGCTTCCTAGCTCTCGGGTCACTGGGCTCACAGGCTTAGTTCTTAGCCCGGCCCTCCGTCGACTTAGTATTCCTATTGGTCAGTTTTCCCCAGGAGGCTGGTCGCCGCCTGGCCGCGCCCACCGCGCGGGGCGTGTCTGGGGCGTGTCTTCTCCCGCAGGATGGGGGGGGGTGGGCATCCGCCATCTTGGATTCCGTGGTAGCGGTGGCAGCGGTAAGGTGTCGCTTCTGTGGAGTGGCTCTTCCCTCCCCTCCCTCAGCTCGGTGGCGGCGGCCCCTCCCACTGAGGGTGGCGCAGCGACCGTGCCATCTGGACCATGGCGGCGACTACGGCTAACCCAGGTGAGGAGACGGGAGGGACTGACAAGTGCGGAGAAGTCGGCTGAGCACCCGGGCCAAGGCGGACGGACGGTGGGGGAGGGGTGTGGGAGGCGCCTTGCCCGGAGGAGCTGGGGAGCGGGTGTGGGCGTTTGGGGGCTCTGACCCAGGCTCGGAGTAGCGGAGATGCCGGGGTGGACCGCTTCCACTCTGCGGGCTGCGTTCGGGAGTGGCGTGGTCTCAGCCCTTTGCCCGCTGACGTCCCGATGCAGAGTGGCGTGGTTTACTGAGAGTAGTCTGGGCTGTAAACATGGGACCACAGTAGTGCTTCCCAGGTCTGGATTTCACAGTTGGAAAGTTTACATTTACAGGTACAACTTTGTTCTTTAAGTATCTGCTCAGATTCTTGTCGCTTGTATCTCTCCCCCCTCCCCCCGGCCATCCTCCCCCTCGGGCTATACTTTGAAACTTGGGGTTTCTGTTTTTTCAGTGTAGTTAGTGCCTGCTGCTGAAGGCAGAGATTTGGGTAATAGTTACATTTCATGACAGGTCTTTATCCAGAATCCAGGTTTAAATCTTGTTAAGTCGAGATGGAGCAATTCCTATTCTTTCAGAAAAATGTCCCATGCATTTGTCTGTGTACGTCTTTTTTTCCCCTTTCTATTATTTTGTTTTGAGACATGGTCTCACTCTGTTTCCAGGTTTGTCTCGAACCGCTGCAGTTTTGTGTCTCAGCTTTCCCGCTACTGGAATTACCAGGCATGACCCATCTCACCCGATTGCCCAGTTCTCTTTCTACTACATTACAGTTAATTCTTATGAAGTATTCCATTTTAGTGGGCCTGGTTTATCTTGCCATTGTCCGACAAAGTAAATCCCCAATTTCCCAGAAATCTGTATCTTAACAACCTTTTAGAAAGTAAGGATTTGGAGGGAGGGGTGTGTGAAGTGTTGGTTTCTGTTGTCTAACATTAAAATTTAAAACAGTATTGTATTGCAATAGCAGGTTTGTATACGATAGTGAATCAGATCACTGCTTTTCCATTACATCTGGAAACAACTTTTTTTTTTTGAGGGTCTCTCTACATAGCCCAGGCTGTCCTAGAACTCATTATATAGGAGGCTAGGGTGACATCAAACTCAAGGAAATCATATGTCAATGTCGGTTTAAAAAAGTGATTTTTTTTTAAGTTTTAAAAATTATGTAAGTGGGAATGTTTACACCTGAGTGCAGGTGTGGGGAATGCAGAATGAGCTGTTACAATAAGAGTTGTAAAGCCACATGATGTAGATGCTGGAGACCCACCTAAGGTTCCACAAGAACACACACTGCCGACCACCAAACTGTCTCTTCAACGCCTAAATAGCAGTTTCTTAAATCTTAAATTATTTTTTACTTGAAAAAAGATGAAATAAATCTTCAGGATTCTATTGGAGTAATTATGGAATCATAGAATGGACGTATACAACTGAAAAATGTTAGGGAAAGCCAACCTGTAGTAAGTAGCTCAGGTCTGATTTAGAGAGTAAACAAGATTTCAAACTGATCACACATTGCAAAACCCTTATATAACTCTTCCGAGGGCAGCGTGATACTCTTGCTAAGAAGTACACAGACAAACAGATTTTGGTGTGTAAGTCAGGCGCCTTTCCAGCTGTGTGGGTGGAGCTGCCTTCTGCATTGTTTTTAAACAAGCCACCAGAATGACAGTCTCTGGATCAGACTTTTCTTTCCTGATCAGTAGTAGTCTAAAGTAGTCTAAGTCTCTTCTAAGCAGTAGGGATAGTTCGGAGGCTGTCCTGGAGCTTTCTATGTAGATCAGGCTGGCTTTGAACTTGGAATGGTCTTTTTCTGTCTTCTGGTGCTGGCATTACAGCATATACAGTATATAAACTTGCAAAACTATTGATATGGTGAAGAAACTCTTTTAATGAAACAGTTATATTTTTTGTTTTGTTTTGGAGTTTTGAGGCAGGGTTTCTCTGTGTATCCCTGGCTGTTCTGGAGTTGCTCAGCTGGCGAGGCTGACCTTGTACACAGAGATCCTCCTGCCTCTGCTCCCTAGTGCTGGGATTAAATGCATGCGCCACCAACAGTTGATTTTGTTTATTTTCATTTGGTTGCTTTCTTCTTCAATTTTGAGATTGCATTTTATTTTATTTTAATTAATTTATATTTTGGAGACAGCATCTCCCTGATGCAGGATAGGAAGATGGATAATTTTGGGGCCATGGAAAGGGAAAGGAGTATTTTCACAATCTGACTGAAGACATTACTACATTTGCTACAGCCTTTCTCCTCTTCCTGCTGTAAAACTTTAGTTTTGTAGAAGTCTCACCAAAATTTGCCTTTGTAATCCATGGGCACGCTCTGAACCCCTCATGGAACCTCCTGGCTCCTGGTGTTGAGTCATCCTGTAATTGTACTCACTAAAGGAAGAAGGAGGACTTATGAACTCTTTTAATCTTTACAGAGGCACGGGCATATCTGAGTTCAAGGCCATCTTGGTCTAAATAGTGAGTTCCGGGCTACACAGTGAGACCTTGTCAAAAAAAAAAAAAAAAAAAAAGCAAATCAATATAAAGGGGAGGAGTGGGTTCTTAGCAAACCTTTGAGGTGGAAGCTGTGAATCACGAGAGTCTTGTAAGTCATTTAAGTGCTGGGCTCGTTTAGTCAGCCTATACTCTTCTCTTTCCTGAGAGCCTTTTCTTTTTATTTTTAAAGCCATGTGCTTGAAATCTATTGTAATTGCTTTTAATAAACCCTAATTTTACATCATACTTGCTTATCCTGAAATTCTTCTCTGAGTGAACTCAGGAATCCTAGGTTTGCCTGAGTGCAGTTCCCTAAAGGGAAAGGAAGCTCTCCAGATTGCTGTCAGTCTTTGTTCCTGCTGTAGCTGACATCCCTATGTAACCGAGGCTAGCTCGGCTGTGGAGTGCTGGGTCATAGGCATGGGCATAGGAAGGACCACGCACCCGGTGAGATTGACCCTCTGCTGTTTTTGTGTATCATCTGTCTGTCCTTCCTTTCTCTGTGGCTACATTCCCATCCTAGGATTTCTTTTTTGCATATCGAGAATTCTTCCATCTCTTCTGACTTACTGATTCCTGTTTCAGTAACACGTGGTAATGAAATTAGAACATAATGCCCTTTTGCTGTTGTTTCCCCCTTTCCTTTGTGTGTCAAATAGAGGATGTGTTGTGGACTTTTTAGTCACTGGTTGAATTTTGGAAAATGAGATCCATGACTGAAGGGGCATACTATAAGAAATGTACTATGTTCCATGAAAAGAAAGGAAATGATTGTTATGTCAAATTTCCTGCCCTCTTGAGACCAGGCTAGCCTGGAACTCACTATGTTGTCCAGGCTGTCCTTAAACTCACTTTGATCCTTCTGCCTTTGCCTCCTTAATTCTAAGATTATAGATTTGACACTCAGCCATTAGGGAATTATCATGGCTTATTTCCTTAAATCAGTTTTAGAGACCAGGGACATCATTTCTTCGAATTTTTTTTTCCTTTTTCTCTTTTTTTTCTTCAGGACAGGGTTTCCCTGGGTAGCCCTTGCTGTCCTGGAATTCACTCTGTAGAACAGGCTGACCTCTAATTAATTTAGAGACCCACCTGCTTCTGCCTCCCAAGTGCTGGGATTAAATGCGTGCACCATCACTGCCTGGATCTTTGAAATTTTTCAATTTTATTTCTGCTTAAGTGAGTTCTGAATATATTTTTTTGCAATTGTTAGTTTTCAAATGCATGAAAAAAAATTTCTTTTAAGTACTGTTGTAGGGCTGGAGAGATGGCTCAGTGGTTAAGAGTACTGGCTGCTTCTTCCAGAGGACCTGGGTTCAATTCTCAGCACCCATATGTCAGCTCTGTAACTCCAGTTCCAGGGGATCCAAGACTCTCACACAGACATACATGCAGGCAAAATACCAATGCACATTAAATAAATAATAATTTTAAAAAGTGTTATGTGTGTATCTGTTTGTGTATGTTGCTCATGGTCTGGTTTGCAATGTGGAGGTCAGAGATCAACTCTCCAGAATTGATTTCCTCCTGCTCATGCCTGTAATTCTAGTCCCTGGGAGACTGAGTTATGAAGATTACCACAGGTTAAGGCCAAACAAACAGAAAGACTTTTCATGGGCTGGAGAGATGGCTCAGAGGTTAAGAGCATTGGCTGCTCTAGGTCCTGAGTCCAATTCCCAGTCATGTGGTGGCTCACAACCATCTGTAATGAGAACTCGTAACCTGTTCTGGCCTGCAGGCATACATGCAGACAGAACACTGTATACATAATAAATAAATATACTTTAAAAAACTTTTCTCTCTGAGCTTCATTTAAGTTAATATTAGGGTTGGAAACATTCTTGAGCATGTTAATTTGTGTGCAAGGTAGTGCTTGAGAGATAGCTTAGTGGTTAAGAGCACTGGCTACCCTTGTAGAGGGTCCAGGTTCAACTCCCAGCACCGACATGACTTCACACAACCATCTCTAACTCCAGTTCCAGGAGATCTAATGTCCTCTTCTGACCTCTGTGAACACCAGATGTATATGTTGTACACAGACGTACATGTGGGCAAAAAAAATTCATATATATAAGGTTTCTGAGATGGATGGGGTTAATTATCTGCTGACAAGCCTGATGACCTGAGTTCCAATGATGGACCCACATGGTATCAGGAGAGGGCTGACCTCTGTAGGTCCTCTGACCTCACATGTGTGCTCTGGTGCATACACATGTAATGTAGTTTTTCAAAAGTCTACTAATGATACTTTCTTTGGTGTTAGGAATTGAACTTAGGGCCCCTCACATGCTATGCAAGTCTCTAACACTGAGTTATATTCCTAGTCTGTGTGTATGCACATGCATGCATGAGCAAACAGGTCTGTGCTTGCCACAGTACGTGTGTAGAGGTCAAAGGACACTCTCCAGTTTCCTCACCTTCCGCCTTGTTTGAGACAGGGTCTCTTTATTGTTCACTGTTGTGTATAGCAGACTAACTTTAGTTTCCAGGGATGCTCTTGTCTCTGCTTCCACTTCACAGTAGGGACACTGGTTACAGATATACACTACTGTAACAGATTATACGCGGATTCTGGAGATTCGAACTAGGTCTTCATACTTGTGCCACAAATACTTGAGCCCTCAGCAACCCCACTCCCGCCTATTGTATTTTTCTTTTGATCCAAGGTCTTCTGTAGCTCAGGCTGATTTGGAGCTTTGCTTTGTAGATGAGAGTGACCAAAACGTCCCAAGTGCTGGAACTGCAGGTATACAGCACCGTACCAGTCTAGGAAAAATGTAAAAGTTAGCATGCATTTATTTATATTTGTGACTATTGGGGATGCATATGACTGGCAGATATACAAGAGGATAACTTGTAAGAGTCAGTTCTCTCCTTCCAGCCTGTGGGTCCCTGAGGTTGAACTTGGATTCTCAGGCTTTTGTAGCAAATGCTGTTTTCCCCTGTAAAGAGTTATTTATTTATTTAAAAATTTTATGTGTATGAGTGTTTTGCTTGCATGTAAGTACAGCGCATACATGCATTGTCCACAGAGATGGATGGGGGCCCCAGAACTGGAGTTATAGGTGGTTGTAAACCACCGTAAGAGTGCTGGAATCAAACCCAGGTCCTCTGCAGTAACTGCCAGTGTTTTTAATTGTTGAGCCACCTTGCAAGGCCAAGAAAAAAAGGATAAATATAACTTTTATCTATATAAATTAGAGTTTTAAAAGCAGCAGAAGTTTTACTTGGTACCTTTATTTACTATTTTTCAGATATATGAGGGGAAAAAAAATCAGGCAGTGTGAAATTTAGATGTCAAGATTTTTTTCCCCCTCATTTTGGGTCCCACTGGGGTTTGAGCCCATGTTCTTGTGACAGACCTTAAACTGCATCCTTTTACCATTGTTTTTGTTGATTTTTTTTGTGTTTGTTTTTCAGAACAGGGTTTCTCTGTGTAACAGCCCTGGCTATCCTGGAACTTGATTTGTAGACCAGGCTGATCTGAAACTCACAGAGTACTGGGATTAAAGGAGCATGTCAGCACACCCAGCTTACAGACATTTTCTTTTTAAAAACATTTATTGTATCTGTATGTGCTTGAGTATCTGTATACACACACCACATGCACGGTGGAGCCCAAGTCAGTCAAAGAGGGAGTCAGATACTATGAATGTAGAGTTAGAGGTAGCTGTGAGCTGCTGTGTGTGTGCTAGAAATTAAACCTGGGTCCTCTACAAGAACAATAAGCATTCTTAGCTGAACCATCTCTTCAGCCACCCCATCTTAGCTCCCAACCTTTTATTAGTTAAGTTAAATGAATGAATTTTTTTCTTTTAATTTTTAAACATGTTCTCACGCTATAGCTCAGGCTAGTTTGGAACTTGCAGTGAGGTCTGCCTTGACTTTTAAGTGTTAGCATTACAGGTGTGAACAATCACATCTTGTTCCTTTATGCTTGAATATGTGTGCACAAATCCATATGGAGGCCAGAGGTCAGTTCCTTCCTTAGGCACTGTCACCTTTCTTTTTTTGGTGTGTGTGGTCGAAGAGGCATCTGTATAGTGTATGCACAGGTGTAAGTGTCCGCACACGGACAGAAAGCATTGGATGTTCACCTCTATGACTCTGTCTTATTTCTTTGAGGCAGAATTTCTTCCTGAACCTGGGTATTTTTTAAATGATTTATCTATTTTTAGTCTATGCGTGTTGGTGTTTTTCCTGCATGTGTATATGTCTGTGTGAGGGTGTCAGATGCCCTAGAACTGGAGTTACAGCTGTGAGCTGCCATGTGGGTGCTGGGAATTGAACCCAGGTCCTCTGGAAGATCAGTCAGTGCTCCTAACTGCTGAGATATCTTTCCAACCCCTCTATTTTTTAAAACATTATTTGAATTAAATTATGTACGTTGGTATCTTAGTTACTTTTCTATGGCCATGAAGAGACACCATGACCTGGGCAACTTACAGAACAGTCAATTTATTGGATTTTTGCAATTATATTTTCAGAGGATGAGTCCATGACCATTTTGGTCGGAAGCGTGGCAGTTCCACTGATTGAAGGCCAAGCATTCAAATATATGAGCCTATGGGAACTTTTCTCATTCAAAAGAACACAATTACTGTGTGCCTGTGTTAGGTTTGTGCATATGAATGCTGGTGCCCCTGGACATTGGAGAGGGCAATCTCTTGGAGCTGCAATTTGCAATTACAGACACTTGTGAGCTATCTATAGGTCCTCTGTAGGAGCAAGTAGTGGTCTTAACTGCTGAGCTATCTTTCCAGCTCCCAAAATCTCTTTTCTTCTTTCTTTCTTTTTTTAAAAGTAGCGAACCATTTTACTAACTCATCAGTTAAAATATAAAACCTTTTTTTTTTTTGTTGAGGCAGGTCTCCCGTTTAGTTCAGGCTCGCCTGAGCCTCACTGTGTTACTGAAGATGACCTTGATTTTCTCATCCTGCTGCTGTAATCCTTAAATGCACAACCATGCTTGGCTTCTACTGTGCTAGGGATGTAGCCTTTGGCTTGGTGCATGCTTAACAAGCAGTCTACCAATTGAATTACATACTCAGTGGATAACAGTTCTGAAGAAGAACCTCAGCTGGTGTATTTTTATGCACTAGACTTGTGGTACCAGGTTTTTTTTGTTTGTTTGTTTGTTTGTTTGTTTTAATCCTCTCATTTTCTTAGAAATGAAGATGTAGAGACATAATGTCTGGGCATGGTGGACACGTCTTTAAACCCAGCACTTGGGAGGCAGAGGCAGGTGGATCTCTGTGAGTTCATGGTCTGTCTGGTCTACTTCAGGACAGCGAGGACATCATGGAGAGAACCAGTCTCAAAAGCCAAAACAACAACAAAAATAGTAGAGACTCTTATGTTTTGTTCTTTTTTTTTTTTTTTTTTTCTTTTATTTGTGGCAGAGTCTCATTATTTGCTTTAGCTGTCCTGGAACTCACTTGTAGATCAGGTTGGCCTCTAACTTGGAGTGATCTGCTTGCCTCTCCCTCTTAAGTTCTGGTGTTAAAAACATGCACTACCATGCCTAGCTGTGAGAATTTATGTATTCATGCCATTTTAAAGTAGAAATCTCTTTGTTTAGGTTTTTTGTTTGTTTACCATGTGGTCCTGGCTTGTTTGGAACTGGATATATGAATCAAATTTGTTTCAGTACAGAGGTTTGCCTGTGTCTGCTTCCAGAGTGATGGTATTAAAAGCATGTACCACTAGGCCTGCTACTGGGCCCAGTTTCAGCTCAGCTTTTTAGCATTAGAGTCTGTCTTAGTTAGGATTTCTATTGAGACACCAAGACCATAGTAACTCTGATAAAGGAAAACATTTAATTATGACTGGCTTATAGTTCAGAGGTTCAGTCCATCACTGTCATGGCAGAAAACAGGGCAGCAGGCAGACATGGTGCTAGAGCTGAGAATCCTTATTACATCTTGAACCAAAGGCAACAGGAAGTGAACTGAAACACTTGGTTTGGCTTGAGCACATATGAGACCTCAAAGTCCACCTACATAGTGACACAAATTCTCCAATAAGACCACACCTACTCCAACAAGGCCACATTTCTCCACTGCTTATGGGGGCCATTTTCTTTCAAACCACTACCGAGTCTTTCTCCTCACTCAAATAGTTAACTGGTCACAGTGGTACATACCTGTGATCTCATTTCTGGGGAAACTGGGGCAAGGGAGATTAGGATTTCAAGGCCAGCCTCAGCACTTAGTGAGTTTCAGACCAGACTGGGGTACATGAGACCTTGCATCAGCAAAAAGCAGGGAGCTGGATAGTGGCTTTGCCATTAAGAGCACTAATTGGTTTTTCAGAGGACTCAGGTTTGGTTCCCAGCACCCACATGGTGCCATCCATAACTGTAATCCCAGTGGATCTGTTCCGCCCCCTCCCCCCCCCCCCCCCCCCCCCCCCCCCCCGCCGCCTCCTGCCCCGGCCTCCTGGGCACCAGGTATGCATATATTGCATACACACATGCAGGCAAAACACTCATACACATTAAATAAAGTCTTTTAAAGACAAGACAGAAAAATTCTCTGATGTTACAATATTATAAAAAGATTTTGGAAAACATTTATGTTAGTGCTAAATAGTGTTTCCAGCTGTTGTCGTAATGGTAAAAGAATGTCTTTAACACCCCTCCAAAAGTACAGGGGGCTCCACCAGTCCTCTCGCCCTCAGGTAGTAAACCATGCTTGTATAATCTTCTGGTCGACTTCCTTGCTTTGCTCTTTTCACAGGGTCTAGCTATGTGGCTGAGGCTGGGCTTAAACTCCCCATCTTCCTGACTCAGTCTCCCCAGTGCTGAGGAGATGGACAAGGGAGGATCAGGAAGGAGTACATGGCCAATCTCAGTTAGATAGTAGTTCCAGGCCATTTCTGGGCTACCTGAGACTGCCTCAACTTCCTCAGTATTAGGTTTTACATAGGCCTGACTAGATCCATCTATTTTTTAGGAATGCTGTCTTATTTTCCACAATAGCTCCAATAAGTAGCCATCAGTGAGTAAAGCACATTGTAAAAAAGACATCCCTGTCTCTGAGAGGGCTTCAGTGCCTCCAAAGATCTGTGAGTTCCAAGGCCAGGTGAAACTATACAGGGAAACCCCGTCTCAAAACAGAAACAAGCTGGGCAGTGGTGGTACACGCCTTTAACCTTGGTACTAGGGAGGCAGAGGCAGGCGTATATCTGTGAGTTTGAAGCTGTCCTGGTCTAAACAGCTTGTACTAGGATAGCTAAGGGTATGCAAAGAAATCCTGTTTAAAAACAAAAGAAAAAAATAAAAACAAAGAAAGATAACCCTTTTTATTTTACAATGAGGAAACAAACCTAAGGAAAGAAATGAACATATTTACTAAGCATTTATTAATTTTCTCTGTGTGCCAGGTTCTACTTTACTATTTTGTCATTTGCTCACTGTATTATTTATTTTTAAAATATTTATTTGTTTTATGTGTATCTGTGTGCCTAAGTGTACCACGTGGGTTTAGAAGCCTTCATAGGTAAAAAGAGGAGGCTGTTAGGTTTCTTGGAACTGGAAATACAGATGCTGTGAGCTGCCATGTGGGTGCTGGGAATTGTACCTGGGTCCTTTGGAAGAATAGCTAGTTCTCTTAACCCATGGGCCATCTCTGCAGTTCTTATTGTCTATATCATGAAGTCTCTTCTACTTCCCAAATAAATTACAAATTTAAAAAATTTACATTTTTACATCATCTTTAACTTTTCTATTTTCCCTTCTCATTTTCACTATAGTCACATGACCAAAATAAGTTTTCCTTGAGACAGATTTTCAAATACCAGGTGTGATGTTGACATTTAGATGGCCTGACCTGTACCTCCGTAGTGGTGTAATACAGTTATGTGCCATCACTCCAGCCCGGAGCGTCGTGCGTCCCAAACTAGGTGCTTACCTAGTTGAGCTACATGAATTCCAAGTCAGCCATGGCTAGGGTAAGGTCCTGTCTTAAAATAATAATAATAATAATAATAATAATAATAATAATAATAATAAAAATAGACCAAGGATACAGCTCTGTTAGTGGAGCCCTTGCTCGTCTGGCACAGGATCCTGAGTTTAATCCCCAAAATGTAAAACCCCACCCTCCCTCAAACCACCAGGAGATTTCTAGGCTGGGTATGGTTGGTGGCTTACATCTGTTTTTTTTTTTTTTTTTTTTTTTTTGCTTGTTTGTTTTTCCTCTCTGAGATTGAGTCCTAACTGTGTAGCTGGCTTGAAACTTCATGAAGATCAGGCTGCCTTGAATTTGGTTGGTCCACCTACCTCTGCCTCCTCAGTGCAGGATTATAGACCTGCACTACAGACAAACTAAATGAATCTTAGTCAGAAAATTCCTGAAGAGGGAGTCAGCATTGTTGATTGATATCAATAATCGTTAAGTTCAGACACATAGAATATACATATGTGTGTATACACACAGTTCTATCACCTTTGCTGTTTCTTTTGAGACACGGTCTCATTCTAGCTCTAGATGGCCTGAAACTTGCTGTGTTGACCAGGATGCTCTAGAATTCAAAGAAATCTACCTGCCTCTGCCTTCTGAGCACTCCCGATATTAAAGACATGTACCACCACTCCTGATAACTGTTTCTTAAAGATTTATTTTTAAGTGTGTGTGTGTGTGTGTGTGTGTGTGTGTGTGTGTGTGTGTGAGTGTGAGTGCAGGTGCCCTTGGGGTCAGAAGAGGTGTTGGGTTCCCTGTTGCTAGAGTTATAGACTGAGCTGCCAGGTGAGGAAACAGAGGAAGTCCTGAGTGGATGTGCGTTCTTGACATAGGCATGGCCATGTTGAGGTCTCCAAGGCCTCAGACCCATGGGAAATTGACAGCGCCACTGCCCATATGGTCCAGACTAAACAGGGCTGGCAGGGTGCTCCTGATTCTTAGTATGCCTGTGTGTTAGTATATATGTGCTCATATGTGCAAGTGCGGAGGGCAGAGGTGGGTACTAGGTGTCTTCCTGGATTGCTCTTTATTTTATTTACTGAGTCAGGGTCTCCCTCATCCTCTTACCTCGACTTCTCGAGTTTTGAGATTTTATACCTGCTTTGTATATGACTAAATTCTATTTGGTAAACTTTTGTTAAGTACTTTAGTATGTTTTTGGGAAGAACATTAGTCTATAATTTTGTATATTTTTTTTACTTATTATTTGTTTTAATATCAGGGTAATAGTAGATTCATCAGTAAAATGATGTGGGAAGGGATATCCCATCCAGATATTTTCTGAAAGAGACTATGTAGAGTTGGTGTTAATTCTGTGCATGTTTAATTAAATCTGTAGTAAAATAATTGGAACTTGGACATTTCTTTTTTGAGGATTGTGAAATTAGGAATTTAGTTCCCTTAGTCATGGAATGTTATGTCTGTTTTCATTTTGAGTCAGTTATAATTATATGAGTTTTTCCCCCTCTTATTGGAGGTTGGGTCAGTTTTGTTGATGTGTTCCAAGAACCAGCCTTTTGTTTCACTAGTTTTTACTGTTTTCCGCATAGAAATCGACTTCTGTCTTTTTGTTTGTTAGCTTGCTTTGGGCCTGTTTTTCCCCCACTCTAAGATTTTGTAGTAAAAGCTTAATTATCGACTTTTTAATTTATATCTGCTTGCCTGCCTGCCTTCCTGTCTGCCTGCCTGCCTTCCTGCCTTCCCGCCTTCCCGGAGCCTTCTCGCCTTCTGCCTGCCTGCCTGCCTGCCTGCCTGCCTGCCTGCCTGCCTGCCTGCCTTCCTTCCTTCCTTCCTTCCTTCCTTTTGCTGAGACAGTTTCTCTGTAGCTTTGGAGCCTGTTTTGGAACTCACTCTGAAGACCAGGCTGGCCTTGAACTCACAGAGATCCACTTGCCTCTGCCTCCTGAGTGCTGGGATTAAAGGCCTGCTCCATCACCGCCTGGCTATTTGTTTTTTGAGACAGTGTCTCCCTGTGTAGCCGCATAGCTGTCCTGGAACTCACGCTAGAACAGGCTGGCCTTGAATTTAAGAGATCTGACTGCCTCTGCCTCCTAAGTGCTGGTATCAAAGGCATTTGTCACCAGGGCCCAGCTTTAAGCAGATATACTTGTGTGACCACTTCGGGAGAGAGAACAGATAAAAGGGTTCACTGACCCCCTAAGTCTTTTTCACTACACTGATAAGAGCTTTAGGTTTAAATAGAACAGTTAGAACAGTAAGCAAGAGGTTAAGCGGTTTTGGTCACATTATCTCAGGTCCTGCCAGGTGGTCAAATTAAATTTTTCTGAGCAGGATCAATGTGGCTCCTACAAGATAGTTTATTCTGGCTGTAGCCTCTTCATCACAGGTAATGGTTCTCATTTATGGGTAGTCTACCCTGTGTTTCATCTTGTTTTTTGCTGGAATCCAAGATGACTCAAGAGGACAGATTAAAGACTCTGTGTCCATAGCAAAAGTGAAGAAGACAGAGGAACAAATGAAGGCAGAGATGCCAGACTTTCTAACTGATAGGTTTTTTTCTTTGGGTTCCCCTAAAAGTAGGTTTCTCTGCCAATATAGTAAAGCCGAATTAAACAACAACAACAACAGGTTTATTGGGCCAAGTGCTCTTGGATGATTAAAGACCCTGTACGTGTGATCTTGAGTTTGGAGGGAAGAGCCTGGACTTTTGGCGTTCTTTCTTTCTGAGAGGGGCAGGATTTGGACTGGGGAGGAGTGAGACTGAGGTAGAATTTCTAGCTGATCATTTTCTACTTTTAGTTAAAGCAAGAGCCCATCATTAGCCATTGCAATAATAACTGTCTTAATTAGGGTTTCTAGTGCTTTGATTAAAACACCATCTGTGACCAGAATGACTCGGGGAGGAAAGTATTTCAATTTACACTTCTACGTCCACATCACAGTCCATTACTGCAGGAAGTCAAGCATAAGCCAGCAAGTTCTGCTTATTGGCTTGCTCTCCTATGGCTTGCTCAGCCTGCTTTCTTATAGCATCCAGGGCCACCTGCCCATCATTGCCTGCAGTGGGCTGGACCCTCCCATATCAATCACTAATTAAGAAAATGCTCCATAGGCTTGCCCACATGCCTACCTAGTGGATGCATTTTTTCAGTTGAGGCTCCCTCTTCCCAGTGACTCTGGTTTGTGTCAATTTGACATGAAACGTCCAGCACAGTCTCTGAGTCTATTGCGGTCTTACTTTCTTTTGATTAATGTGTGCATGATGTTTCTTTTTTTGAGCAGGGACTCATGTAACTGAGGATGACTTTGACCTTCCAGCCTCTTGAGTGCTGAAATTATAGGCATGCATCAGTACTACACCCAAGGCTGCCAGTATGCTAGACTAGCACTCTACTGGCTGAGCCATACACCCAGCCCCATGTGACAAGGGTGGGTCCCTTTTGCGAGGATTCCTGCCTAAAAGACTCAAGAGGCTAGAGATGTCTCAGTGGTTAAGAGCATGTATTGCTCTTGCATAGGAGCTGAGCTTGGTTTCAGGTGCCCATATCAGGTGACTCACAACTGTGAGACTTCAACTGCAGGGCATCCAGCACCCTCTTTTGGTATCAGCAGGCAACTGCACTCACATATTCCCCCTCCAATTAAAAGTAAATTTTTAGAAAACATATATTTAGAAGGGATAGTTATTAGAGTCAGAAGAAAAGAGCAGGGCAGGCAAACTGGAGATCTCAGCACTGTCAGGAGGAAGGAGACATGAAGAAGACAAAGAGAAAATGTCATATCCTTAAGTAGAGCAAGAGGAAAAAGGACACCTTGGAGGACAGGGAACACATCAGAGAACTGGGACATTCAGAGCCTGGCACCAAACTGTCTTCCTCTCTGGGCCAGGAGGACTTTGGGTACAAATTTATTTATTTATGTATTTATGAGAGTCTCAGACTGTAGCTCAAAGTGGCCTAGAACTCACTATGTAGTCCAAGGTAGCCTGATATTTGTGATCATCCTGAGTGCTGCAATTACAAGAAGCTCTAGATTTGAATGGAAATATTAGTATTATTTGGGTTAGTTTTGTGCTCAATCAAGAGTTGCTCTAGGTGGCCTAGGACTCAGAATTTGTCTAAGACTAGAAAGAATAATAACTAACTGCATTTAGTGTTGTTAGTTTACGGTCTAGTATTGTTAGCTTTGGGCCAGGAAGGAATAAATAACAACTTTGAATGATGTCAGTTTACCTTTAAAAATGATTTTAAAATTTCTTACGTGTTTGTGTACACATAAATCAGTGGGCAACCTCAAGTGTTATTCCTTAGGAGTCCACTTTGTTATTTGAGACAGGCTCCCATTGGCCTGGAGCTTACCAAGTAAACTGCACTGGGTGACTGTCTTGTCTGCGTGTCTTTACCTCTCAGCTTTTACATCAGAGTTGGGTATCTGAACTCAAGTTCCTATGCTTGTGTGGTTGTATTAGGATTTTTATTGATGTGAAGAGACACCATGACCATTGCAACTCTTATAAGGAAAACATTTGATTTGGGTGGCTTGCTTACAGTTTCAGAGGTTAAGTCCATTATCATCATGGTGGGGGCATGGCAACATGTAGGCAGATGTGGTGCTGGAGAAGTAGCTGAGAGTCCTACATCTTGCAAGCAACAGGAAGTTGATTGAGACACTGGGCAGTATCCTGAGCCTAGGAAACCTCAAAACCCGCCCCCACAGTGATACACTTTCTCCAACAAGTCCATTCCCACTCCAACAAAGCCACACCTTCAAATAGTGCCACTCCCTATGGGGTTATGGGGGCCAGTTATATTCAGATTACCGCAGTGATAAATACTTTACTGAATCATCTTTCTCTCTAAATCCCAAGGCTAGTTTTGGACTAATTTGAAGCTCCTGCCATTGGCTCATTTAAAAATTTTCTTTATGTTTGTTTTTCACAGAGTGTGTGTATGTGTGCACGCTGGCAAGTATATAGAGACAGAGGACAACTTGCCTGAGTTGGTGTCGTCCTTCCACTTGTGTGTCCCGCTCAGGTGATCAGGTTTCTCCTGGTGAGGCTCTTTGCAAGCTGCTGCCTTGCCCATTGAGCCATCTTTCTAGACTCAAACCTGTTCTCACTTGTCACACGTTTAATTATGGTGTGTGATAGAATGGGTTTCTTTGACTCTTTCATTTTTGGAGTTTTTGCAACTTCTTTATTATGAAGGTTTATACTTGTTGTCAAAATTAAGAATTTCCCATAAATTTCTTAGCCTTGTTTTCTTTTTCATCTCTTTTCATGACTCCTATGACAAAACGTTAGCTCTTTCTGCTGTAGCCCCATGTTATCTGAAGTTCTGGTAGTTTTTCTTCTGTTTGTTTTTGCCCTCAACCTGTTTTCTCTCAGTTCAGATAGTTGTTTTGTTTTGTTTTCTATAGCTCTGACTCATTTTCATTGATGTCCACTATCTATTGCTAAGACCATAGGACATTTTTATTGAATTGTGCATGTATCTATACATATATATACACTTCCTACTTCCTCCCCTCCCATCCACATTTGAGACAGTCTTACTATGAAGTTAGTCAATGCTGCCTCAATTATTTATAGCACAGGTTGACCCCAAGCATTCAATCCTTTGCCTCTGTCTTTCCATTGCTAGGTAGAACCACCATACCTAGCCCACTTACAGTTTTTTTTCCAAAGTTTCCAGTTTTTGTTTTTTTGTATCCTGTGGCTTTATTTGCTAATGGCTGTTTTTGTTTGTTTGTTTGTTTGTTTTAAAAAAGAAAACTCAGAGATCTGCCTATCTTTTCAGTGCTGGGATAAAGGACGTGAGCCACCACTGTCTGGCTGACTTTGAACTCTTGATTTTCCTCTCTCTAGCCTGCCAAGTGCTGGGATCACAGATGTTTCCCACCAGGCCTGGCCTGAGTATTTCTTCCTTCCTTCCTTCCTTCCTTCCTTCCTTCCTTCCTTCCTTCCTTCCTTCCTTCCTTTCTTTCTTTCTTTAACTTTTAAGTTATATTTATTTATTTGTTTGTATGACTGTGGGATATCACAGTACATATGTTGAGGTCAGAGGCCACTTTATGAGTCAGTTGTCTCTTTCCATCACTATGTGGGTACTAAGTATTGAATTAAAGTCATCGGAGTTAGTAGTAAGTACCTTTACCTGTTTAACTGTGTGATGACCCCTGGTGAGAGTATTATTTTTAGCCAGCGTCATGACATTGATTATTGAGGATACTGATGATGATTTTCTCTCCTAACAGAAATGACATCAGATGTGCCATCGCTGGGTCCCACCATTGCTTCTGGAAACCCTGGACCTGGGCTTCAGGGTGGAGGAGCTGTTGTACAGAGAGCTATTAAGCGACGATCAGGGTAAGTTTGAATGTATATCATCAGTGTCTCTCCTGTAAAATCAACTTGGTTGAATTAGTCTCTGCTTCTACTTGTCTGTTCCTAAGCTTACTTTAATTGGTTCCTCACTACATTTTTGTCACGTAACTAATTCTTAGTCTCAGATTTTTCCTTATATAGGCTTGATGTCTTATGTAAATTTCTTTTTTTTAATAAGCTTTTTTTTATATTTATTTATTTAGTATACAATATTCTGTCTGTGTGTGTGTCTGCAGACCAGAAGAGGGCACCAGACCTGATTACAGATGGTTGTGAGCCACCATGTGGTTTCTGGGAATTGAACTCAGGACCTTTGGAAGAGCAGTCAGTGCTCTCAACCACTGAGCCATCTCTCCAGCCCCCGTAAATTTCTTTTTAAAAAAATGTATATAATTTGAGTAGAAACATAGCATAGCTATGGAGAAACAGATGAAAGTGTTGTGTCTATTGCTGTCACTTTGCTCTCACTTTACCTCATTCAGAGAACCAAGTGTTTCTCATGTAGTGTTGACTCCAGTTACTACACTACTCTCCTAAATCTTACAAGAAAATTTCTTTCTTTCTTCCTTTTTATTTTTTTATTTTTATTTTTCAAGACAGGGTTTCTCTTTGTAATAGTCCTAACTGTCCTGGAACTTGCTTTGTAGACCAGGCTGGACTCAAACTCACGAAGATCCACCTGACTCTGCCTCTCAAGTGCACATGCCACCATCACCTGACCCACATGAAAATTTCTAAACAGGTTAAAATTTTTTTTCTGTTGATGTATCTTTTTGTTTTGTTTTGTTTTTTATTGTTTTGCTTTTCTAGACAGGGTTTCTCTGTGTAGCCCTGGCTGCCCTGGAACTCACTCTGTAGACCAGGCTGACCTTGAACTCAGAGATCCACCTGCTTCTGCATCCAGAATACTGGGATCAAAGGTGTGTACCACCACTGCCCTATGGTTTCTGAACTTTGAAAGCTTCTCTTTCAATGTATCTTTATTGATGAGCAGGCTAAAACAAACAAACAAAAAAGCAAAAAACAAGCAAACAAAATATCAAAAAAAAAAAAAAAAACCAACCAAAACCCACACATACACCAAAACCAAAACCCCAAGCCAAACAAACAAAAAACCCTCTGAAGACTAGGCAGTGGTGCCTTTACTCCCTGCACTTGAGAGGCAGAGGCAGGCGGATTTTTGTGACTTCCAGGACAGCTTGAAATACAGAAAGAGTTCCAGAACAGCTAAGGTTACACAAAGAAACCTTGTCTTAAACAATCCCACACCCCTCCAAAAAAGAAAACTGTTGGCTTTCTTTAAGTTCTTGTGTTTGCATTCTTAAATCATTTTCTAAGTTATTGATACTTTTTTTGACTTGAAAAGCACAGTCCATTTAAGTTCCCAAAGTATTTATTTGTTTGTTTATTTTAAAGACTATCTGTTTTCCTTCCTACCTACCTACCTATTATGTGTGCAGTGTTCTGTCTGTTTGTATACCTGCAGGCCATAAAAGACCGCCAGATCTCATTACAGATGGTTGTGAGCCACCAAGTGATTGCTGGGAATTGAACTCAGAACCTCTGGAAGAGCAACCAGTGCTCTTAACCTCTGAGCCATCTCTCCAGCCCCCAAAAGTATTTATTAAGTACTAGATTCAAATGTTTAAGTGTGCATGGGCAACCCGTTTATGGTGGTTCTCCAGTTGTTCCTATCCTGGGCAGTCCTAGATGTGTGTGTTTTTGTCATATCCAAGCTTCCACAGTCTTCCTTTATGCTGTCTACCCAGCATTTTAGGGGCCTTCCTCTTCGCCTTATCCCGTGCACTCCTCTAAGCAGGACTATCTTTGGGTATCTGCCATCATTCATTCTCATAACATAGTTATTTCAATCTCTGTTGCTGTATCCTGTAGTTTACGTTCTTCTGTAGATGGAGATGTTTTTTAATGTCATCAATGTGCAGCCTATCTCTTTGTGTGACAATTAGAATCCTCCTGAGACATGCCATCTTGAACATATTCAGCCTCTGTTCTAAGGAGCAAAAATTTACAAGTATATGAGATACTTGTCTTGAGCTGCCTTCATTACAACTCTGAACTGCATAGATAGATAGATAGATAGATAGATAGATAGATAGATAGATAGATAGATAGATAGATAGATAGATAGATAGATATGCAAGATAGAATATGGCAAAAATAAGTGAGGTATGGTGTCTTATACCTGAAATCCTAGTACTCTACTCAGGAGGGTGGAGAATATGAGGCCATCCTGAGTTACATAGTGACACTCTGTCTCAAAACAAAACTGAAAACAAAGAAAATTAACTAAAAATACACAACAGGAAAAAGGCTGTTTGTTTGGTTTTTTGAGAGAGGGTTTTCTGAAGCTTTGGAGCCTATTCCTGGAACTAGCTCTTGTAAGCCAGGCTTGCATTGAACTCACAGAGATCTACCTGCCTCTGCCTCCTGCTGGGATTAAAGCATGTGCTACCACTACCTGGCTTTTTTTTTTTTTTTAACTAATTTTGGATGGGAAAGATTCAGAACAGTTTTTGAAAGAAGGTTGCTTTGGGGCAGTGATTCGCACCCTCCCTAATGTTTTGACCCTTTAATACCTGATATAGTGGTAACTCCCAACTATAAAATTATTTTGTTGCTACTTCATAATTCTAATTTTGCTACTGTTTTAAATTGTAATGGGAATATCTGATTTGTAGGATAGAACTACCCAAGGTCCACAGTGAACCTTGGGTATGGCAATAACACAAGCATCTAGGACTGCCCAGGAACAACTGCTTAGGCATTGCTCTGGCATAAATGATGGTGAGAACAGACCTGCTGCTGTAGGGCCAGTGAGGTCGCTCAGTGGTTGAAGATGCTTGCCTTTGAGGCCAGTTACCTTTGCTTGGTCCCCAGAACCCACGTAAAGGTAGAAAGAGAAAACCACCTCCACCAAGTTGTCCCATGACCTCTATGTGAGTGTGGTGCCCATATATACATCATACTATCAAAAACAAAAAAGAAATAGAAAATGTATAAATAAGTAAATGAAACAAAGTTCTTTTAGAAGCACCTGGGACCATGAGTACTGTTTTATCCACTTTTTGCTACAAAATTTGTGTGTGTGTGGTGGGTAGTGATGTTGGGACTCAAACACAAAGCCTTGTGAATTCTTGGACTAGTATTCTACTAGTTTTTACAGCTGTTACCTGCTTTTGTTTTTGTTTTTGAAATAAGATCTTGTATACCCCAGGTCTGGAACTCATGACCACCTCCTGAATGCTAGGACTACAGTTTTGTATCACCATTCCTTGCGGAAAAATACATGAAATCTTTCGTTTTAGTGAGATGGCTCAGTGGTTAAGAGTACATACTGCTCTTATAGAACACCTGAATTCAGTTGCTAGTATCTCCTTTTGGTGGGTCACAACCATCTATGACTCCAGTTCCAGGAGATCTGATGCCCTTTTCTAGACTCTGGGCACATGCCTTCACATGTGCACATGTCCCTGAAAGATACATAATAAAATAAAATCTTTTTAGAAATCAATATTAAACACACATTTAAAAAAGTGTTTGCTTTTTTTATTTTGTAGCACAGTCTGTTTTTGTTATTTGATACAGCTTTCTTGTGGCCCCAGTTGGGTTCCTGTTCCTCTTGGTTCCACTTCCCAAGTGCTTGAAAACAAAAACCTGTGACAACCACACCTAGTTTGTGACAGTCCTGCTATGTAGCTGTGTTGGCCTGGAGTTCACCATGTTGCCCAAACTGACCTCCCACTCATACTCCTTTTGCCTCTGCTAGATGTTCCAAAAGTACAATCAGTTGCCACTACATCTAGGTATGATAGCACATGTCTTTGATCCCAGCACTTGAGAGAGGCCAGCCTGGTGTATATAGTGATTTCCAGATCTGCCAGAGCAATGTAGAAAGATCTTATTTCAGCCAGGTGGTGGAGGCGCAAGCCTTTAATTCCAGCCCTTGGGAGGCAGAGGCAGGCGGATCTCTATGAATTTTAGGCCAGTCTGGTGTACAGAGTGAGTTCCAGGACAGGCACCAAAGCTATATTAACATTTATTTATTTATGCAGTATGTGTTTTGGTCAGAAAAGAACTTGTGGTTGTTATTTCTTCACTGTTCAGGGATCCAGTTCAGGCTTGGTGACAAGTTCCTTAACCTGCTGAGCTGTCTCTCTAGCCCTTTCTTTTACATTAGTAGTTGTCTGGGCTGAAAGGGCCTCCAAGACTAGTTTATCTTTGTCACATGATAAACCCAATATCTTGTGTGCATGTGATCTTGCTTGCCCAGTTATAACACTATGAAAAACATGTATTTTAGATTTGTTTTGCTTCTTTTCTCTCTGACAGTGTCTGTCTATGTAGCTTAAGGTGGCCTTGAACTTACCATCCTTTTGCCGAGTACTTTAAGTTAAAGGTATGTGCCACCAAGGCAGGCCACTTATCACAGTGCCTTGAATATAGTGTACATTTCACTTTTAGACTAACAGTGTGTTGTGTCTTCTTTCCTTCATGTAATATCATTGCTTTGAAAGATGTTTCAGAAAACTGATGACAGAGCTTAGATTAGACCATAAAAATGAGAAATAGATTTTAGGACTTCTTTTCCCCCAGGCAGGTCTCATGTAGCCCAGACTAACCTTGAACTCAACAATATAACCAGGGTTGAACTTGAGCTCCTAATCATCTAGTTGCCACCTCCCATGTGGATTACATGTGGTGCCACCATGCCTAGTTCTATGCCATAAAGGAAACTTTATACATGTTCGTTCTTAGATTGTGGGAACTATTATACTTCTTTTGGGTCTCTTCCTGGTTACCGTACTGTAGGTTCCACCCGAATCTGCGCTTCCCTCCTCCCTGCACGGATTGCGCGCCTTCCGTACCTCGCCACGAGCTTGGGGCAAGGGTCTAGGGGTTAAACAGAGACACACACAGAGAGAGAGAGAGAGAGAGAGATCTGGGTCATTTGCCAAAAGGTAAATGCCAAGTTTATTTAGTTTCCGCCAGGTTAAATACTCTTTTCCCCAGAGGAGCAAACTCTCTCCCAGCCAGGTGTGAGAAGACAGCGCGCCGCGGGACCAGCCTGGCGCCCCTGAGGAATTCCTCCGCAGGCAGGGGGTGCTAGCAAGAGCAAGGCGAAAGACAGTTAGGATAGGTTTAGGCGCTGTGGGAACCCTTCTTTGCAGGTGGGAAATTACCATATCAAAGATAAAACGAGACTAATCCACCGGGCTGGTAGCACAGGAGCTAGCAGGAAGCTTGGCTGGTAGGCGAAAAACAGTCCTAGCATCTTGCGTTTGTGCCTCAGGGAGCAGGGGAAAAGCCTGGGATATACAAAAAATAAAATAAAATAAAATAAAATAAAATAAAATAAAATAAAATAAAATAGGCCTTGTGTTTACAAAACCCTGCTGGAGGTATCAGTTGTGCTGCTGCTGCTTTTCCCCTCTTCTTCCTTTCTTTGGCTTTTTGAAACAGTTTCTAATTGTGTAGCCAGGGCTAGCCTAGAACTCTCTATGTATCCGAGGGTGGCCTTTCAGTCTTCCTCTAGGGTTCTGGTTGATGGGTTGTAGGCATGTGCCACCATGGCTGTTTTGTTTTGTTTTCTCTTTCTTGCCCAGTTATGACACTATGAAAAACATGTATTTTATATTTGTTTTACTTCTTCCCATTTCTTTTCCTTCTATTTAGATGAGCACATAGGCATCTTGTATTAATATATTGTACTTTCTTAAGATCCCGTAGTATCGGTAGACTCAGAATACTTTTTATTGTCTTTCCCCAGGTTGGATTTTGATGATGACGGAGAAGGGAACAGTAAATTTTTGAGGTAAGAGTTTTGATTTTTTTTTTAAATGCTTCTGATAAAGTGACCTCTGATGAGTGGGCTGGAGGGCTGGTTGGCTGGATCAGTGGGTAATGGTATTTCTACTGAGCCTGATGGTCTAAGTTTGATTTCCCAGAACTCACATTACCAAAGGGAAAAACTGACTGCTGCAAATTTGGGACAAGTACCTTTCACTCTGACAATAAATAAGTAAAGGTCATAAAATTACTTTAAATCGATGGACTGGGAATGTAGCTCGCAGGAGTGTTTGTCTCGCATCAAGGCTTTTGGTTCAGTCCTTAGTACCAAAAATGTTATTTAAGTATCTTTATACTTTTGGCTTATAATGTTTTTGTTTATTGTCCTAAAGAATATGCTTTATAGCCGGGTGGTGGTGGCGCACGCCTTTAATCCTAGCACTCGGGAGGCAGAGGCAGGCAGATCTGTGAGTTTGAGGCCAGCCTGGTCTACAAGGGCTAGTTCCAGGACAGGCTCCAAAGCTACAAGAAACCTTGTCTTCAAAAACAAACAAACAAACAAGAATATGCTTTATCCTAAAACTGTACATTTTCTTATATCATAGGACAATTTTAGGGATTCTATTATTTTTAGAGATAGCACATCAGAGAAGAGGGCACAGAAAATTTAGAAGACCATCCACAAACCAAGTCATGTGTTGATTCATGACTTAAAAGAATAGCAGGCTTGGAAGATAGCTCAGTGGTTAAGGGTTTGACTTTGCAAATCTTAGGGTAATAGTTCAGATCCCCAGAACCCATATAAATGTCAGGTGGGCATGGCACCATGCTTGTAATTCTAGCCTTGGAAGGTGGAGACAGGAGACCCCTAGAGCAAGCTAGCATGGAGAGTAGTTATCTGCAAGCTCTGGATTTGAGAAATCCAGTCTCACTGAATAAGGTGGGAGAGGGATAGAGAAGGATTCCTGACATTGACCTTGGGCTTTTCTGTCCATATATGCACCTACACATATGCGTGCTGAATTTATTATTTTATTCCCTTCACTTCCATGAGCCTTGCTTATGAGGAAATGATTCTGCCTCATTTAGTAAGATAGAAGAGAGATGAAGGATCATTCCCCACATCAACTTTGGGCCTCTTCATATACGCCCACACAGACCTTTGCCCATACACACACATATGTGCATATACACACAAATGGAAAATAAAAAGAATTAATTACTAGTTCTCCCAAGTCAGTGGGTTGACTGACTCTTGCTTGGATTCATCGTAAGACTGTGCTCAACCATCTGGTCTGTTGAAAGTTATACTCAACTAGCATAGTTGCACCTGTCTGTCTCTTTCTCCATTTTCCCCACAACTCCCTGTTCCTACCTCTTCCCACCCCCGTTTCCTCATCTTGAAACAGGGCAGTGTGTGGTGATGACTGTAATACAAAGGGCAAGTCTTAGTGTGCTTAATAAACCTCTGCTTCTGTGACTTACTAATGTTGGCCAGAGCAGCTTGCTTTGTTTTTTGTTTTGTTTTGTTTTGTTTTCAAGACAGGGTTTCTCTGTAGCTTTGGAGCCTGTCCTGGAACTAGCTCTTGTAGACCAGGAAGGCCTCGAACTCACAAAGATCCACCTGTCTCTGCCTCCCGAGTGCTGGGATTAAAGGCGTGTGCCACCACCGCCCAGCCAGAGCAGCTTGTATATGCATGCCCTACATCACTGTTGGAGAGGGCTACAAAAGGATGTGGATGTTGGAAAGTATAGTTTGATAATGTTCTACTTTGTCACACTCCAGTACCTGTTGACTCCTCTTTTAGGTAACAGGAATTGGAAGTTTTGTGTGTATATGTGTGTTGGGATTGGGTGGCAGGATCCAGGCCAGCCTCAAATTTGGAGCCTAAGAGTGTATGGTGGGTGATTTGAATGAGAAAGTTCCCTATAGGCTTGTATGTTTGAATACATGGGTCCCCAATTGGTGGACCTGTTTGGGAAGTGTCAGGTGTGACTTTGTTAGATGAGGTGTGTGTCAATGGGGCATTCTGTAAGGTTTAGAAAGACTTAGACCATCACCAGTGTACTCTCTCTGCCTCTTGTTTGTGGAACAAGATGTGAGATCTCAACTATTTGTGCCAGCGTACCTTTGCCTCCCCATCAGATGTTTCCAGGACTACCTACCCGGAGGAGGCACTGCCAACAGTGAGATGAGCCCTCATCAATTACTAAGAAAAAAATACCCTACAGGCTTGCTCATAGGCCATTTGATGGAGGCATTGTCTCATCTGTGATTCCCTTTCTCAGATATGTCTAAGTTTGTGTCAAGTTGACAAAACCCAATCAACACAGCAATTGAAAACAGCTCTTCTTGACACTTAGTGGATTTAATAAATGTGAAGAAGGGAAAAGATTTCACTTTCTGGCAGTAGACAGACTTCTTTATTGTTCTTTCTAGATTTTTGTATTTTTAGGTGTCTGGATATTTTACCTGCAAGTATTGTTGGGGTACCACATTCATATGGTGCTGGCAGAGGCCAGAAGAAGGCATTAGATCCTCTGGAATTAAAGTTACAGATGATTGTGAGCCACCATGTTGGTATTGTGGGGTATTCACCAGAGAAGATTGCTAAGACATGGATTTAGTCCAATAGAAAGTCTTTATTTGCTGACTAACAGCTACACTGGGTGTTTGGAATCCAAATGTATCATTGAACCTTTCTCAGGGTGAGATTTTTAGCACAAAAACCCTGTTCTGGCTTGGCATACTTAAATTAATAAGAACAGTTAGCCAGAAACAGGACTACAGACTTTCCAGAACTGTGGACTTGGATAGATTAGGCGTTTGTTTTAGTTTTGGCAGGTGATACTATCTTATAGGTGGAATTTTTCCATCCCACAGCTACTCTCAAATAATCACTCAGAAGTTTAATGTAAAGTATAAATGCTCTGCCAATAGCTGGGGCTTATTACTAACTAGCTCTTACATTTTAAGTTAACCCATATTCCCTTATTACTAACTAGCTCTTACATCTGAATCTGTCTTTATTGCGTGTCTGTAATCATTTTCTGACCAGGAGCACCTTTTTTTTTTTTTTTTTTTTTTTTTTTTTTTTTTTTTAAACGCTAAGTGGACGTGGCTTGGACTAAGACTGCATTGCCTTTTGGCTCTGCCTAGTCAAGCATGACAGAGGTGTGTTTACTGTCAGCTCTGCGAGCCATGCTCTCCACCCCAGCTCCAGGGTCCTAGCAGGTCCACTTCACCATCAACCTGTAGCACTCTGCTCACAAACCCCATTCAAATGCTCTGTAGCTGGACCTCCTGAAAGAGCCAGAACCTTTTGTGTCAGAGCCAACCAGGAAGCCCTCCCCTGAAAAAAGCTGCGCAGCCTTTGCTGCCAATGCTGAGTCAAGAAGACCTTTCTTAAAGGTCACTACCAGCAAACAGAGCTCATGGTGGGGAGGGTGGGGGGGGGTGGAACTGTGGCTCCCAAGAAACTGCACTTAACTCTGTTCTTTTGTATCTAGAATTCTTTCCCAAGCTCTCTCAGGTTTTATGTGGATGTAATTGCCCCACATTGGGCACCATTTTGTAGGTGGAGACTGCTTGTTTCCCAGCCGCCCAGACCCAAATCATAACACAGAAACAATTACAACACTGTCAACAAAGTCTGGTACATCACTTTGATACAGGACCAAGACCTTCCCCCCTCTGTATCCAGACTGAGCAAGGGATCCCTCCAAAGAGACCAGTTAAAGCCACATAAAACAAAACAAAACCTAGTAATTCACACTTGTCATCCCAGGACTTGAAGACAGAGGTAACAGAGTCTCTGTAAGTTCACAGTGAGTACCAGGCTAGCCAGAACTGGACACCTGAGACCCCATCTCAAACAAGACGAAACAGCAACAACAGCAGACTATCAGAAACAAACAAACAACAAACCCACATATATTCCCTACTTCAGAGCAGTTGTGAGACATCTCATGTTCTTGTCACATCGTCTTTTTGTGTCTGATAACTGAGAACCATGGCAGGTGATAGTCATTGGGTTTAAAGTTCTGTCAGTTGCTGTTAGTATCCGTTGCTTTGTGATGCTTGTTCATTGGCTTTTTCCCTATTGAATATTTTTACTTCTTTCTAGTTTTTATTTCAGAGTAGAATCGATGAGTGCAGTGGTTTGAATTAATCTTTCCCCTGCCCCCTCTCTTTTCAGATGTGATGATGAACAGATGTGTAATGACAAAGAGCGTTTTGCCAGGTAATGTACTAGAGTTTTTGTCCTAGTTATGGGATCAAGCCATCTAAATACTGGATTTAAACTTTATCTAGGTGAGAGTGGATTTCTCTGTTTAGTGTCTTTCCCTTTCTGAATAGTTTTGAAACAGCCTATAATTTATGTGTGTTCAGATGACATGACTTGAAACTAGTGATATATTTTTACATAGTGATTGTCTCATGTATACAAGTTACAATATTATGTTTACTATATCTATTACAGTACACAAATTATGGACTTCTTGTGTTGGTTGGTTTGTTTATTTTTGATACAGTATTTCTCTGTGTAGCTCTGCTGTCCTAGAACTCACTCTGTAGATCAGGCTGGCCTCGAGCTCTGAGATCCATCCTGCCTCTGCCTCCCAAGTACTGGGATTAAAAGTGCACCACCACCACATGGCTGGATATATTTATTATTATATTGGTACAAATAATGGAAGAATTTTTATAGAAAATGATTTTTACTCATTTAAATGATTTTTTCTAGATAATAAACTTAAAATGGTTTAAATAAGTGTTAGAAGATTATGAAATATACTTACTTTACTTTTTATTAAAGAGTAATATTTCTCAATCATGGTACTGGTTTTACTTTTAGAAAATTCTTGCTATGAGTTACTCTTCAAAAGGAGGTCATGGGGCTGGAGACACGGCTCTGTGGGTGAGAATGCCTGCGGTGTTTGCAGAGGACCTGAATTCTGTTTCCAGCATGAACATGGTGGCTCTTAACCACCTGTAACTCTAGCTCATGACATCCTTTTGGCTTCTGGGGACTTCCAGATGGACATGATCATACAAACATGCAGATGCGCACATATACACATAAATAAATACTTGGGGAGCCATGATGTCAGGTTCCAAGTATAAGCCTGTGCCCCTGGCCACTCTCCCCAGTACCCTTGACCCAGCAGAGTATGACATGTCCCAGGAGATCAGAAAAGTGCAGGTTGAGCACGATGTACCCTGACCTAAATAGAAGCATCTTCTTCAATACAATGACTCCAAATGCCGAATGCACATCAAAAATGTTATCTTGACTCACTGGACCTAAGCAAGATCAGCAAATGTCATCATAATTTTATAACACTCCTAGGAACTAACTTTGGGGAGCTGTGACAGCTTTTGGGCCCCTCATCTTCTGATAGTATTTTTTCAAAACAGACAGGGATAGAAAGGAAAGACTTAACCAGGAAAGAAAATTGGACAAACATTTAACTTCTCATATTAACTTTGGCAAGGATGACTTTTATTCTTGCATAAATAGGTCTTCTACTAATCACTGAAAATTAATAAATAAATACTTTAAGCTCAATCCCTAAGTCCAACTGTGAAAGGAAGGACTTACTTCAGAAAGTTACCCCCTTCCACACACACTGTGACACTCGGGTGCTTGTACTTACACACATGTACATCACATAGATGCACATAATGATCAGGAATAAAAATTTAGAAAATATTAAATTTTTGGCTGGGGAGATGGCTCAGGATCTAAAGTACTTATCCCCAGAACTCACATAAAATCTTGATGCAATATCCCAAGAGTCTGTAATCCTAGTGCATCATTTGGAGAGACAGAATAAGACGGGAGAATAGCAAGAAGCCCATGAATCAGCTAACTTGATGTGTGCAGAGTGAACAGTAGAGTCATCCTATCTCAGACCAGGTAGAAGGCATAGACCAACACCCAAGGCTGTCCTTTAACCTTCCCATGCACCACATACAGACCAGTTGTAACCACCTCAAAAATAAGTAATTTTATTTTTAAGTGTTATATTTATTTGAGTACTTTAAAAATGATTTATTTTTAATTATGCTTATATGTGTCTGTGTATGGGAATATACATGTGAGTTTTGGATGTCAAGAGAGGCTGGAAGAGCAGCAAGCACACTTCACCACCGAAGAGAGAAACCGAACATTGTTTCTCTAGCACAATGAATATTGATTTAAGATTTTATTACATTGATTGATTGATTAATTGACAGAGATTGACAGAGAAAGAGAGAGCGAGCTGCATTCCACATGTGGAACTTAGAGCACAACTTCTGGGGGTGGATTCTTGCCTTTAACCCACTGAGCTACCGTGCCAGCCCTTCTGTGAGTACTTATTAATAGTATTATTCATTGTTGACCCTGCCTGTCTGGGGTCCACTTTGAGGCCACTGATCTAGAGAACCGAGTAGCATCAGGCAGAGTAGTTTAAAACTCTTAGAAACAGGGGGCTGGAGAGATGGCTCAGTGGTTAAGAGCACGGGCTGTTCTTCCTGAGGTCCTGAGTTCAATTCCCAGCAACCACAAGGTGGCTCACTACCGTCTGAAATGAGATCTGGCACCCTCTTTTGGTGTGCGGGCATACATGGAGGCAGAATGTTGTATACATAATAAAAATGAATAAAAACCTTTAAAAAATTAAAAAAAACAAAACTCTTAGAAACAGTGTTCTTAGTGTATAGGACTGGTTGAAGAGAACAGGTCGGTAGGTAAATAGTAGGTAGGAAGAAGGAGGGAGGTAGACAGAAGCTGCTGAACTATTAATAGGACAGCTATGAAATCATGAGTTCTTGGGCACAGAAAAGTGGCCTTGGTACTAGGTAAAGGGTTTATTAAAAATCTCTTGAAATAAATGAAATCTTAAGGATGCAAATGATCTCCAAAGTGAAAAGTTATTGATTTTTGTGGTGATGATCTTTCAGATTCTATTAAAAAGTCAAGCCATAAAACTGGATATGGCCGGGCAGTGGTGGCACATGCCTTTAATCCCAGTACCCAGGAGGCGGAGGCAGGTGGATTTCTGATTTCAAGGCCAGCCTGGTCTACAGAGCGAGTTCCAGGACAGCTAGGGCTGTTATACATAGAAAGCCTGACTCAAACAAAACAAAACAAAACAAAACAAAACTGGATGTGGTTAGACACTTGTAATCTCCGTGCTCTAGAGGCGGAGGCAAACTATCAGAAGTCTGTGTTAGGGTCTGGAGAGATGGCTCAACAGTTAAGAGCACTGGCTGCTCCTGCAGATGACAGGGATTCGATTCCCAGCACTCACATGGTGGTTCGCAATCATCTATGAGTCCAATTCAAGGGGATCTAACACCCTCCTCTGGACTTGCATGCCCAGGCCCTCTTCTGGGCCTTGAATGCATGTGGTGCACATGCATACATAACAAGCAAAACATATAGAAAAATAAAAACAGATACTCCTTTTTTTAAAAAAAAGTTATTTGGCAGCCAGGCACTGGTAGCACATGCCTTTAATACCAGCACACAGGTGTAACTTTAAGGCTATCCTGGACTAAAGAGCAAGTTCCAGATCATTAAGACATGTAGTATAGGTTCACAATCTCTTGATTGAAATTCTAGAAATCCATAAAAACACAGCCTGGAGTATTTTAATCTACCTATTTCCTGTTCTGTTCAGAAATACTGGAGTAGACAAGATATGGCTACTAAGAGGAATTTTAAAACAAAAATTCATTTCTTTTGGGGCTGGAGAGATGGCTCAGAGGTTAAGAGCATTGCCTGCTCTTCCAGAGGTCCTGAGTTCAATTCTCAGCAACCACATGGTGGCTCACAACCATCTGTAATGAGGTCTGGTGCCCTCTTTTGGCCTGCAGGCATACACACAGAATATTGTATACATAATACATGAATAAATATTTTTAAAAATTCATTTCTTTCTTTTTTAAATTGGTTTTTCAAGACAGGGTTTCTATGTGTAGCCCTGGAATTCTCTCTGTAGACAAGGCTGGTCTCAAACTCAGAACTCAGAAATCTGCCTACTTCTGCCTCCTGGGTGCTGGTATTAAAGGCATGTGCCACCACCGTCAGGCTAAGGAGGCTCTTCTAAATCATTTTAAAACATGGCCTATTAATATTTTGTCTTTAAACATTAGTTGATTATGCATATGTTTGTGTCTGTCTGCATGTTGTGATTATGAGGGCATGTGCCCTTGGAAGCCATAGGGTTTCCCAGAGTTTGATTTATAGGCAGTTGTGAGCTGTTCAACATAGGTGCTGGGAACCAAACCCAAATTCTCTTCCAGAACAGTGTGTGCTCTTAATCTCTGAGCAGTATCTCTAGTCTCTTTTTTTGAGCTAAGATTTCACCATTCCTGATTTTCTGGAACCTTCAGACATTATTTTGCCTTTGTGTTCCAAGTACTGGCATTAAAGGTGAACACCACCACAGTCAGCTCTTCTTTTTCTACTTCCATTTGTGAGTAAGCATACGTGCGTGTAGAGTCCGGAGGGGCAGCTGTAGGTGGCATTCGTCAGGAGCCACCACCTTTCTCTGTCTTGGGATGCACCAAGTCGGCTAGGCTGCTGTTAGTAAGCTCCTGGGATCCACCTATCTCTGCTTTTCCAGTGCCAAAGTTCCAAGGATTTTACCTTTCCATTTTATTAGAATTTTTCCATATAGTCCTAAAACATAACAATAATAATGCTCATTATTATTAATATTAAACTCAAGTTTTGCTCTTTTGCAAATTCCTAGGCACAAGCAGTTCTCCTGTTTCATCACCCCTAGTAGCTGAGACTATAAGGCCCCTGCCTCCTGCTGTGTCCATCCTAAGGCAGAGTCTTAACTTATTTTATTTACATGACTGGTTTTATTGTCTTTGTTTATATGAGATAATCTCTGACCTGTTGCTCAGTTTTCATGTTCATATGTGTTCTAACATTGAGATACATACTCCTGTCATCTTAAATTTTTTTCTTTAAATTCACTTATCTGTATTTCTCTTGACTGCATGTGCATGCCTGGTGTCCATAGAGGACAGAAGATAGCGTCAGATCTTCTAGAACTGAAGCGAGAGACTGTTATGAACTGCCTTGTGTTTGCTGGAAATTGAACCCAGTTCCTCTGCAGGAGCAGCCAGTGTTCTTAACTACCGACTGTCTCTCCAGCCCCATTGTTGTCATTTTTAAATAGCTAAACTTTTTTGATCTGTTAATATATTTTACTTAGAAAATTTGTTTGAGGCTTATCTCTCTTAAAGTAAGTACTGATTGAGTAAATTAGCTAATACCTTGTTTTTTAGTTGCTACGCCACACCTTTTTGGGGGGTGAGGATTTTGAGATGATCTTTGTACATAGCCATGGTTATCCTGGAACTCACTATGTAGACCAGGCTGGTCTTGAGCACCTCAAGTGCTGAAATTAAAGACATGTACCACCACACCCAGTCTCTGCCACCTGCCACCCATTCTTAACAGTATCTTGGTTTCTGGAAGAATTTAGTGATAACTTTTGTCTTTCTCCAAGGGAGAAGGAATTGATGTTGATTAAACTACAGAAAAAGTGCTAAGGTGACCAAACAGAGTTGATTAGATTAGGAGTATGTCAATAATAGAGAAGATGATGCAACAAGATATGCTCTTAGTTTAAGTTATAAATTCATGAGTAACATCTGGTCATCGTTCAGCTAAATGGCTCAGCATATAACTCATACCACCAAGCCTGAGGACCCAAGTTCTAGCCCCCAAATCTCATGATGAAAGGAGAGAACAGACCCACAAATTGCCCTCTAATGTCTGCATATACTCTTGACGTGCATATGCACACACACAGATACACTAAACATACACTGGGAAAAACAAATCTGGTCATCATTTTTTATATGAGTATGTGTGCATGTTTATGTTAGGGAATTATATTTCTGGTCAGTTGTTTGAAACTGCTTAATTTAGTCACTATAGAATATTGTGTGTGATGGGGGGGTGGAATTGGAAACTTTTATAATTTAATAAAATTTACTAAAAAAAAAAAAAAAAGAATATTGTGTGTGAGTATGATTTTCTTCCCAGGTTGACAGCAGCTTATAAGGATGATCATCCTGTGCTCCCTGACTGGCTCCTCTTCAAACTCTTTGTCTTTGGTCTCTAGAAAGATGGTCTGACAAAATATTTTTCTGAGTTGAGATCATGTTAGTTCCTGATTGGCCTTGCCTTTTGACTTATAATTTACTTTTTTAGAAAATGGTTCTGTTGATTATAATCAAGGTTCCTGCTTGTATCTCCTTTTCCTTCCTTTTCTCTGTATCCATTTGATTTCTTTTTTTCCCATTTGCATCTCATTTTTCTCCTCCTTTCATCCACCCTTTCTCTCTTCTCTCCTTTCTTCGTTTTTATTTTAATTTTCGCTTAGTTCACCAATTCTGTTTTTAGGTCGGATGATGAGCAGAGCTCTGCGGATAAGGAGAGGCTGGCCAGGTAGGAACTGTGTGTTAGCATGAAGCAGATGCTGCTGTTCTTCTTACCTTTGTCTCACCCATCATTTCTTCCCCTTTCTGTATTTTCTCTTATCTGTGGCAAAAAAAAAAAAAGGACCCAATTTTTAACAAGTTTGGGTGTAACAGGAACTTCGGCTGCCCCTTCAGAAAGTTGTTAAGCCAGGCAGTGGTGGCAGACTCTCTAATCCCAGCTGTGGTGAAGCAGAGGCAGGTGGATTCTGTGAGTTTGAGACCAGCCTGGTCTACAGAGTGAGTTCTAAGACGGAGTAACTCTGTCTTGAAAAACTTAAAAACAAACTAAAAAGAACAAAGAGAAGAAATTGCTGTATTCTTTATCTTAAATTTTTATTTTCTCTATTACTAAAATCACAAAATGAAAAGGATTTAGAAATAATGTGGTGGGGGCTGGAGAGATGACTCAAAGTTTAAGAGCAAGCACTGGCTGCTCTTCCAGAGGTCCTGAGTTCAGTTGCCAGCAACCACATGGTGGCTCACAACCACCTATTATGAGATCTGGTGCCCTCTTCTGGCATGCAGGTATACATGGAAACAAAACATTATACAATTATGTATATTGTATACATAATAAATAAATCTTTAAAAATAGAATACCTCTAATTGCCATAATTCCCAATATTTAGGACATAGCACTTACTCTGCACTTCCCTATGTAGACTCACAGACTAGATTACTCTGTCAGTAGAACTGATTGAATCCTTGCCATTTCTGAGGAAAGTTTTTAGCTACCTTAGTATGACTGTTTAAAAGATGGATTTTTCTAGGCTGGAGTGATAGCTTGGTCTGTAAAGCATGCTGTGCAAGCATGAGTTTTATCCTCAGAACCCATTAAAAAGGAGGGTGTGGGTTTATAACTCTGCATATGTGTGTGATTCTAGCACAATAGGGAAGTAGCAGCAAGTAAATCTCTCAAGTCACCAGGCAGCTATGCTAGCTTAGTAGTCAAACCCGAGTCCCACTGAGAGATGCGGTCTCAGAAAACAAGGTGGGAGGCGGGTGTCTTAAGAACTAACACCTGTGTGGTGGCACACACCTTTATTCCCAGCACTCAGGAGGCAGAGGTAGGCAAATCTCTGTGAGTTCAAGGCCAGCCTGTTCTACAAAGCGAGTTCCAGGACAACCAAGATACACAGAGAAACCCTGTCTTGGAAAACCAAAAATAAAAAAAAAAGTAACACCTGAGATTTACCTTTTTTCACATACATGCACGTAAGTGCTCACATATGTTCCTGCAGTGTGCATATGTGCACACATTACTTTTCTGGACGTCAGACTCAAATTTGTCAGATACAAAGAAAATGGGTACTTCAAAATTGAGAGTAGATTTTTTTCTATGTCCCAGGCAAGGCAACTAAATATGAACCTATGTAGTGGGACCTTTTAATGTTTTGGAAAGAGACTTTACAATCAGCCCATCTTCCTCTTTCAAGACAGGGTCTCATGTACCTATGCTGGCCTTAAAACTCATGGTTCTCCTGCTTCTGCCTTCCAATTACTAGGATTCCAGGTATGTACCATCATGTCCAGATAAATAATCTCTACAGTCAGATTTTCCTTTGAGGGAGTACTAGGGGTTGGAGTTAGCTTTGTGTGCTATGGATGAACACTGCACCCCTCCCTATGTTAGTTCTCTTTAGTTAGTTCTACTGACATGATAGAGAAATACTGCTTTACACCCAAACCTTTCTGGTCTGCTCTTTGAGTTGGCATGCCATACCAGTAACTGGATTATTAATACAAATATTTTTACTATTTTCCCCCTGTATTACTTTTTCAAGCTGGGCCACAAATTCATTCTGGGGCTATTTCAACCCATGCCTACTACTGCTAATGCTTCCACCCTTCAGAGACCTGACTCAGCATGATAGTTGTGAAGAGAGCATTGCACGGAGGAGGAGGAAAGCTTTGGGAAGCCTTTAATTCTTTGGCTTTATTTGTCTCATTTTATAAGAAGTACATTTGGGTTAGATTAGTGTGAGGGTTTTTGTTGTTTTTTTGGTTTGTTTGGTCTCTCTTTCTCTCTCCACCCCCAGCATTCTCCCCCATCTATCTCCCCCTCTCTCCCCCCTCTACAGAATAAATCCATAAGTGGTAAAAGAAGTACATAAAGATGGTAAAGCCAAGTTGCTCAGCCAGGAGCCGAAACGCAGCCTGTTCGGTTTTCTCTTTGAGGTTTTCTCTTCCATCATCATGGAAGCCCCTGAGCTAACTTTCTGGAATTCCTGATTGTCAACTAACTCTTAGCTTGTTCCTCTTAACAGTCACATTGTAATTCTGCCTCAGTTGAAGATCTTTGTTATCTTGGTTGAAATCTTTGTTACCCGGGTGAAATCCAAGTTCTCTTTCCATGCTTTCAATTCTACATCTCCCTACTCTACTCCTAGTCCCTGCATACATTGTGCCCTGTCTGCTGACCCACATGATAACTTTGTACTCTACAGTTCAGTGCACTGCCAAACCCAGATATGAAGGTAGGACTGTTGTGCGTTAGCGTAACAAATAAAATTCCAGAATCTCCCAGTTCTGCATTTTAATGTCATAAGAAACTCACAACAAAGCAGCATTTAGTATACTAAGAGAACTTATGCTATCATGTTTTCTTTTTTCTTCCTTTTTCTCTTTTTGGGACAAGGTCTCACTTTGTAGCACTGGCTGTCATGGAGCTCACAGAGATCCTTCTGCCTCTACCTCTTGAGTACTGGGATTAAAGACGGATACCACCATATTTGGCTTCTCTTTCCCCTTTCCCTCTCCCTCTTCCTTTCTGTCTTCTTCTTTTTCTTTTTTTTCTTTTCTTTCCTTTTCTTTTCTTTTTTTAGGACAGTTTTATGTATTCTAGGCTGGCCATGGGCTTGAAATGTAGCCACGAATGAACTTAAACTTTTGATCCACTCAAATGCTGGGATTATAGGTTTATACAGTTAACACCTGTTTTATGGGCTGCTGGAGATCAAGCCCAGAGCTTTGTGCATGCTAGACAAGCACTCAACTAGCTGAAGTAAATTTCCAATCTGAGGTGGTGGTTGCTGCTGCTTTTTGTTCTCCTCCTTTAAAGGGGGCGGGGAGCAGGGGTAGTTTTGAGACCAATATTGCTATGTAGCCCAGGCTGGTCTTAAACTCACTTTGAAGTTCATGATGATTCTCTTGTCTTAGTCTCACAGTTGCTGGGATTATAGACAGGCATGTGCCACCATGCCTGGCCTCATTTGGTTCTTTTAGAACAGGCTATCACTATGTAGTTTAAGTTCCCCTGGATCTTACTGTATAGCTCAAACTGGCCTCAGACTTCAAATTCTTGTGCTGGAGTTATAAGCACATGCTATTCATGTTTGGCCTCTGTACTATTATTTCTTTCATCAGCTATTGATCTACTTAAACAATTAGCAAAAGTCGGTCATTTTCTAGTCTTCAGGTGTTTTAATTAGTAACCATGCAGTCAGTGAAGCTGAGATTTGCTCCCTTAGGAACTTAAGTAAATGAAATCAACATTTTAAAAAAACTATTATTTCTATTGTTGGTTTGTTGTTTGAGACAGCTTTTCTCTGTGTAACTCTGGCTGTCCTGGAACTCACTCTGTAAACCATTCTGGCCTTGAACTCAAGAGATCTCCCTGTCTTTGCCTCCTGAGTTCTGGGATTAAAGGCATGTGCCACCATGCCCATCTTTAACTGTTATTTTTAAGACATTTCTTTACTCTGAAGAAATAATAATCTAGAGGAAGTGGTTTCCTGGAGAGGCATTATATCCTTGTTCTTTGTCTAGACTTCCTTAGTTTGTTTCATGCTTACTCTGCATGAGGTTGACCTGCTTGACTTCTGAGACTTGAACTTCATTAAAACCTAAGTACTACATCTTTCAGCAGTTGACCTGGTACCCGTATCACTCTCCTGATACCAGAGGACCAGACATGATCACCTAGAATGGAGCTTCTCTCTCTTTCTCCATGCAGGGAAAATCATAGTGAAATAGAGCGGCGGCGACGGAACAAGATGACAGCTTACATCACAGAACTGTCAGACATGGTACCTACCTGTAGCGCCCTGGCTCGAAAACCAGACAAGCTAACCATCTTACGAATGGCTGTTTCTCACATGAAGTCCTTGAGGGGAACTGGCAACACATCCACTGATGGCTCCTACAAGCCATCTTTCCTCACTGATCAGGTCTCTGGAACTTAAAGTGACCATGAGTATATATGTTGAAAACTTTAGGCTAATTTCGTGAGTCTTTTTTTGTTTTTGTTTTTGAGGTCAGGTCTCATGTGGCCTCCAACTATACTGTCATCAGTGACATTGGGCTGATCTCCTGCCTCCACCATCCATGTGCCACCATGACCAGCTTCAGAAGTTTGCTCAGGAAACATCAGACCACATGGAAAAATGAATTTCAGAGCCAGGCAGTGGTGGTGCACGCCTTTAATTCTAGCACTCAGGAGGCACAGACAGGCAGATCCCTATGAGTTCGAGGCCCGCCTGGTCTGCAGCACTAGTTCCAGGACAGCAGACTTGAAACTCCCCCCACCGCCGCCAAAAAAAAAGAAAAAGAATTTCGGTCCTTGGGCATAACTAAGTATTGGGGTAGTGAGAAGTAGACAAGAGTTGTGAGCACTATTTCGCTGTAGATTGTAGGTGTTTTAGAACTTGACTCATAAATACAGCCTGTGAAGTGGAAGGAGGCTAACTGCCAGAGAGAGGACCATGTTCATGGATCCAGGATTCCTTAGGTTTAGGATTCTAGAAGATGGAAGAATTCTGTCTCACCCCTGAAGCAACTTCTAGTCTAACAGGCAGTCCCTGTTGCTCCGTGATACATTCTGTTAAATTTGGTATACACGTGAAAGCAGATGGCGGAAATACTTCCCGTCATTCAGGAACTCCATGTAAGAACTATGGCTGTAGCTCGTTGGTAGAGAGCACTAACCTCCTGTGCTGGAGACCTTCGGTTCAATCTCTGCTACTGCCAGAAGAAAGACCTAAATTTGAACATAATACATATGTGAGTGGTAAAAATTATAAATGAAAAATGATGGAAAGAGGCATATGGAGAGCCGGATGGCTTTTTTGTTAATATTTTATGTGTGGTAAATGTAAAGGTGGGATGTCTGAACTTATTTAGTCTCTCTAACCTTGAATGAAAGTGACTGTGGAAGACAAGTTACATTTTAACTAGAAATCCAGGACACGCCTTCAATCTCAGCACTAAGGAAGCCAAGGCCAGCCTGGTTTACATAGAGAATTCTAGGTCAGCCTGAGAAAAATATAAACATTCTTTTTCAAAAAAATAAAAAAAGATATATGATCGTTCATAACAAGAAAGCACAAAACACTGAGTTTGGTCCCTAACCATACACAACTAGACATGGTAGCTCGTAACCTGTGATTTCAGCACTAGGGTAGGAGTAAGAAGTTGAAGTCATCCTCCTAAGGGCCAGCCTTGTATACATAATACCTTATCTAATTTAAATATATGTACACATGCAGTGTGTGATTACTGTGACCGTGCCTTTTTAAAAAAGCCAGTTATTAGCTATATGTGTTAGTTCTAATTCCAGTACGTGAGAGGCTGAAGCTAGAGGATCGCCATGAGTCCAAGGCCAGAAGACCCCTGCCCCTCTCCAAAAACTTTATCATTGTAAGCCTTTTTATTCTCCCTTGAGTCTTAAGAAAAAGAGGTAGCTAGCATCTTAGAGAAATAGAATAAATATTTATTGTAAAAAACTTTGCCAGTGGATATTTAGGATGGGAACCCATGGCTTGGCTGAGGTGTGAACCTGAAATTCCTAATGGAGCAATGTGTATGTACCAAAGAGTCTTCCTGTTTCTCATGACTAGAAATATATGGTTTTTCAGAGTTCACTGTTGACTTGACTTATTTTCTTGATCAGGAACTGAAACATTTGATCTTGGAGGCAGCGGACGGCTTTCTGTTTATCGTCTCCTGTGAGACTGGCCGGGTGGTTTATGTCTCTGATTCAGTGACTCCTGTTTTGAATCAGCCACAGTCTGAATGGTTTGGGAGCACACTCTATGATCAGGTGCACCCAGACGATGTGGATAAACTCCGAGAGCAGCTTTCTACTTCAGAAAATGCCCTGACAGGTGAGATTTGGGTGGATCGCAAATGAGTGGGGAAAAGTCTTTATTTTGCTGAGGCATTAGAGATATTTAAGCCCTTATATTGGTTTGTTGAATCTGGCAGAACTTATAAAAATTTTCCCTTAATGATAATTCTTAAATTTTATTCACATGCAGAATATCTACTCTGTGGCTTATTCTTAGAAAATGTTTCATAAGTGGTTGTGTTCTTAAGTTGTTTTGTGTCCTAATTATACTGTTAAAAAAAAAACAGGGAAATTAAAATGTTGCAATAGTTTCCTTCCCCTGTCTCTGCGTAATAAAAGAACTCTCTATGCTTGTATTTCATTTATTATCTGCCATTTTTTTCATACCAACTTGTGCTTGACTTAGTGCTAGGTTCTATGATAATAGATTCTAATATTATAGGAGAGTGGTTATTCATTGGTGTATACAGTACTTGGTTGTTACCATTGTGTTCTACTTTGTCATTCTTCCTCCACCCATTTAAATGAGATTCAGTCGCCTGCCAGCATTTGGGTAGAGGAATAAATGTTGTTTGTTCTGGGCAACTGCATAGGAAGTTATAAAATGGAAACAAATAACTGGTAGTTAAAATGAATGAAATTCTAATATCTCTGCAGTGAACATGTTTGTATTAATTTTGTTGTTTAGTTTTTTTTCTTCTTTTGTGATTTTTGTACATTTTACTTCTCTAGCTGTTTCCCCAGAGGTTACTGCTGTTTTCTTTAATAAATAAAGGAGAGAAACAGTTTTGTTTTCAGACAGATGTTTCTTAGCATGTAAAATTACTTGTTTTTAAACAAGGCACTGCACCCCCCAAGCTTGAAGATAATTAGTAAATGGGCTGGGTGGCTTGTCATGTGAGCTCAGCAATCTACGCTTAGTCTGCAGAGCCTGGGTGAAGGTGGAGGGGAGAGCAACTCCACAAAGCTGTCCTGACCTCCATGTATATGAAAAGACTCATGCACGCAGCAACAAAAATACTGAAGTTCTGTGAAAAAAAAAATCAAGCATAAGAATACACCTTGCTTGGCCAAAGCAGTGGTGTCACACACGTTAATGCCAGTACTTGGGAGGCAGAGGCAGGCGGATCTCAGGGTTTGAGGCCATCCTGGTCTACAGTAATGAGTTCCAGCAAAGCCAGGGCTACACAGAAAGCCCTGTTTCCTAAAACCAAAAGAGAGAGCGAGATAGGCAGAGAGACACGCGCGTTGCCTCTTGCTTCCTCCAGTATTGGAATGGAAATTCCTGCCTTGCTCAGAGACATTTTCAGTGCTGTCTTAGAACTTATAGTGAGAGTCCTAGATGAGATTGGAGTAGTTATGGCTTTAAAAAAGAAAAGCATCTCTATCATAAACAAGAAGACTAAGGGCAGAGAAGGGCACTTCCTTTTGCCTCCTGTATCTCCTCCTTTTCCCATCACAAGAATTAACTTGAGAGATGACTCAGAGGTTAAGAGCATTGACTGCTTTTCCAGAGGTCCTGAGTTCAGTTCCCAGCAACCACATGGTGGCTCACAGCCATCTATAATGAGATCTGGTGCCTTCTTCTGGCATGCAAGCATACATGGAAGGAATGTTGTATACATAATAAATAAGCAAAATCTTTAAAAAGAATTAACTTGAGATTGCTCTCCACATCCTTCTCCAGGGCGAATCCTGGATCTGAAGACTGGAACAGTGAAAAAGGAAGGCCAGCAGTCTTCCATGAGGATGTGTATGGGCTCCAGGAGATCGTTTATTTGTCGGATGAGGTGAGTGTAACGTTTGGGATTGTGTTGCGGTAGGAATAATGAGCAACTGGGGCTTGCATTTCTGTTGAAAGCATAACATTGAATTTCTAGACCTACGTTCCTGGTCACAGTGGGTTACATTTAATTCTCAAGAACCTGATGTTTTATCATAGTTCTAAATAGTCCTCAGAGAAACAACACTTCATGTGGCATAGTTGATAGGTCCTGTGTTTCTCCTTAGTTCTGTATTCTTACTTTATTTTCACAGCTGTGTGATGCAGGAAAAAGACTCACACACAAAATAAAAATAAGCCTTTAAAAAAACTGGATCGAGGGGGGCTGGAGAGATGGCTCAGAGGTTCAGAGCATTGCCTGCTCTTCCAAAGGTCCTGAGTTCAATTCCCAGCAACCACATGATGGCTCACAACCATCTGTAATGAGGTCTGGTGCCCTCTTCTGGCCTGCAGGCATATATGCAGAAAAAATATTGTATACATAATAAGTAAATATTAAAAAAAACAACTGGATCGAGAATCTGAGGAGATAGTTCAGTACTAAGTGCTTTCTGTACATACATGAGGAACTGAATTTAATCCCCAAAACCCACAGAGAAAGCTGGACATGGTCACTCTGCTCATCCCATTTCTGGAGAGGCCTAGCCAGATTGGTGAACCCAGGTCCTATTGAGAGACTCTGTCTCAAAAATCAAGGTCGAAGGGCCAGCTGGAGTGATGGCTCAGCAGTTAAGACCTTACTCCTCTCCCACTTACATGTATTCAGACTTCAGACTCAGTATTGACATGCTTCAGCATCTAAGTGCTGGGATTATGGGCATTTTTGCTATTTTTCAGATTTAAAAAGCTACCTTGTGTGTGCATGATATATGTGGGTGTGGATTCATGTGTGTGGAGGTTGGAGTACAAGTTGTTGGAGGTGTTTTTTTTTTCTCGTTTGACCATGTGGGTTGAAATAATCCAGTTCAGGTCCTAAGACTTGTGTGACAAGTGCCTTTACCTGATAGGCCATCTCATTGGTTATGTTTTTCAGATTTTTGTTTGTTTGTTTGTTTGTTTTGGGAGGTTTTGTTTTGTTTTTTGTTTTTGAGATGGGTTTCTCTATGTATCTGCCCTTGCTGTCCTGGAACTTGCTCTATAGACCAGACTGGCCTCGAACTCACAGACAGCCTCCTGCTTCTGCCTCCTGAGAGCTGAGATTAAAGGTGTGCATCATCAGGCCTGGTGTTCTTTTGTTAGTTTGGTTTTGTTTTTTTTTTCAGATTTTTGAGATGGAATTTTATGTAACCCAGCTGGCTTGAAACTTCTGCTTTTCCTGCCTGTACCTCCCAAGTGTTGGTGTCAAAAAAACATTCATGAAAGTCAAAAAATAGGCTCAAACTGCACAGTGTAGATAGATTATATCCTACTTAGAGAATGTTTAAGAGAAATGGAGTTAAAAAAATTTCCTGGCAAAGGTACAAAATTCAATATATCATAGTTTAATGGTTTAGGATTCAGATTACTATAGTTTGTTTTATTTTAGATGGGATCATATTATGTTTTCCAGGCTTATTTCAAACTCCTGGACTCAAGTTATCCTCCCATTTGAGTTTCCAAGTAGATTGGGTGTAGAGAGAGTATACCATTATACTTGACAGAATTTAGTATTTAGAGACAGGGTCTCACTCGGTAGCCCTTGCTAGTCTGTAATTAGCTATATTGACCAGACTGGTCTGAAACTCACAGAGATCTGCCTGCCTCTACCTTCCATGTGCTTTGTTTTGCTCCATAGTATTCCATGGATTTGAATTCTAGTTTTGATATTATAAGACATGGTGCTTTGATTTCATCACTTAATACTGGAGATACTGTTGTCAGATTTAAAAACGTTGGTATAAGGATTAGCTGGATTTATAGCATGAAAATACTTAGAACGTGATACATATTTAAGTGTATCTAAAATTTATCTATTCATTTCTTTATCCTTTGTTTTTGTTTTGTTTTGTTTTGAGAATCTCATAGCCTAGACTGGCCTCAAACTTACTATACTTGAAGGTAGGTTGCCTTGGGCTCCTGAGCTGCTCATCTCTACCTCCCAAGTGCTGGCATTACATATATGTCCCATGCTTTGCTTCTCTAATTTTTAAAGAAGTGAAAAGCTAGGCATGGTGGCCCAGGTCTTTGATGCCAGCCCTTAGAAGGCTGAGGCAGGAGGATTGCTATAAGGCCAACATGGCCTATAGTGAGATCTTGTCTTAAAGGAAACAGTCAAGATCTGGTAGTACATGCTTATAATCCTAGAACCTTGGAGGCCAAGGGAAGGAAGATCATGCGTTCTAGGCTAGCATAAACTACATAATAAGACTCTATCTCTAAAAAAAATAAAAAATAAAATGAAATTAGAAAAGGGGACTTACTGCTCAGTGGTATTATGCTTGCCTGGAATACACAAAAGTTTTTTTGTTTGTTTATTTGTTTTGTTTTTATTGTTATTCTGTTTGTTTGATTTTTTTCAGACCAGAGTTTCTCTATGTAGCCCTGGCTGTCTTGGAACTAGCTCTGTAGACCAGGCTGACCTTGAACTCACAGATCTCCCTGCCTCTGCCTCCCAAGTGCTGGGATTAAAGGTATGTGCTACTACCACCTGGCTACACAAAAGTCTTAATACTCTTTAAAAGAAAGAAAGAGAGAGAGAGAGAGAGAGAGAGAGAGAGAGAGAGAGAGAGAAGAAAAAGAAAGAAAGAAAGAAAGAAAGAAAGAAAGAAAGAAAGAAAGAAAGAAAGAAAGAGAAAAAGAAAAAACAACTTTTTTAGACTGGGCGGTGGTTGTGGCGCATGCCTTTAATCAGCACTTGGGAGACAGAGGCCAGAGGCAGGTGAGTTCGAGGCCAGCCTGATCTACAGAGCTAATTCCAGGACAGGTTCCAAAGCTACAGAGAAACCCTGTCTCAAAATGCCCCCCCCCAAAAAAAGTAAAGTTTTTATGTCTTAATACTATTAAAAACATTTTTTTTAAAAAAGTAGTCCACTAAATTATTGTTGGCATGGTGGCACTTACCTGTAATCTCATCGCTTGGCAGTTAAAGACAGGTAGATAGGGAGTTTGAGGTCATGCTGCGCTGCACCAGAGCCTGTCTCAAAGACTGGTATGGGTTGGCAACTACAGAGATAGATAGTGTAGTGGGTAAGGAAACTTGGCAGAAAGCCACATAGTGGGGAGAGAGAACCAGCTCCCCTACATTTTTTTCTGCCCTTTACATGTACACAGTGACACACACACACACACCAAATAAATAAATTATATATACATACATATATGTGTATGTGTTTTTAAATGGTCTGGAAATATGACATTTTTGGTAGAGTGCTTGTCTAAAATGTGTGGAACTATCGGTTTAATATCCAACACCATATAAAATTGGTATGTTGGTACATGCTTGAAATACCATCACTCAGGTACTGGTGGCAGAAGGAAGGGTCAGTTCAAGGCACTCCTTGGGCCTTAGATTTTTCCAGGCCAGCCTAGGTGTAAAGGTGCTGTCTCAAATTAAACAAAACAACAAAAGTATTAGTTTGACAAGTCAGCCTGATTTCCTTGTTGCCAGTTTTATATATATAGTTGGATCTCTTTTCCTCCTGTTGTTATTTGTCATAGCACTCCAACTTTTATTTTTTTGTCTTTTAAAACAGGTGTGGCAATAGCTCCGTGGACCCAGTTTCCATGAATAGACTGAGCTTTTTGAGGAATAGATGCAGGTAAAATCCATAGCAATGAAAACAGGGTTTACTTTAGCTAACTACTCTCTCTCTTTTACCTCACCGTACTTACTTTCTATCAGTGTTTCTCAGCTTATTTACTTATTTTTGTTTTTTCGAGACAAGATTTCTCTGTGTAGCCCTAGCTTTCCTGGCCCTCATTCTGTAGACCAGGCTAGCCTTGAACTCAGAGATCCACCTGCCTCTGCCTCCCGAGTTTTGCTATTATTTAAAGGTGTGTGCCCAGTTTCTGAACTTTAAAAGCTTCTCTTGCTCATTCTGTTTAAGAAAGTTGCTTCTCCTATACCTATTTTTCTTGGTATGTGTGTGTGTGTTTTGTTTTGTTATATGGTGTGGTTTACTTCAGCAGGGGTTAAAAACTTGGCTGATTTTGGGGTGGGAAAGAGCAGACACTGAGTAGATAGTTTTCTAACTATCGAGGAAGCTGAAGTTAAAGGTACTTAGACTTTGTTTCCCTAAAATTTGCTTTGTGGGGGCTTCTGGAGTGGCTCATCTGATAAAGGTAATTGCTGCCAACCTTGACAACTGGCAGTCTCTGGAGCTCACATGGTAGAAGGAGAGAACTGACTTTCTTAGGTTGTCCTCTGACTTCCATGTACCCTCCCACACACACACATACATACATACATAAACAAGCAAATGTATAAGGAAAAAACAAACTTTGGGGCCAGCAAGATGGCTTAGCAGATAAAGTCACTTGCTTCAAAATGAGTTTAGTCCCCACAATCCGCAAAAGGGAAGATGGAAAGACTCGATTCCACGGAGTTGTTCTCTCCTCTGACTGCCAACCTCCACAGGTTTTAGGTGGTATATAAAACCCCACACTTATCAGACATATGTGTAGTACTAATAAATGGATAAATAAATAAGTGGATGAATGAATGCTTTTAGAAGACAAGTTTACTTTGTAGAACTTGCCCGTTTCCTATAACTGTTCCAGGAATGGCCTTGGCTCTGTGAAGGACGGAGAACCTCACTTTGTGGTGGTCCACTGCACAGGCTACATCAAGGCCTGGCCTCCAGCGGGTAAGAAAGTGATGTCACAGTTTCTCTCTTGGTGCACTTGCTTTCTTAGAAAATTGTCAGTTAAAAAGAAAAAACTTTTGGTGGGGTTTTTCTAGGCAAGGTTTCTCTGTGTAACAGCTCTGGCTATCCTGGAACTCTCTTTGTTCCAGGCTGACCTCAAACTCACAGAGATCCTCCTGTCTCTGCCTCCTGAGTGCTTAGAGTAAAGGTGTGTGCCACTACCTCCTGGCTTTTTTTTTCCTCATTAATATATCATTGGAAACATTAAAAGAGGTCGGAAAGAGGGCTCAACAGTTAAGAGCACTTACTACTCTTGAAGAAAACCTGGGTACATATGTACCCAGCACCCATATGTTGGGTTACAATCACCTACAACTCCAGTTCCTTGGGATCTGATACCCACTTCTGGCCTCTGCAGGTTCCTATACACGTGTGGTGCCCTGAACTCACACAGGCAAATACACAAAAATAAATATTTTAAGGTATATTGCTGATGCTTACTCATATTTTTTAGTATGTAATATCATATATAAAATAGATACTTATTTATTGCTGCTCTGGAACTCCTGAGTTCAAGCAGTTTCCCCACTTCAGCCTCTTCTTGGAATTGCCAAACATAAACAAACAACCAAGTAACTATTATATTATAGTTTTAAAATGTTTAAATTCATAATATTTTACACTAAATACTATGTCTTTAAGCATTTGTGGCAAAGAAACACTAGAATTTTATTTTACTTTAGACAGGGTCTCACTATGTAATCCTAGATGTCCAGGAACTCTTTATATAGACCAAGCTAGCCTCAGACTCACACAGTTCCACCTGCCTTTGCCTGTTAAATGCTAGGATTAAAGGTGTGCCATCACTATGCCCAGCTGGAAACATTAGAATTTCATGCAATTAATTTGGGCAAACTGAAATGGGAGTGAGGCTTTGAGAGGTAAATGGAAAATATCTTGATTGCAGTAATTTTAAAAGGGGACTTTTCTCTGGAAAGTGTAGATGTGAGTAGAGTACTTTTATTTGAATTTGAAATTAAATCAGAGATGCAGCAAAGGTGGTACTGTGTTCAGATCAGATTTTTGTTTTGTCTTAAGACCTTGAAGGTGCTCTCCTACCTCAGCCTCACAAATGTCAGGATACAGACTTGATTTTCCATGCCTAGTAAAATCAGCTTTTTATGTTGGCTATCAAGAGTTTCCAAATCTTCTTTAGTACTTCCCCACTGGAAGAGATTATTGGGAAATGGGCATTTACAGAAGCCGAAAATGCAGAGAAAAGAGAGACAAGTTTTAATTATTATTTATTTTATATGTATGGGTGTTTTGTCTGCATGTATGTTTGGGTACCACCTGTTTGCCTGGTGCCCACAGAATCCAGAAGACAGTATAATATCTCCTGGGATTGGAGTTACACATGGTTTTGAGCTGCTATGTGGGTGCTTGGAATTAAACCTGGGTCCTCTGGAAGAGCCAGTGATCTTAACCACTGAGCCTTTTCTCAACTCCTATTTTTAAGAAAATTTTAAGAAAAAATTAACATTTATTTGGAAAAACCTACATTTTCTTTCTGGCATTATGTCAGCAGTTTAACCTATGGTAAGTTACTTGATCTTTACATCAGCTTTCTCATCTATGATTTGACATAATATATCCTGTATATCATTATTGTAAGAATTAGATTTAGTGTAAGAAAAGCACACAGCACAGTTCCTGGCACATGCCATTTAGCCAATAAATGGGAATTAATATAATTGAGAAAAGTTAATTTGAACTATTATATATAATGACACATGTACTTTTTAGTCATCTTATATATATAAATCATACAGTTAATATATGTATGATCTTTATACATTTGTATAGCTATCAAGAAAATATCTTTTCCTGGATAAAAATGAGAGATAAAGAAATTGGGAGGGATGTACTTTTCTTCCCTTTTTCTATGAATATGAATATCTTTTGGTGTTTGGGATAATTTAATTTTTGTTTACTTTAAAAGTCACTGGTTTAGCCAGGTGGTAGAAGTGCATGCTTTTAATCCCAGCACTCAGGAAGCAGAGGCAGGTAGATCTCTGTGAGTTTGAGGCCAGCCTGGTCTACAGGAGCTCCAAAGCTATAGAGAAACCCTGTCTTCCCTCCCCTCCCCCCAAAAAGGTCACTGGTTTGGCAGGAATGTTTACTTATCTGTGTATGATATAATCACATAGCATATGTAAAGTTTATGTTTTTAGATGAACTTTGGCTGGGACTTGTATTTTTCATTTTGTTACAGTTCAAATATTGAAGCCAGGTATGCTGGTACATGCCTATAATCCCAGCATTGGGAGACAGGATGAAGAGTCAAGGTTACAGCTACAAAAGTTCTATTTAAGACAGTTATACTCTGACTTAAAAATAATAAACAATACACAAACATGAGATAATGACTGACATTTATAATAAATTCTGCATAGTTGATTTTTTTTTAAAGATTTAATGTTTATTTGTTTATTATGTATACAATATTCTGTCTGTGTGTATGTCTGCAGGCCAGAAGAGGGCACCAGACCCCATTACAGATGGTTGTGAGCCCCCATGTGGTTGCTGGGAATTGAACTCAGGACCTTTGGAAGAGCGGGCAATGCTCTTAACCTCTGAGCCATCTCTCCAGTCCCTGCATAGTTGATTTTTTAAAGTACCATTTTATAGTTAGCATCGTCGTACTGAAATCAATTGATCACTTGCCTTTAAAGGGGTTTGAGTTAGAGATCTCTGAGTCATTCTTCTTTTCCTTCCCGAAGGTGTCTCCCTCCCAGATGATGACCCAGAGGCTGGCCAGGGGAGCAAATTCTGCCTAGTGGCCATTGGCAGGTTGCAGGCAAGTATGAGTCTTCACATCTATGTTCTTTTCAGATTAGGAAATAAATCTTTTCAGGACTTATTTGTGATAATTTTTTTTTTACTTTGTGAATATATAGAAAAAATCCATAAATCTAAAAATCTGAAAAAATGTGTTATTTATAGTAAACCTTGCTTATTCTCAGATTTGCCAAAAATCAAGAGCATGAAAGAGGGTGGTAATCTTTTTGTTGTTGATATCGCTGATGACACTTCCCTGTGTTGTCTAGACCTCCAGCTTGTTGATTCAGGGGAGCCTTCCACGTTAGCCTGTGAGAGCTGGGAGATTAGGGAGGCCACACCATGCCAGGCTTCGCTTGACTCTGCTATTTATAGTTTTACAGTACTTACGTTTCCATTTCCAGTTAATTTCTTTTGTCCCTGTGCAAAACAAAAACAATTGTTTTTCTTTTGTTATTACATGCCTTATGATAGATTTTAAAAAGTATTTTTCAAGTTTATTTTTATTTTGTTTATGGGTATTTTGCTTGCATGTATGTGTATCACTTACATGCCTGGTGCCTGAGGAGGTCAGAAGAAACATTGGATCCACTAGAACTGGAGTTATAGAAAACTGTGACCTGCCATATGGTTGCTAGGACCTGTATAGGTGGACTTTTCTCTCCCACCATCCAGTTCCCAAATAGCCACACAGATACTTAATATTAATTATAAATGCTTGGCCTATAGCTTAGCCTCATTTTCTTATGCTATCTTTGTTATTATGTATACAGTATTCTGCCTGCATGTGTGCCTGCAGGCCAGAAGAGGGCACCAGATCTCATTACAGATAGTTGGGAGTCTTAGGCTCATTTTTAACTAGTTCTTATAACATAACCCATTTCTGTTAATCTATGTGCTGTCCCCAGGCTCGTTTACCTCATGTATATACTTCCCATTCTGCTCACTCTACAGTTTAATGGTGTCTCCTCGTATTTGTTTGTTTGTTTATTTATTTGCCTGCATATGTGTCTGTGAGGTTGTCAGCTACCTGGAACAGTCAGTTGTGAGGTGCCATGTGGGTGCTGGGAATTGAACCTGGGTCCTCTGGAAGACCAGTGAGTGCTCTTAACTTCTAAGCCATCTCTCCAGCCCTTGACTCCACCCATCTCCCCAGTTTCATCCTAGTCTGGCTCTCCTGCCCAATCTCTTACTGCCCAGCTATAGGTCAGTCAGCTTTTTATTAACCAGTAAGAGTAATATATATTTACAGTATACAAAAATTGTTCCACAGCATTTCTCCTACTTTGTCTAATTACAAAGGAAAGTTGTTAACTTTTAACATAGTAAAATTATATACAACAAAGCAGTTATCAAGTAAGAATTGCAGTTACATTATCCAATCCATTTGTATTTGGCAAAATTAGAGAAAATGTTCTATTTATCTTATCTTTGTGGGTCTAAAGTTTTATGCCTTTTATTGTAACTTAGTAAAACTTTTGGTCTTATTAGTTAGTCTTTAGCTTCATCAAAGACCTCAGAAGGGTGTAATGTTACCTAACGACAGGGACATTTCACTGCCTAGACAGTTACCCAAAGTTCTTCTGTAATGTTGGGGCATCTACCTCTGGCCCACAGGCCTAATATGTCATAATAGACATTTCTGGGAAGCAAGGAATTTTGAGGTCCTGTCCTACCCTGTCTTAGCGAGGTTTGACAGCACCTGCTTGTCCAGTTTGGAGAGTATACTGTCAGCAAGGGCTAGCTTTTTATCATAAGGGAAGCAAATTTCATATGGAGTTTCTTTGATGCTTATCTTCTTTTGAAGTAAATTGGTGCTGCCAGGAGCATATGTGTCTCACTGTCAGAAAAAGTCTCATGTTATTAAAGCATTTTAAATACCATGTGCATTTACACATCTTTGAAGTGTTTGAAGACCTTCGATCTATCTAAATATATCTGTTTTAACCTTGAAAATATACCTAATAAGAGTGTAAGTTTGATTTTTATAGATGACTAACTACTAATATGTCTTTAGTATTTTAAATAACTTTTAAGGACTAAAACTTTAAATAATGTTTTAAATGTGCCACATAGGTACAATGCCTTAAACAAGATTAGAAGCATATATAAAGTATAATAAAAATGACCTTAAATTTTTTATTAATATACAAAAATCCATACCAATGTAAAATATTTGAGACTAGTGATTGTTCACAAGTAGACTCAATAATTCATCCTTTTATTTAATCATTTCTATACTATATCCCCCCTTTGTCCCTTCAGAAAGAGATCCTCAATCTAATCCCCTTTGTTCAGCTTATTTCCTGACCATGACCAATAACTACTTGTAACCAACTCCACTAAACAGTGACAAACATCCTTAGCCCAGTGAATGACCAAAAACCACCCACTCCACCTCTTAGGAATGTGGGCATCATATTCTCTAGATTGCTTCTTGTTGTCTGGGGCAGTGGCATCTTTAGGGGACCCTGAGAAAATTAGGATAATGGTCAAGTCCTGGGAGAGCTAGCTGTATTGTTTTTTTTGTTTAGTGTCTGTGTGATGGGAAAGTGTAGAGCTTACCTGAAGTCTTGGCTGAAGTAGTTTGTGAGTCTGGACCATCTTAGCTAGCAGCTTTGCAATTGCTCTGATGCAGAATTTTGAGGAAACTGCAGCAGAGACATTCTTAGAGGCTGGATCACCTGGCCTAGTAGTCTTCATTGGGGTCCTGTCCTGTTGTTTCTTCCTGAAAAATGCATAAACTTCTAAAGGTAACATATATCTGCATTAATACAAGTTTAGAATGTGTGGTGTGCACAAGTAATTTAAAGATTTTTTTTCTATGTTTGAGCAGGTAGAAGGCATCTATCAACTTTATAAGCCCATTTGGACTATATAACCAAACTGTAATATAATCTCTATCCATGCCATATGAAAGGATGGCATGTAATCATAAGTCATGAGAACTCTATAGCCAACAAGATTTATCGTGTATCATCCAGTCTCAGAACTGTTCCCATAGTAGAGGGATCAGCCATATACATCATCTGTCCTGTAGTCTTTCTTGGTTTCTTCTTTATGTCTATAGCCAAGATTTTTATGAGGTCTCCCCAATCAAATCTGATCTTTATTAATTTTGAAGAGAACCATAACTTTTTATCTTCTGTGGAAACAAAGGCATAACCTCTTCCCCAATGCAACACATTCCCCAACTTCCATTCAAATACCAATACATCTCTAATACACACACGTACTTGCTATTTTAATTCAGCAGTCCCTTCCGTACTCCATTGTCTCTCAGCAGCTGCCATTCACGTATCAGCATTCATGAAATTCAAATGAGCAAAGCACCACATAGGATCCGGACGCTCTGTGTATTTCCTATCCTTATGTAGCATTTTTTCCTTTATATTACTTTACTCTTTCTTTAAAGACTTTATTATTTTTTAACTATTTTTTTATGATTGTCTATACCCAGTTTTTGCTGTATCTGTTTAAAGGTTTTCTAACCTGGATTGCTTCACTGCGTACCTGCAGCCTTCTCTGACCATGTGAGCCATCCTGAAACCTACCACATGGCTCCGCACATGGAGCTGGCTGACTCAGGCCTGCAGGCAGCAGTCAGGAACTGCATCTTTGTACGATGTGGTCCACCTAAGAGACTGCAGACTAGAAAACTACCTGGCTTCGTGTTTATGTGTTTGGAACTTTTCTTTTTAAGCTTTCTCAGATTCTTTATGGAAATATGTGCCCCCAGGTTGGACACCATATAGGCTCGTTTTTAGCTCACTCTTATGACTTAAACTAACCCATTTCTATTCAGATGACCTGCCATACGGGTTCTAGAACTTGAACTCAGGGTCTCTGGAAGAGCAGCCAGTGTTCTTAAACCATTGAACCATCTCTAGCACCTTGATTTTGATTCTTTTCCTCAACACAGTGAAGTTTCTCAGAAACTTGAACCATTCTGAATAATGAACACAAGCTAACCAAAAAACAGGTAGGTAGTTTAGGGTTGCATTCATTATTTCTTACTTTACTAACGTAGTAAAGAAAACATAAATAGGAGTAGAGCTAGACTTCGTGCGTCTCCTTGGGATTGCCATTTTTGCATTTCTGGGGGAAACACTTAGAAGTTCCTAAATCTGATAGTCTCTTATCTATGCAGATACTCATAAGAGGATTAAAAACGTTTTTGTAAGTAATGGTATTATTTTGGCTCATTTTTATCTCTCCACTCTTAGGTAACTAGTTCTCCCAACTGTACAGACATGAGTAACATTTGCCAACCAACAGAGTTCATCTCCCGACACAACATTGAGGGGATATTCACTTTTGTCGATCATCGTTGTGTGGCTACTGTTGGCTACCAGCCACAGGTGAGAGTGGAGTTACTACGTTGTTGATACTTAGGCCTTTGCTTTCTGTTGCTAGGGTTGAGGTTATATGGCTATATAATTCCAGGAATGATCAAAATATAGCAGTCCAGTTCAGAAAAAGAGATGCTCCTATTTTACAAATAGCAAAATCTAGTCTCAACTTCCTACCAAGATTATCACCCCATATAGAGAAATACAGTTTATGAAACCACATGGAAATAGTGGGTATAAATGTATACTTACTTTTTATTTCTGACATTAATACAGATAATTCAAAACTGCTTATTTTAATTATTCTAGTATAGCTATTCTCATTTAGGTAATTTATATAATTACTAATGGAATAATAACCTATAATAAATGAAAGTGTAGCACTGGTTATTAGAATGTTCTCATGCAGTAGATCCGTTAACTATCCCTGACTTACATGACCTCTGTGATCTGTATGAGCCTGGCTATATGTGTAAGAAATGGTCAGTGAAGAAGAAATCTTGAAAATGAAGAACTAAGTTGGAGGATTTACTTACATCCTGATCCAACCCTTCCTGTCAAGATTTTATCAAGGCAGTGTGGCAATATAGGGAGGTGTTAACTTACTGATCTGCTCTGATGCCAGAAGAGAGCCTTTTTTACATTCATGGTCATTGGATTTTCAGCAAAGGTGCTAAGACATTTCATGGGGAAAAAATGTAACAAGTAGAGTATATCAGATCCATATGCACCACTACCCCTAAAAATCATCATGCCATAGACCAAAATCAACTCAGAGCCCTAAATGCTAAGTACTAAAGTTGGAAATAAGCTTTTAGAAGAAAATCTTTGTGTGTGCACATAGGTAAGAAGGCCAGGGCACAGTCTTGGGGGTCACCAGGTACCATTTGTCTTTTTCATTTTGAGGCATGATCTCTCATTGGCCTGGAACTTGAAAAGCTGTCTAAGCTTTCTGGCCTCTGGACTCCCATAATTCACCTGTCTAGTTCCTCTGGAATTGTGAGAATATACCACACTTGACTTGATTTTACTTTTTATTTTTATTTTTGAAACGGTGTTTTGCTATGCAGCCTTGACTCTGTATATTTGGACCAGGCTGGCCTCAGGTTCAGAGATGTGCCTGCCTTTTGCCACCTAGGTGCTTATATTAAAGGCGTACACTACCATGCCCAGCTATTTTTTTATTTTATGTGTAGGTGTGAGTACCTGAATATGTACTTGTGTTTACCTGGTATCACAGAGATCAGAAGAATGCCTTGGATTCCCTAGAACTGGGTTTATATGGTTAGAACACTTGTCTTGATAACAACTACTTTATAGGGACTGTTAGTTCAGAGATTGTAAATCCTCCAACGTGGCTCTTCATCTTTAACTGCCTGGCGTATGATCTTTTCAAGAGCAAGAAGTGCTCTTAAGGAATGAGCCATTTCTCCTGTCTCACCTGAACTCTCCCACCGTTTTGAAAACACATTTTAATGACCAAACTCAGGTCCTCATATTTACAAGGTATGAATGTTATCTATGCGTGGTTTTCTTTCTCTGTCTTTTTTTCCCCCCTGAGATAGGTTCTCTCCCTACCTCAAACTGGAAATCTTTCTGTCTTAGCCTCCTGAGATGCTGAGATTATAGGGTTTGCCTGGCAAAAGTTTCTCCTCTAAACTGCTATCATTAAGAGAGCTAGTAAGATGATTTTGTAAGAAAGGCCCTTTGTTTTCAGCTGCTGAGTTGTCTACAAATACATGCATACATGCATGTCCCTTAGAGCACAGCTAGAGCTAAGAGGACAGCTTGCAGGAGCCAGTTCTCCACCATGTGGTCATCAGGCTTAGTGGCAAGTACTCATTGCACTGTCTCACTGGTTCTGTTTCCTTTTCCCCCTCCACACACCTGTTTATCGAAGGATAAAGACAAGAAATAACATTGGCATCTCTAGCTGACAGGAAGGTTGGGCGGCCATGGAAGGTGTACATTTTACTTTTCTCTCTCCTCCTAGGAGCTCTTAGGAAAGAGTATTGTAGAGTTTTGTCATCCTGAAGATCAGCAGCTTCTAAGAGACAGCTTTCAACAGGTAACATTTTTCCTGGTTTGGGTCTGAATACATATTTTGCTCAATTCTTTATGTTTATTCTAGCTACTTATTGGTCAGTGTTCATTTGAGCACTGTGGTGGATACTATACTTTATACTGAGCTTATATTCTAAGAAATAGAAAATGATAATACTTTGAAACTAGATAAAAATCCAAGGTGTTTCTGCTGGGCTTTAGCTACTTACTGTCTTCTACTCACCTAACTGTATCCAAGAAATTGTCTTCAAAGCACTTAAAATATTACCTGTTTCACTGACCTTAGATCATAGCAGGAAAGTTTCTTCAGAATTCTTTTATAGATAACTGAAGGTTAACTCTCTTGTAACTAATTGTAATTTTCAGGCCTGAGCTCCTGAAAATACTTAGTGAAAATAATAGACTTGGCTTTGGATAACTATTCTTTATATTTTACAAGTTAATTAAGTCTCTGTAATGATCTTACTGATACAATGGTTATACTAATACTTAAAGGTAGAAGCTTGTGGGAAGGCTAAATAAGGTAATGCCATCAGGCACATATAGCCCAGCATTTTATGCATAAAAAGTAAACATTAATTGCTAATATTTGCTATTATTAGAAATGGAGGACTAAAAGATTGTCTTCTGTTCTGTAGGAGCAGGAACTAAAACTCTAGCAAAACTAAGGTTCCCTGTGTGTAGGGTTTTATGGAAACCAAAATTCTCAAGTTTTGAATAGAATAGCTGGGATTGGTAAATAATGTGTAAAATGTATTTGGTGTCACCAAACTGGAATTCCTGGTACAGACTTGCAAAGCCAGTTCATTTAGTGTGTCTGCAGCAAAGGAAACATGGAGACAGTCTCTTCTGTGCTCCTCCTGACTATACAGTCATGCAGTCTGCAGCCCTGGGAAGATACTTGATAGATACATATCCCCTTAAGCTCCTCTTTCTCTTGTTTGACCATTGAAAAAGATTGGTGCTTCAGGGGCAACAACACAAGAGTCCTGAAGTTGTAAAAGTGGGAAGATTATTACTTAATTTTCTTTGAGTCCACTGATGAATGAAAACCCTTTCAGGTGGTGAAATTAAAAGGCCAGGTGCTATCTGTCATGTTCCGATTCCGATCTAAGAACCGAGAATGGCTCTGGATGAGAACCAGCTCATTTACGTTCCAAAACCCTTATTCAGATGAAATTGAGTATATTATCTGTACCAACACGAATGTGAAGTATGTACTCTTCTTTTTCTCATGTTGGGTTATTTCTCCTGTGGCCACCCCTGGGGTGGGGTGGGGTGGGGGTGAGAGAGGGTAAGTCTTAACCTTATCACCTTCTTGTCAATTTTGACTTATGAAATACCATTAGTTTGAGAGTCCTCATTTAACAGCTTTCTGTAAAATTTGATATAGTTGAGGCAGAGAGTAAGGTAGATTTTGTTTGTTGTTGACAGCCATTTAGTAATTGGTGTGTATCACTCTGGCACGGAATAGAACATGTATGAACATTAGAAACAGCCTGTGCAAGTAGTCCTCTCCTTTCACGAGTGGGGCCCAAGCATGAACTTAGGTTGTCAGCCTGGGGGCAAGCAGCTTTTCCTGCCAAACCGTCTCACTGGCTCACAGTAGAGTAAGTCTTAATAAGCAACAGTAGTTTATGCTGTGCACAGTGCCCACACCTGCTGCCTGACGCAGTCTACTCGTGAACTTCTTTTCTTTCTGTAAGAGAGTGCAAATAAAATAGTAATTTAAAGATTAGTTCTTGAGATGGAAAGATTCTCATTTCAATTTTCTAGGTTTTATTTGCTTAGTAATAATTTTACTTTTCTTTATTAGTTAATTTACTTATTGCACTGCTAATGGTCAAATCAAGGGATTTGCAGAAAGTAGGCAAACTCCTGTACCACTGAACTATTTCCCTACCTCAGGATTTTTTGGAAGGGTTTTGTATTTGTTTGTTTTTAAGTCAGGGTCTTGGTGTGTAGTCCTGGCTTGTCTGGAACTCAACTTGCCGGCCAGGCTGGCCTTGCATTCACAGATAGCTACCTACCTCTCTGAATGCCGGAGTTAAAGGTGTGCTCCACTTGCCTCCATGATTTTGTTTTAGCCACCAGTGTTCTAGTCTAGGAAGATTTTCATCTAGAACAAAGTTAGGCAGACTTTTCTGTGAAGGGCAGGACGATAAATGCTTTAGCCTTGTCTGGACCAAATGGTCTTTACTGCAACTGCTCAACTCTGCTGTTGTGCATGGAAACAGGCACAGAAATAACATGGCTGTCTTCCTGTAGTTTTCATATATAAAACAGGCAATGGATTAAAGTTGATCCATGAATCAGGGCTTACTGCAGAGCATGGTCGCGTCACACAATTTTATTAATTTTTGTTCCTTTTCTCTGAACTTCTTTTTTGTTGTTGTTGGTCTTGTCTGGTTTGGTTTGGTTTTTTTTTTTTTGAGACAAGGCTTCTTCTCTATGTAGTTCTGAATGATCTGAAGCTCATTAAGTAGACCAGGCTGGACTTGAACTCACAGCAGTCACTATTCTTCTGCCCTATGAGTTCTAGGATTTCAGGTATGCAACACCATGCCAAACCTTCAGCTTTATTATGAGTGTTTTGCCTCCATGTATCTCTCTGCACTATGTATGTGTCTGATGTCCTCAGAGGTCAGAAGGGGATCAAATCCCTTGGAACTAGAGTTGGAGACAGTTGTAAGAAGCCACATGAGTCCTGGGAACTGAACCGGGGTCCTTTGCAAGAACAGGAAGTGCTCTCAGCCAACTTAGCCATCTCTCCAGCCCCTAGCTCTCTTTAAGTACATTGCACAGACCGTATATCCCACCCATTTCACAGGAACTGTTTTTAGTTTATTATACAATTGTGTAAATCTTAGAACCATCTATTTTCAGAACATTTTCATCCCTATTCAAACCCTGAACCCACTAAAATTGTCCATTCTTCCCTTTCCTCTAAACTCTCAATTCACTAGCTCTATAAACCTGCTTATTTTAGCGATATGTAAATCACAGGATGGTTCCTTTGTGAGTGGTCTCACTGTTTCCTGGGTCAGCCATGTGATACTATGTATTAGAACCTCATTTTATTGTTGGTGCTGTGAATTAATGCTCCATTTTATGAACATAGCATTTTTTTGTTTTAAAGTTGCATATACTATATTCTGATCACACTTCTCCCCCTCCCAGTTCCTCTCCACCTACCCAACTCCATACCCTTTCTTTCCTTTCTCTTAATGTACGTGTGTGCATGCACGCGTGCACACCCGCCCACCCACACAACCAGAAATAAAAATATATATCAAAAGACAAATAAGGCAAAAAAAATGCCCAAACAGAACAATATGAGACAAAAAGTCTACAAAAATACCATTGAGTACACTTCATGTTGCCTAGCTGCTCATAGACAAGGATCCTACTTTGAAGAGAAGTGTGGTTAATACATCTAATAAGACTCCATTGGAGAAAATTAATTTTTCTTTTGCAAGTGAGTATCAGTTCCAGATAGCTTTTTGTCAGGTGTGATGTACTGAATATGGAGAGCCCATTCTGTTTATCAGTTGGTGGACACTGGGTTATTTCTACTATTCGGCTATTCAGGATGAAGCGTAAATATTCCTATGCAAGTTTTGTGTAGCATAGGAATGCTACATAGGCCTTGTTGTCTTGGAACTCACTATTTAGACCTGGCTGGCCTCAAACTTATAGAAATCCCCCTGCCTCTGCAAACCTCCATGTACTAGGATTAAAGTTGAGCACCACTGTGCCTGGCTTGAACTTATTTTTTTTTTTAATTTGTATTTATTAATTATGTATACAGTATTCTGTCTGTGTATGTCTGCAGGTCAGAAGAGGGCACCAGACCCCATTACAGATGGCTGTGAGCCACCATGTGGTTGCCGGGAATTGAACTCAGGACCTTTGGAAGAGCTGGCAATGCTCTTAACCTCTGAGCCATCTCTCCAGCCCCTGAACTTATCTTTTAAAGATGAGATTGTTAACAAGGTGCAGTGGTGTTCTGGTGGATCTCTGTGAGTTTGAGGCCAGCCTGGTCCACCTAGAGCAGTGGTTTTCAAGCTGTGGGTCATGACCTCTGGGGTCAAATGACCCATTTATAGGGGTTACATATTGGATATTTACATTACAACTTGTAACTGTAGCAAAATTACAGTTATGAAGTAGCAAAAATAATTTTATGGTTGAGGCCACCACAACATGAGGAACTATAATAAAGGGTCTTAACATTAGGAAGATTGAGAACCACTGACCTTGAGAGTTCCAGTACAGTCAGGGTTACTTAGAGATACTCTGTCTTAAAAAACAAAACAAAACAAAACAAAAAACAAAAAGATCAAGTTGTTTTAATGTACACATTCATTTTAATTCTTCCTTACAATTTTAAAAATTCAGGGTATGGGCACACACATATTCATATTCGTAATACCCAGGTATCAAATAACTTAAAGGAGTTATAAAGCAAACATGCTGGGCTGGAGCCATAACTCAGTTGGTAGAGTGCCTGTCTAGCATGCATGTGACCCTGAGTTTGATCCTCAGCACCTCATAAACTGAATGTGATGGTGCACGTTTATAATCTCTGTCCTTGGAGGTTGAGGCAAGTAATCAGAAACTAAAAGTCACCATACTTGTGAGTTTAGCTAGCCTGGGCTGTCTGAAGCCCTGTTTCAGAACAACAACAGAAACAGGATAAACCCTTGTTTTTTCGACATGTTTCAGTTAGTGCCATATAGTCCATAATGTAAGTCTTTTTGCTGAAACCAAGGTCATAGGTTACCTATGGGACTGCACTTTGTAAAGATCTGTTAGTGATTATGTGGAATTTATTGTATTGAGTCATTCCTTGTTTCTGTTTTCTGTGTTCTTGTCTACTTTATTTTCTTAGGAACTCTAACCAGGAACCACGGCCTACACTTTCTAACACAATTCAGAGGTCACAGCTAGGTCCGACAACCAGTTTATCCCTAGAGATGGGTACAGGGCAGCTGGCATCCAGGTAAGAAATGGTGAAGTAATTATGTTTTGAGCAATCACTATCCAGAAAATAGTGATGTGCAATTATATTTTTGCTGTTGTTTTATGTGTTTTTTGTTTTTTTAAAGGCCTTTTCTCCAAATTCTTTGTTAAATTTTTTTTTCCTCTGTTTCTTTCCACACTGACATTTGACATAACAGGCAGCAGCAGCAACAGCAGCAGCAGCAGCAGCAGCAAGCAGAATTGGATATGGTACCAGGAAGAGATGGGCTAGCCAGCTATAACCATTCCCAGGTGTGTGTGTGTTTGTCTATCCTTTTCTGTTAAGAGGAAAGTGAGCATTTTTTAAAATGTATCTCGAGGCTGGCAGGATGGCTTAGTAGTTAAGGGAGTTAGCCACTTTTGCAGAAGACCCAAGTTCAGTTTCTAGTACCTACAGTGGATGAGGTGGCTCACAACTACCTGTAACTTTAGCTCCAGATACGATGTTTCTGATCTCAGGAGGCACTGTATTCATGTGTGTATGTATATACAAACATGCATAATTAAAAAGATTAAAAAAAATTGCCAGGCATGGTGGTGCACACCTTTAATCCCAGCACTCAGGAGGCAGAGGCAGACCATCTCTGTGAGTTCAAGGCCAGCCTGGTCTACAGAGCAAGTTCTGGATTCCAAAGCTACAGAGAAACCCTGTCTCAATAAAATAAAATAAGTAGGGGCTGGAGAGATGGCTCAGAGGTTAAGAGCATTGCCTGCTCTTCCAAAGGTCCTGAGTTCAATTCCCAGCAACCACATGGTGGCTCAAAACCATCTGTAATGGGGTCTGGTGCCATCTTCTGGCCTGCAGGCATACACACAGACAGAATATTGTATACATAATAAATAAATAAATATTTAAAAAAAATAAATAAAATAAGTAAATCCTAAAAACTCCCAGTATCAGTGAGAATATGAAATTGAATGCTATTGAATTGCTACATTAACCATTTATTGATTGTTTTCATTATTTTATTCCCTAGGTTTCTGTCCAGCCTGTGGCAACTACAGGAGCAGAACACAGCAAGCCCCTTGAAAAGTCAGATGGTCTTTTTGCCCAGGACAGAGATCCAAGGTTTTCAGAAATCTATCCCAACATCAGTGCAGGTACAGCTTTCTTCTGCAGATTCCTTTTACAGTCTGATTTTGTCATCACTGGTGGGACTGCTACTGCCCAATCAGTAGTCTTCCAGCATACTTCCACCTAAGTTACGTACTTCTTAGTAAATAGGAATTTATTAAACTATATACTACAGCCCCTTGATGGCCCTCCCCCAACTCCTTTTGGTCCACAGATCAGAGTAAAGGCATCTCCTCCAGCACTGCCCCTGCCACCCAACAGCTATTCTCCCAGGGCAGCTCATTCCCTCCTACCCCCCGGCCGGCAGAGAACTTCAGGTGAGCCCCATATGTGTGTGCTGCTTGACAGGGCTCTGCAGGATTCAGTTGGTGAATCCACATGTCATTCTTCCCTTGCTTTCTCTGGTCGTTTCAAAGCAGTAGAACTTACTGGACCTAGGGTGAGACAAAGGAGCTGCTTTTTTCCGCCTATTCCTTGCACCTGTCCTGCTGCCTTGTAGGCTCTCTGTGTGGTCAGTGTGTGGTGTCAGTCTTTCTTAATGGTTTTCAGATTTATCAGGTTTTCCTTACCTCCAAGGGAGTCAGAGGGATCTAGGGATAGAATTTGGTTATCTTTTGATTCATAGCTTCCTTGATAGGGTCTCCTTTTAATCTTTTACCTGTCTGTTTGTTCCTAGGAATAGTGGTCTGAGCCCTCCTGTAACCATTGTCCAGCCGTCATCTTCTGCAGGGCAGATGTTGGCCCAGATTTCTCGTCACTCCAACCCTACCCAGGGAGCAGCTCCAACTTGGACCCCTAGTACCCGACCAGGCTTCTCTGCCCAGGTATGTTGTTTTTGTTGGGGTCTTTTTTTTCCTATAAGTGAATATATTATTGTCGTCTTAGACACCTCCTCTCCGATCCCCCTCTTGATCTTACTTATAATTTTCATGTTTGTTGAGAGCAACCACATGATTACAATACCAGAGATTAAAAAAAAAAAAATCTTATTAGTACCTATGGTTTCTACATTTTCACCTTAAGTCAGAACAGTTTAAACAACTTTGATTTCAGACTTGTTTAGAGCAAATTCAAAGAGTTTGTCTTCATTTAGGACTATGTGATATAGTACCAAAGTAAAAAATTAGTAATTATATTCATTGACTGTTTATTTGTGAAAATAGTGAAAATCTTGGCATAGTATCTATGCATATAATATATAGTAAATATATTAAGCTTATTTCTCTTGTATAAATAATATTTTAGAAAAAAAATGAAAACAAACCAGGCTTCAGAATTGTGTAAAAATACACAGAAGGTGATCCATTTCTCTATTGTCCAGGAGGAGCATTGAGGTTGAAAACAGTTACTACCGTAGTTTTCAGGGCTTTGATAAAATTAAGCATGCATATATTGTCTCCCTAGGAGTTATTTTTAAAATTGTGGTATTTACAAATGTTTGCAGAAATTATGATTCCACTCTGGTGGTGGCACACACCTTTAACCATAGCATATGGAGGCAGAGGCAGGAGGATCTTTGTGAGTTCGAGGCCAACCTGGTCTACAGAGTGAGTTACAGGATAGCCAGGACTGCACAGAGAAACCCTGAAAAACAACAAAAAAAGAAATTATAATTCCATAAAACATGTTGAAACAATGACTAGTTTCTCAGTCAGTAAACAGTACAACTGGGTGTGACAGTGCACGGCTTCAGTTCCTACACACAAGACCTGCCTGGGCCACGTAGCGAGATAAACTGTTTCAAAAAAGGAAGAACAAAAACAAATGCAAGGGAAAATAAAAGCAGGAAGTCGTTGTCCAAAGTATAAGCCATGAGTCTCCTGGTGAGCTTAGTAATGAGGCTTCTTCTTTTTCCAGTTTCTTTTCCTTTTCTTTTTGAAGCAAATCTAGAGTTTTTATTAAAAGACTCTTTACATACAGATTTAAGATGAAATTCAAGAGCAAAAGATAAGCACTCAGAAAGATATAACTGAGCGTGGACGTGAACTTTGCTAAGAGAGCCGTCACCACATTGTCCTGTAATACACATATGTTCCCGTAAGGAGGAAAAGGTCACTCTTAGGAACAGAGTCTGGAATGGGTGGAATGCAGACTGAGGACAATGATGCCCTGGTTTTCGTTTCTAAAATTCCACTTTGGGGACTGGGGAGATGACTCTTTGGTAGAGTGCTTGTCACAAGCCTGATGGTAATTCCGAAGACCCACACAGTGGGAAAAGAGAACCAACTCCTACATGTTATCTTCTGACGTCTAGGCTCATGCATGCCTAGGTGTGTGCGTACTCGTGCACTCAAAATGTTTAAAAAGAAAAAAAAGTAAATCAGGTGTGATAGAACACACCTGTATTCCCAGCACTGGGAAAATGGAACTGAATCTCTAGAACTTCCTAACCAATTAGTCTAGCCAGATGGGTAAGTTCCAGGGTCAGTGAGAGACCCAGTCTCATAAAATAAGGTGGAACCCTGTGGTGGTGGTGGTGGTGGTGCACATCTTTAATCCCAGCACTTGAGAGGCAGAGGCAGGTGAATCTCTGTGAGTTCTGGGCCAGCCTGGTCTACACAGAGGAACCTTGCCTCAAAACACAACACAAAATGTAAGGTAGAGGGCAGTAAAGGAAGACATGCAACATTGACATCTGGCTTGTATACATGTGTGTACATGCACCCACCTACCCACAAATGTACACATGAACACACACGGTGGGGAACAACTGAAGAAGACATATTGATCTCTGGCTGCTGTGTTTGTGCACGTACACTTGTACATATATGTTAAACACACGTGCAATTTATAACATGCTTTCTGTTAATTCTCAAAATTTTATGAGCTCATTTTATATCGGAATGGGTTTGTTAAAATGCCTTCATGTATGTGTATAATGTATTTTGACCATAACCTCCTGTTCTACTCTACACCGATACCTCTTCCTCTTATCCACCTATTCTATTTTAATGTCTCCTCCCCTTATTTCTTAACCCAGTGAGCTTAGCTAATTATTGTGATTTTTATTAAACCTGTAATTCTTTGCTTTTTGTACCTTTAGTTGCCTTAAAAAAAAAAATAGTTTTAGGAGGAGCTGGGAGTAAATCAGAAGTACACAGGTAGAACCGGGTGATGAGCTGTGTCTAGAATCCAGTGGTTGATGAGCATTGACGCAGAAATGAAGTGCACAGGTTTCCCTCGTTCTGACCTCCTTTTCTTTACCAGGTGCCCACCCAGGCGACAGCCAAGACTCGTTCTTCCCAATTTGGTGTGAGCAACTTTCAGACTTCCTCCTCCTTCAGTGCTATGTCTCTCCCGGGTGCTCCCACAGCCTCCCAGGGTACTGCAGCCTACCCTGCCCTCACCAACCGTGCATCCAACTTCCGTAAGTTCAGATGAGAAGGGAGATAACAAGAAAACCAAACTACTAAAGAAAGAGGATTTGATGGTTAGAATTGTTTCCCTGTGTCCTTGATGTGCTGACCTAGTTATAAAGGAAATGCAAAGTCCCAGTCTGTTTGAAATTAAAAACCTTGCCCAGAGGATATTGAAATGGCCCATTGGATAAAGTGCTTGACTCACAAGCCTGAATACCTGAGTTAGTCCCCAGAGCCCGTGTACAGGAGCGAGCTGACTCTACCATGCTGTCTTCTGACCATCAGGAGCCACAGTACATATCTCACATGCACCAAACACAAAACAGTAATAAACTTGTAAAACCTTTATAAAAAGTTGCTGTAGGAAACCTATCTCAACACTTACAATAAAAACCACATGAGTTATTGTAATTTTTATAACACTAGTACTACAAAATCCACATATACTTAATGGAATGCATATTTAAATTAACAGAGAATTCTTTAAAAATGCTGTCTCGAGAATGAAACTTAATTTGAGACTGGGCTTTGAAGTAGAGGCATTGGTTAGCAGCTAGAAGGGCAGAAGGTATCATATATAAAACTACTGAGTTTTATGTAGCTGTGTGCTGATTTCTCCCCTCCATTGAAATTAATAGATTCAAACTGTTTATCCTTAACTACATTTCTAGCTCCTGAGAGTGGACAGACTTCAGGACAGTTCCAAACCCGGACAGCAGAGAGTGTGGGTGTCTGGCCACAGTGGCAGAGCCAGCAGCCCCATCATCGGTCCAATTCCAATGAGCAACATGTTCAGCAAGCATCAGCACAACCATCTAGCCAGCCTGAGGTCTTTCAGGTGAGTAGATAAATACTTTGGAGAGAGAGTGAGTCAGGAAAGAGAGATAGAAGGAAGCATACATGGTATTGATTGGGATCGTACAAGAAGATGAGCAGAAGGGAAGACAGAAACCTAGGGGTGAATGTCAGTAATTGACATTATTATCATGAACACACTCGTTCACCAGACCAAAATTACTGATGTGAAGCACCATGTAAAGATCATGAAGGAAGTTATTTTAACTCCTGTACAGAGATCTACATCTCAAAGTAGCTTTGGATTTAAATAGGATAATTTAAAAGTACACTACATAGAACATACTGATTATAGCTATAAATATGTGTTTTTCCCTGAGGGGTGCTGTAAGATTGAATGGGATAATCTTAGGCAGAGAATAAACTAGTCAAAAACACACTAAAAAGAAGACAAAATAGGGTTTGGTCAGAACAAATGTGATGAGATACATTTCAGACATGACTGTAGGAGTTAAGTGAAATGTTGGCATGCATATTTTCTTCCTTTGAAAATATCAAGTGGGACTGGAGACATGACTTAGCTGTAAAGGGCACTGGCTGCTCTTCCAGGAGGCCTGGGTTCAATTTCCAGCACCCACATGGCGTCTCACCACTGTCTGTACCTCCAGCTCCAGGAGTTCCAGCACCTTCACACAGACACACATGCAGACAAAACCAGTGCGCAGAAAGTTTAGGAAAGAAAGAAAATATCAAGGCCTAGAAACAAGGAAAATAAAGGAACTATAGGAGGAAGATGGAGACAGGACTAGGAAAAAGGCTGTGAGGCTAGGCTTCTGCTGGTCAAGAGTGGTGGATAGGGAATGTTGGGCAATAAAAGTAAGGGTATGTAACCCAAATCTAATCTTTTTCTTCACTAGGAAATGTTGTCCATGCTGGGAGACCAGAGCAACACCTACAACAATGAAGAATTTCCTGATCTAACTATGTTTCCTCCCTTTTCAGAATAGAACTATTGGGGTGAGGATAAGGGTGGGGGAAATCACTGTTTGTTTTTAAAAGCAAATCTTTTGTAAACAGAATAAAAGTTCCTCTCCCTTCCCTTCCCTCACCCCTGATATGTACCCCCTTCACCCCTTGACTCTGAAGTAACATTTATAGAAGAAATGAAATGAATTCCCAGGCTTTTAGGGTCCTCTGAAAATCTGAAGACAGGTGAGGTTGGAAGTCCTGTCCTTATGTCTTCTTACCAGAAGTGGCACAGAAGTGGTGTTTGCCTGAGTCAAGGGGCAGAATAGAAGAGAAGAACGCGACAGCACTAATGGCCTTGGAGACTGTGGCTTGTTTTGGATAGAAATTCTGAATAGAGTGGAGGAGAGGAGAAAGAAACATCCTCATAACCAAGGATCATGAAAATTCATAGGTATATGTGGAGCTTTAGGAGGTGAACAATCCCCTGGAAAGGAACATGAAAGAGCGTGAACGTGTGTGTGTGTGTGTGTGTGTGTGTGTGTGTGTGTGTATCTGAGTATCTGAGCCCCTCTGTCATGTCCTTCCTCCCTGTTAGGGAGTATATGCAAAGTTTGTCCCAGATGTTCTTTGTCTTTCTGCTTGGTCTTCAGAGAGTCCTAAAAAAGGTAATTTTTCCAGGTATTTTTGTGTTTAGTATTGCAGCCAAAGAGTATTTAAAAATTAAGTCTTTGCTGCACTTAAACTGATGCCCAGCCAAAATGGAACCTTAGGCCAATGTACAGTCTTCTGTTTATACAGAACACATTAATGATCAAGCTGGATTACTCCTGCTCTTTGGTGCTCTCGTTTTATGTGGAAGATCTGCAGATCACAATAGGCTGGCCAGATAAACACTGTCAGAAATCCCAGAGTTGCCCATAAGTTAATGCTGCATTTTTCTGTCAGAGTCACATGTGTTCTGGAGAGGTTATTTCCGCATGAAAGCTCAACTTCTTGGATCAGCTATCTGAGACAGTCCTCAGCGACAAGGGTATAAACCAGATAGAAAGCCCTGCTGCACTGTAGCCTCTCCTTGCTGTCGTCAGAAGTACGTGTAGGTCTTCCTGACCTCTGCCCTTTGCTCCCTCTCCAAACTTGGATTTGAACTTTGCTTGGAACATAAATGTGAGTCAATGTGTTTGTTGAGTCCGAACTCAGATTCGCACAGGATCACTTGATAATCACAGCCATAGAAACGCAGATACAGCTACTACCTTCACCCTTTTCTGTCCTCAGGTGTGTCTCACGTATCAGTAGCCTTTTTCTTCTTTTTACTGATTCCTGTCAGTATATAAATGAAAGATTAAACTAACACGGAAAGATCTATTAAGTGTATTAATAGGGGTAAGAAGCCTGGATGGAGAGGCTCATGGCGAGGCTGAGGGAATTGTTATGTACTAAGTTTCCCTCCATTTCTCTTCAGTCTGGTGCCAGGCAATAGAGTGGAAAAGGAGGCTATTTTTTTATTCTCTATGCACACATACAGTATCATATATATTTATATCACAATTTACAGAACCAAAAAGTTGAGTTTCCAATGAAATATTTGTTTTTTTAATAATCAGCTTGTTTTTAAATGTGATCGGAACTATAATGTACAGTTATTACAGGGCTTTTGAAGAAGGGGTGGGAGGGAGAAGCTACTCTGAGGGTTTTGTTCTGCTTTTCCTTCAGGGTTTTATTTTTTGATTGTTTTTTCTTGTTAGCCATCTGTGCTAAGCCTTACAGTGGCAAAAATAATGACATGTAGCAAAGATTTTAAAACAGTATTTTTTCTTTTATAAAGTTTATTGTGTTGTGTGATCTTGTTTGCGGCTTCATTATCCCCTTCCAGCTCATAAATAACAGAATGCACAACTAAAACAATCCCTAACTGGGCTCCAAACACATAAGCATAAAGCATAGTTGAGTTGATTTCGGGAATTAGAGATCATAGGGCCCTGATCACTCAGCACCCTGTTCCTCACTTAACCTCCTGATCCTAACACATGGTGAGTAATGTCAGTGGTCACACTCTGCGAGGGGGGGGTTGTCTAACTTCTGAGAAGTTGCTGGGAAGAGCTCTTGGAACTTGAAGCCACTGGGGGATATCTGGATGTCTTTTCCCCAGTATGTCCTCCCAGTTAGAAGGTGGTAAGAGAAATGAGGGAATTGTCAATGATAAACTGTTTGAATATGGATCTGGGCTCCCTCTACATTCATGGTTTGCCTTGAAATCCAAAGGCAAATCTGGGCTCTGGAATTGGGGTCTGTGTGAGGAATCCAGCTTGAAACGGAATCTAGATCTGTGGTAATATCCTTTCCATTCCAGCATCCCTCATTTTCTAATTTCTCACATCTGTTTATGGAAAGAAATGGAGTTTAGGGTTATGGTTGGCTGAGCCAGAGTCTTATGATCTGCCACATGCATGGGTTTTGGGGAAGCATTTGGAGAAGATCTTGTGACTGGGCCTAGTTGGGGGTTTTAATAATTGAGATGCAATGCTCATCGGATCCTCCCATCTGAGAGTTTGACGGTAGAGTCACATGTGTGTCCATCAGCCCATTAATGTTGATTCCAGTGTTGTAAATTAGGTGCTACATTGGGTTGCTTTCTTTCTTAGTGTTGTGTTGGCCATTGAGCCCTGGGCCTCATACAGTTTGGCAAGCACACCACCACTGAGTTATGTTCCTCAATCCACTTTTTTTAACTTTCCAGTTTTCGACAGGGTCTAGGGTGGGCTTGAACTTAGGAGTCTGCTCTTACTTATTTAGAGACAGCATCTCGCTGTATAACCCTGGCTGGCTTCAGACTCACTCTGTAGATTGGTCTGGCCTGACCTCACAGAGAACTGTGCCAGGGGAAAGGTGTGCCCACAGCCAGCTTTGATTTTACTTTAGCTTCTCGAGTGTGCACCACTACGCACATTCAACTTTCTGACCGCTTTGACCCGATTTCACCCTGACTTTCTGCACGGCCATGTGGTTTAGAGCGGCTGCTCCCTCCCAGAAGCAGCAACACTATCCAGGGGTCACAAAATTTTTAAATGTTTAAATTGAAGCCTTATATGCCACATATTACTCTTGTCTAGCCTTTGGTGTCCCCCTTCCCCTCCGTGTGTGCTCACACAGTGCTCTGTGCCTGCTGTCATCTCAGAAGATCTGACACAAAATTGAAAATGGTTCAGGGTAAGGGGGTTGGTCCATGACTATAAGGGTAGAAAAGGTGGGGTTCTCCAAGAAGACATTTGAGGAAGGTTGGAGACAGCTAGGGCTGTGTCCTTTCATTTCCTCTCCAAAGCCTCAGTTTGAATAATGTGCTGTCTTATTTTTCCCCCAAAGACAGTCAAATGAAACTGAACATTTAGCAGTTCTCAGGAACATCGTGCAAATGCGTGTCCATCCTTCCACCCTAACCCCCCTTTCTCATCCTATCCCTGCCTCCCTCCCCTATCCAAATTTTCCAGCCACCGCTGGAGTTGACTTCCGCAATCCTGATGGATAAATCTAGCACCCTTAGTCTTCTGCTCACAGTAGCCACACTTCCTGTCTGAAAGGAGCCTAGACAACAGATTCTCAGCCACAGGTAATGTTTTTTAACGTTTTTAACTTCTGGATCTTTTAGCATCTTATTCCTACCAGTTAGGTTCTTTTAAGAAGAGAAAGGATATAGTGAGTTGGTGATCAAATAACTGAAGTTTCCTGAATAAAAAACATAATCTTTCTTAGTTCATTTTCTGGCTAAATAAAATCTGTCTTGAAATCTTTAGAATTCTGTGTATGATTGTGTATGTGAATGAATATGTGGTTGTTGGTAAAAGCAAAGGAGGATTGTGAGCTTTCCCCAAAAGTGGATTTTTTTTCTGGAGTTCCGCTTAACTACAGGGTTAATTGACTCCTGAGGAAGAGGAATAGTTAACAGCCACGTCCAAGCCTGTAACATTCCAGTCATTAAATGTTCTGCTGAATATTGTGTTGCTTTGCAAAGAGTACATAAAAGTGTAGTCAGTATTGCACAAGTTGTATATTATACTGGAGACAGGAAATGGTTTTTAAATTAAGTATGTGCAATTAAGCCAACACAAGAAGTTAATGTAGCCAGAGCAAATTCCTAAAAAGCTATGAACTTGGTTATTAGAATATTGTCTGTCTGTCCTGCATTTTCCTCTTATGCATCTTAGGCTTTTGTCATGTGAAGCAGCCACGTCTCTGGAAAAAAAGAAAAAAGAAAACCCATGACATCTGGTTAAGATTAGGGTCGTTTCCTGCCAAAAGAGGGAGAGAGAGTGAGGAAAGAAGAAATGAATACAGCAAATGAAGGCACAGTGAACATACATACCATAGATAAATAAAAACATTAGTCCTGTTCTCTCCTGGCAAGATAGAAAGGATGCCATCAACAAAGCATGAAGCATACCTGAGTTAGGACTCTGTCTCTAACCACATTCCCTCGTGCCTATTCTCTCCGTGTGCATGGGGATACTGGAGAAGAGTGGTGCTGAGCCTTTCCCGTTACCCATTCTAGTTGCCGTGTATGCAGTGTTGGTGGGACATCTTGAATTGCAATAATTGAAATCAGATGTTTTGGTACCCGCCCCCAACTTCCACCCATTACTGCTTATCATGAAAATTACCTGCAATTCCTTGTCTATTTTCCACATACAGCCAAGTTTGCCAGCCTTGTAGTTCAAAAGAAGTGATTCTTGGGTTGGGCATAGTAGCTCAGACTCTTAATCCCAGCACAGGGTGGAAGGGGGGCAGATCTTTGAATTCAAAACCATCTTGGCCAACATAATGAGCTCAAGAACAGCCAAGACTTAGAAAGCAAGACCATGTCTCTAAAATTAAGAAAGTGTGTGTGCGTGTGTGGTTTCTTTGGGGTTTATGAATCCCTTAGGATTAATACGTGTGTGTGTGTGTGTGTGTGTGTGTGTGTGTGTGTGTGTGTGTGTGTGTAATTTTCTGTAATTTTAAGAACTTATTTCTAAAGCTCCCGAAAGGTTAGAAGCCGCCTTCCTGGTAATGTGTCTGCCATCATTTCCACATTCACAAGCTGGCTGACCTGTGACCTCCTGCCAATGGAAGTCTGCCCTAATTATTTCTTTACAGGATGTGGGTGTTCAAGTTTCTACTGCTACCCATGTTGAGCTTTGCTCTCTATCCCGAGGAAATGCTGGACACCCAGTGGGAGCTATGGAAGAAGACCCACAGGAAGCAGTATAACAGCAAGGTGCCTGGTCCTGCAAGGGGAGCATGTAGGAGGGCTGAGACCTGAGACCTCTGCTTCAGTCAAATAGGGGGCTTCCCCCCAGCAAGCAGTCCCTATTTCCTAACTCCAACTGACTTTTTCTTGTGTGCTCAGTCCCTCTGTCTGTTGTACAGATATATTAGCTGGAGGAGTGGCTCAGGAATAGCACGAGTCCAGTACTCAGCACCACAGACGTGGCTGTGTGGTGTGTATGTGGGAATGCTCTTTTGGGGAATGCTTCTCATAGTAGTGTTATTATTCTATTGTCTCTTGAGAACTTCGCATACATTTTCATGTGTATGCTCTTAAGAATCCATCATTCCCTAGCTAGACCAGACTTTGGTTATGGTGCATCTTTTCTCCTAAAACCTACTTAGATAACCAAACACAGTCTATGACTATAGTTTATTGACTATTCTATTTAGGTAGATGAAATCTCTCGGCGTTTAATTTGGGAAAAAAACCTGAAGCATATTTCCATCCATAATCTTGAGGCCTCTCTTGGTGTCCATACATATGAACTGGCCATGAATCACTTGGGAGATATGGTGAGTTGTCCTCAGATCCAGGCCCACCCACTATCTTCCCCACACACACCCCCGGTCCCTTCTAATGCTTGACCTCCTCCCTTGTCTCAGACCAGTGAGGAAGTGGTTCGGAAGATGACAGGACTCAGATTACCACCACCCTCTCAGTCCCACAGTAACGACACTCTCTACATCCCAGAGTGGGAGGGCAGAGCCCCAGACGCCATCGACTATCGAAAGAAAGGATATGTTACTCCAGTCAAAAATCAGGTGCTTTCTTGTGTGTGAGTCTGGCTTGAAGTGTGGTATTTAATTCATCACCTATTTTGTATGTTTAGGATTTTTCTACTTTAAAGAACTTGCCGTGTTACAACAAGCACGTTGCACATGTATTTTCCTGCTCAAGTAGAAATGTTTGTGCAAAATCTGAAATTGTAATTACTAGGACATAGAAAATATTTCCCCAAAAAAGGTTTTTACAGTGTTGGGTTCTTATCTTCAGGAGAATCTCAGTTTTTTTATGATCTTAACAGTACAGAGCTATGTCATCAGTAAGGGGAATAATTGATGTAACACTCATTCAGCAACCACCACCCCTCTTCTAGAGTCAAACAGGGACAGCTGGTAAAGATTCAAAACTTCCTCCTCAGGAAATTCTCATTCTTAAAGAGTAGAAATTCTAGAATCCAGGAGAACAAATACTAATAATAGCTGACGATTTCTGAGATTACTGTGCACAAGGAGTTCCTATGATTTCCATGTAAATGAAGTCTCTCAGTGCTCACAAGAGTCGATTCATTAGCTATAGTATCACTCCCTTTTTCTCTTCCTTTGAGACAAGATCTCATGTTGCCCAGGCTGGCCTCCACTCCACTCAGGCTGAGACTGACCTTGAACTGATCCTCTTGCCTCTGCCTCTCAAGGTCACTTAACTCGTGTGGAGTCAGGGTTAGAATCCAGGAGATCCACAGTTATAAAGGACACAGTTGTTATCAGTGGGAGCTACCAAGGCCTCTCAACAAAGGCGCTTGTGCTTGAATTCGTAGTGCGCATGGATGTTTTTAGGCTGCTAGGAAGATGCACCCTGTGTGAGAAGTGATGACTGACTGACAGTTTTTCTCTGTGTCTCAGGGTAACTGTGGTTCCTGTTGGGCTTTTAGCTCTGCAGGTGCCCTGGAGGGCCAACTCAAGAAGAAGACTGGCAAACTCTTGAATCTGAGTCCTCAGAACCTTGTGGATTGTGTGTCTGAGAATTATGGCTGTGGAGGCGGCTATATGACCACTGCCTTCCGCTATGTGCAGACGAATGGGGGCATTGACTCTGAAGATGCTTATCCATATGTGGGGCAGGTGAGACTCCGCCCACCTCAGGGTGGAGCCCTGTGCTGACTCTTCCCCCAGCATGACCTTGTTTGCTGTTACTGTACTGCTGCTTTTTCTTTCCTTCTTTTTCTCCTCTCCTCTCCTTTCTTTCTCTCCTTTCCTTCCTTCCTTTCTTTCTTCCTCTCCCTCACCCTCTCTTTCTCTCCTTTTTTTCTTTTAATTTTGAGACAATATTTTACTGTGTATCCCAAGCTAGTCACAACTAGGTATCCTAGGCTGCCCCCTTTTTTGAGATAAGATCTCATGTAGTCCACATTGGCTTTGAACTTACTATGTAGCTGAGGATAACCCTGAACTCCTCTTGCCTTGACCTTTCAAGTGCTGGTTTCCCAGGCCTGGGTCCCACACATGGCTATCCTGCTTCCTTAATAAAATGGCCATAGAAAGCCAAAATCTCCATAATGTAGAAAAACTTTGAGCATCTCACCAGTTCCATGGAGTTTTTAGTGTAGATAAGACTGGTAGGCAATAGAATTCTTTGTGATGCGAACCTCTGAGAGAGGAGCAGCAAGTTTCAGTGATACAAATGTTGGTGACTGTCTGCTAAAGTGTGTGCTCAGCGTATTTCCTTAAAAGGTTGACTTATCCTTGATTTTTAAGGAGATATTACAAGCTCAAATTCATTATGCAGTCTGTAGCAAAAACCAAATTTTTATAAAATGTATTATTATATGTATTTGTGTAGACAGTGCATGTCAGTATGTGCAGATGGGCTCGTGCTTTCTGAAGCCCAGAGAAAAACTTTCTAGATTCTCTCCTTCCACCATGGGCCCTGGACATCAAACTCTAGTTAGCAGGCTTATTCGGCAAGAGTTTTACCTACTAAGCCGTCTCATCAAACAAGATGTATCCACCAAGCCTGCTTATCCGGCACAGCCTTTCCTCCCACGTGTTCATGTAAGACTTTTATAATACAGAATCACCTGGGCTTGAAGGTGTCTGTATCTTAAAATTTACTCTATAATGTCAAATTGTTTGCCTGCAGTATATAAGAAGTCCCACTAATTCACTGTCACATCCCTGGCCATCTGTGTTTCTTCTTTTAAACTGAGGATGAGAGCCCAGGGGGCATGCCTGTAATCCAGCACCTGGGGTGGGACACGAGGGTTAGGAGTTCAAGATCATCCTAAACTACATGGTGAATCTGAATGTAGCCAGCCTGAGCTACATGAACTCCTCTATGGGGGGAGGATGGAACAAAACACCAAAACCCAAAATAAAATAGTAAAGGAGAGACACTCTTATAGAGTCTAGTCTACTGCTTGTTCATGTGCTGACATTACTTAACATATTTCCCACTCACCAATTAAAGGATAGATTTGAGAAAAGTATAAACTAAAGAACTAGGAATTAGTCACTTAACAATTGACAACTTTCATCTTTTTAGAAAATTATTCTTTATTTTATGTGTATGAGTGAGTGCATGTACATCATGTGTGTGCCTGGTGCCCCACCCCAGAGGTCAGAAGGACATTGAACCCCTGGAGCTGGAGTTACAGATGTTGTCAGCCACCCTGTGAGTGCTGGGAGCCACACCTCGGTCCTCTGAAAAAGCAGGTCCTCTTAACTGCTGACCTGTCCCTCCAGTCTGGCTAGCACAGTTTAGCCAGCACTACACTCATCAAATTATTGAGAATTTTTTTTTGACTTAAAGTTTTGTTTGCTTTGAGATTGTAGTCCAGACCGGCCTTAGTACACACAGACCCAGCCGCTCTGCCTCCTAAGTGGGTCAAAGTCTGTGCCAGGCCAGGCCCTGATACTTACTAAGTCCACATTCACAAGATACTTCGTTTCATTTGTAGATATGATATTTCAATTGCTCAAGATCCTCTCTCTCTCTCTCTCTCTCTCTCTCTGCCTCTCTCTCTCTGCCTCTCTCTCTCTCTCTCTCTCTCTCTCTTTCTCTTTGAGATCATGCAATGCCAAGGCTTAGCTTGAATTTGAGATCCTCTGTATCATGCTGAGCTCACAGGAATGTTGCCACACAACTATGTCTTGTTGATCTGAGAAGTTTAACACCAGAATCATGTGACAGAGAACAAACAGGTTTTGAGAAATTCAGGCAGTAAGTCACTGTCACCTTAGACATCAAATGCTGGCAGTACTGTTGGTGTTAGATATGTGCTCTTACAGATCCTACCTTAGTGCGTTCAAGGTCTGGTATGTAGGAGAAGAGCTGCCATGAAAAGTGTATCACCTTGACAGACCTCGTATTGTTAGTGAGGCCTGCAAAGCTTGCATGGTCTTGAAAGGTCAGAAGTTAAATTACTTAGCTATTAATTTATTTTCATGTCATGTTATGTACATGTTTCTGTCTCTGATAAAACCATAAACTCTTTTGCCCATACTAGCATTGTTGAGTTGTATACAGTGATCAAGGTCATCTCTCGAGCTGGGCTTGGTGTTGGTAAACTCCCCAAGGAGCAGCTGGTACCTTCCTGCACCCTGAGCTTTACATATACTGTCCAGGCGGAAAATAATTTGCATTAAAAAAAAACCTTTTATTTGAAAAATGTTTTCATATCCTGCATTAGTAAAAACTGTCTCTCAGGGTGGGAGAGCTGGAGCATGCTTGTAATCCCAGCGCAGAGGCCAGAGGGGGTCAGGAGTTTAGGGTCATCACTATATAATTATGTAGTGAGTTCAAGGCTAGCCTGCTACATGGCACACAGTCTCAAGAAGAAGAAGATGCTGCTGACAAGAGCTGGAGAGACAGCACAACGACCAGGAGAAACAGTCTCTTTTGTGGAGACAGTGCATCAGCCAGGAGAAAGTCTCTTCTCTTGTGGAGACAGCGCAGCGGACAGGAGAAACAGTCTCTTCTCTTGTGGAGTTGATTTTTGTGAGAAAGCAGGAAACCACTTGACCTTTTTTCCCCACATTTTTTGTTTTTTTGTTTTTGAGACAGGATCCTACTATGTAGCCCAGGCTGGCTTTAAACTCATGGCAATCCTCCTGCCTCTGCCTCTTAATTGCTGGGTTTACCAGTACGCATTACCAAATCTGGCTTCTTTTCATAGTTTTCTAAAATGATAAGACCCAAAGGCTGGTCCATTGCCACTAACGTTGGTTGCTTTCTTACCAGCTTACTGCCAGTTGATTAACTACAGTCCTATTCCACCTTTGATTTTTCTTTCCAGGATCAGAGTTGTATGTACAACCCAACAGCAAAGGCAGCCAAATGCAGAGGGTACAGAGAGATTCCTGTGGGGAGTGAGAAAGCCCTGAAGAGAGCAGTGGCTCGGGTGGGACCTATCTCTGTGTCAATTGACGCAAGCTTGACATCTTTCCAGTTTTACAGCAGAGGTGAGAGCCTCTCCCTGTGGAGTGCCCTCTTCTAGGATATGGGTGTGGTCCCGATGCCATCTGCTAAGTCTGGTAACTGCTGCAGCACAGGGTCCTCAGTTGTAAACCCTGACCGAAACAAGGGACCACAGAGAACCCTGGCTTCTTTCGTAGGTGTGTACTATGATGAAAATTGCGACCGTGAGAATGTGAACCATGCAGTGTTGGTGGTGGGCTATGGCGTCCAGAAGGGAAACAAGCACTGGATAATTAAAAACAGGTAACAGTCAGAGCAACAGAGGAACAGTCCGTCTTCCCCTTTGTAACACTGATGGGTGGACAATAATGTCCAAAGTATATGCTGGTCAGCTGCTCCTGTGCACAACGCTTCGCTGCACACAGACAGAGGGGCCGGTACTTGTGTCAGGAAGACGTTGCAGTTCTTTCCCAGCACTCTCTCCGTCTCGCCCGGTTCTACTCCAAATGTCCCCTCCCAGAGTAAAGCTAAGCGCCCTAGATGACAGTAAAGGCCGCTCAGCCTAATGTTTTGTTTGGTTGGCCGATGGATTTTGATTTTTTGAGACAGGGTCTCCTATGGCTCAGGTTAGCTTTGATCTCAATATGGCCCCGAACTCTTCAACATTATCTTAATTCACTCCTCAGATCTGTCTCCCACATGGATTTGCTTTATACTCTTGTATTAGCCACGTTGTCATAACACATCTCCCTTTCCCATCTGTCATCAATTTTACAGCCTTTACCTCCTCCTATCCCCACAGACGCCAAGTCTGTTTATCCTTCAGGTTCTGCCTTAAATACCACTTCTTCCTCATCTCTCCTCCTCCTAGAGACAGGCTTCTTGAAGTTGCTGTGTAGACCACGCTAGGATAGAACTCACTGAGATCCTCCTACCTCTGCCTCCCGGGTGCTGGGATTAAAGCCATGTACCACCACACTCAGCCATCTCAAGTATCTGTAAGACCTTGCTTTAGTTTCTTCGGTTGCTGTGGTAGAGGATTCTGACTAAGTCAGCAAAGGAAGACAAGGCTTAGCTCTGTCTCAGGGCACCGGAATGTGGTAGCAGCATCTCAGTGGCAGGAGCTGAGGCTGCTGTCACATCTCAGCCACAGTCAGGAACAGAGAGCTAGTGCTGGGCTACTCCAGGCTCTGTCCCGGAAATAGTTCTCTCACATCAGTTAACATAATGGAGATAATGCCCTTAAAAATAAGACCCAGCCAGTGCTGGTGGCTCACACCTTTATCCCAGCACTCGGGAGGCAGAAACAGGCCAATCTCTGTGAGTTCGAGATCAGCCTGGTCTTCATAGTGAGTTCCAGGACAGCCAGGGCTACACAGAGAAACTCTGTCTCAAAAAAACAAAAACAAACAAACAAGAAAAACCACATTGGCATTCTAGCTGGGCAGTGGTGGTGCAAGCCTTTAATCTCAGCACTCAGGAGGCAGAAGCAGGCAGATCTCTGAGTTCGAGGTCAGCCTGGTCTATCAGAGCTAGGTTCAGGACTGGCTCCAAAGCTACATAGGAACCCTGTCTCAAAAAACTAAAAAAATAAAAAAAAAACTTGCTCATTTTTTAAAAAAATATTTATTTATTTATTTATTTATTTATTTATTTATTATGTATACACCGTGTTCTGCCTGAATGTGGTCCTGCAGGCCAGAAGAGGGCACCAGACCCCATTACAGATGGTTGTGAGCCACCATGTGGTTGCTGGGAATTGAACTCAGGACCTCTGGAAGAGCAGGCAGTGCTCTTAACCTCGAGCCATCTCTCCAGCCCCTTACTCATTTTTTGTATATTATCAGTGCCTAGTAAAATACAGTATGTGTTTTAAGGACTGTATAGATAAGATGCTAAGTATTTTTCTCAATTGGCTCTACAGCTGGGGAGAGAGCTGGGGAAACAAAGGATATATTCTCTTGGCTCGAAATAAAAACAACACCTGTGGCATTACCAACCTGGCCAGTTTCCCCAAGATGTGACTCCAGCCAGCCAAGACGTCCTGTTCTCCGTTCCTTCTTGGATGGTGCCATGTGGAGGTGTATTTGGAAGGGAGTTGAGAAAGTGCTCCTGAAGTGGGCATGCCCCTGGTGACACCTCTGTAACTTTCCCTCTCTCCACCCAGTTCTCCGAGGCTAAGATCTGGTCCTGACTCACTGGACTCTGATGTCTGGGGGCTGATACTGTGCAGATAAACAGTGGAGGTCTCCAGCAGGCTGGAGTGACCTCCCCAAGTCCCTGTCTCCAGTGCCGAGATCACAGACCTGTTCATGATTCTTCAACATATTTGCATGATATAAGAATTGTGTGTTCTTTTCCTTCTTTGCATTTGAAATGAAATATCTCATTTACAATTTAATAAATGACATTGTATCCATACTCACATCGGATATGGTACGAGGCAGCATTTATTAAGTACTTACTGTATTATGAAAACTATACATCTCTGGGATTAAGTGCACCCGAGAAGATATCTCAGTATTTAAAACTGCCATGAAGCTGGGCACAGCGGCCTGTTCCCGAGGTCCCAGCACTTGAGAGACGGTGACATGCGTACCTACGCCTTCAAAAATCAGGTTTTCTTACATTGTTTTAATTTTATTTTATTTTTGAGATAGAGCCTCAACTAGATAAAACTGTCCTCAAACTCACTATGAACCCGAGATAGACCATGAACTAAACTCCTGGTCAAAGTTTTGTTTTCTTTTTAAGAAAAACAAACTAGTCTCTTGTAGCGTATGCTGGCCTCAGATCCAAGATCCTCCTGTCTCTGCCTCCCAGAGATGGCGTTATGGTCTTGTGCAGCGCTGTGACAGGCTGAAGATGCTTTAGTAACAGATTTTAGGATGTGTCGCTGCTAGACCAGTGGTTCTCAACCTCCCCAGTACTGCAGCCCTTTAATGCAGTTCCTCATGTTGTGGTGACCCCAACCATAAGATTATTTTCACTGCTACTTCATAACTGTAATCTTGCTAGTGTTGTGAATTGTAATGTAAACATCTGTGTTTTCCAATGGTCTTAGATGATCCCGTGGAAAGGTATTTCAACTTCAAAGGGGTTGCGACCCACAGGTTGAGAACCACTGTGCTAGAGACGTAAATTAGTACAACCTGTTTTTCCATTTTCCACAAAGTACTTATCCCATGACAAAGAGTTTACAGCTAATGAATCTTCATTGTCATGCACTCTTGTTTAAAATATTTTTTAAATTTAGTTGGTGGTGGTGCATGCTTTTAATCCCAGCACTCGGGAGGTAGAGGCAGGTGGATCTCTGAGTTCAAGGCCAGCCTGGTCTGCAGATCGAGTCCAGGACAGACAGGGATACACAGAGAACTCTGTCTTGAAAAGAAACAAAACAAAACTTAAATATTATACTTTTGAATGATTTGTTTTATAGATATGGTGTTTTATCTCCATGTATGTCTGTGTGCCATGTGCATGCCTAGTGCCCACACAGGCCAGAAGAGGGTGTCAGATCCCCTGGGGCTGGGGTGTGGATGTTGAGAGTCAAACTCTGTCCTTTGGAAAGCAGGTAGTGCTCTCAGCCTCTGAGCCCCTCCCATATCGTAACTCTTATTTCATTCTTGGTAAACCCCTCCCCTACTTTTTTGACCTATAGGACATGCCAGGTACTTTTGGAGGAGCATATGCCTTTAATCTGTGGACCTCTGTGAGTTTGAGCCCAGCCTCTTCTATATATTGAGTCCCAAGACAGCCAGGCTACATAATGAGATCCTGTCTTAAACATATCCACCCAAAAATGTGTGGACATGTAGCAAGCTATATTTAAGCCTAGAAGGATGGAAAATATTAGTTCTGACTTTGAAAATGTCATAGACTGCCACGTGTGGTCATGCCATGTCCTGCAGTTTTAACTCTTTGAAAGGCAGAAGCAAGAGAATTACTTAAGCCCAGGGGTTCAAAGCCTGACTATATACCATAGCAAGACTGTCTCAAAAAACACACAGTTTTAGAGAGTAGAAGATTCCAACACACTCAAATAGTTTGTGGAGATGCATAACATTAATCCCAGCTCTCAGGAGGCAGCAGCAGGTGGTGTCTGTGAGTTCAAGGCCAACCTGATTTATGTAATAAATTCCAGGACAGCCAGGTCAGTGTAGAGGGAGGCAGTCTTAAGAACAATAAAGGAAGTTTGAAAACAGGAAGACAGTAGAACATTAATAAATACAGATGGTATAATAAATACAACCAGGAATGGTGAGAATGAGATATTGCTCATACGGCCAGAAGTAAGTCATCAACGTATTGAATTCTAGATGGAGGCTTTAATGAGCACAAAGAATGTGTGGCAGGGTGAAAGATTCCATGAAGCTGCATGTTCTGCGGGAACTCCTGAGGCTGGTGTGACAAGTACATGTGAAGCTAGGCTGAGAGTAGAAGAGGGGACTCCTGCGAGCCTCCCATAGACCATCCTGATTCTTAATGATTTTTTCTCAAAAAAAAAAAAAAGGTTTTAATCCCAGAAAGAAACAATAAACCTGCCACATGAGCCTACACTACATTGGTCTCTGTTTGTTCTGCTGTTCCTCAAAGGCGGGGAGGGAAGTCCTTCATAGAAGAACAAATCCAGACCTTTCCCGAATTCAAGTTTAGCAGACAGAAAATACAAAACTGCATCCAGATGAAGCAATTAACATCCCCAAGTATAGGTGTGACAGCGTGTACATTTAACAATCTGCATGGTTTTCATGTGTTGAGGATCAAACCTAGGGCCTCACCATGTGAAGAAGCATTCTCCTGGTGAGTTATATCCTCAGGCTAGCAAATGTAAAAAAAAAAATACACACATATGTCTGTATATGTGTGTATGTTTATGTATACACCCATACATATATTATGCCCAGATCACGGAATGCCCCCAAAACCAACTAGGAGACCAAGTCCTGTAATAATCTGTATATCACCACAAGGTCGTGGCTTATTGGGAAAGATTCATTCAGTATGTCTGACCTGGCAGCTCCATGGCAACTCTCTGACTCTGCTTTCTTTCTCCCAGAATTCAATTCTGTCTTTTCCACCTACCTAAGTTCTACCCTATTAACTAGGCCAAGGCAATTTCTTTATTCATTATCCTATGAAAGCAACACACAAACAGAAGGAACTCCTACACCAGTAGTAACTAATGGGAGTAAAAAAATTTTGATCCAGAAACATACTTATTTTTGTAAGTGCAATGAATTCCACTGTGGAATGTGCAGGGCTGGTGAGTTGAGTTGGAGTAAGAGCTCTTGCCACCATTCCTGATGGTTCAGATGCAAGCCTTGAGACCCACATGATGGAATAAGAGAGCTGATGCCAACCAGTTGTCTGACTCACACATACACAATGAATAAGTAAATGTAAAGAAAAGTGACGATGTACTTATTTATTTAGCGCCCATTAATCAAATGTGACTTTCAGTGTTCTAGGTTATGAATAATGTTGCAACCAATAGTTGATATTTTGACACAGACAGTTTAAAATGATGAATTTGTCAGTCTTTATTGAACTCTCCAAGTAGGCAAGGCTGGTGGCCAGTGGGCACTAGGGAATCGCCTATCCTGCTTCCTTAGCCCTGGGGTGACAACCACACGTCTCTCATGGCCCTAGCTAGTTTTTTGGTTAATATTATTTTTTTACATATATGTGTGAGTTCTACTTGCCTGCTTGGTACCCAGGGAGGCCAGAAGAAGGCACAGGATCCTCCAGAACTGAAGTCAGACAGTTGGGAGCTTCCATGTGGGTGCTGGAACGGAATTCAGGTTCTCCCCCAGAAGCTGCCAATGCTCAGTGTAAAGCATTAATTTAAAAATACTGCGGATCCCTGAGTAGTTGCAGTAGCAGAAACGCTGCAGGTCTCCAAGCAGCAGCAGGCAGCAGGCCTTGTGGTGGCAGGTAGCAGGCAGGGGTACCTGAGAGCAGCCAGTCCCAGGCAGGGACAGCGCACAAGACCACGCCCCAGATCTCTGAAGGCAGCCAGAGAGACAGACAAATAGGCATGCCATGCGGAGTGAGGTTGGATGTTTATTTAGTGGGTTATGGAAGGGAGAAGGAGAAGAGCAGAGAGAGAGAAGAGAGAGGAGAGAGAGAGAGAAGGGGGAGGCAGAAAAGGAAGAGACTCAGGCTGCAAGCAGGAAGGAAGATATGCCTGCATCAGCGGATGGGGGAGGGAGTGGACATGGCTTGTCTCTTTAAGAGACAGAACAGATCATTATACTCAGCCACTGAGCCATCTCTCCATCCCTGCCCATGGTTTAAAAAGAAACATATCAAAACTTTACTTGTGAGTATGTATATTTGTGCATGTGTGCGCGTTGCAGGGTTCAGAAGATGTCTGAGTGGAGTATGTATATCTGTGTGTGTGAGCGTGTTCCAGAGTTCAGAAGATGACTGAGTGGTGTATGTATATCTGTGTGTGTGTGCGCGTTCCAGACTTCAGAAGATGTCTGAGTGGAGTATGTATATTTGTGCGTGTGAGTGTGTTCCAGAGTTCAGAAGATGTCTGAGTGGAGTATGTATATTTGTGCATGTGAGCGCGTTCCAGACTTCAGAAGATGTCTGAGTGGAGTATGTATATTTGTGCATGTGAGCGTGTTCCAGAGTTCAGAAGATGTCTGAGTGGAGTATGTATATTTGTGCATGTGAGCGTGTTCCAGAGTTCAGAAGATGTCTGAGTAGTACAGCTGTAGGTACAGCAGCTGTGGGCCTCCTGGTGTGGGAGCTGGGAACTGAACTTAGATCGTCAACAGAACAGCAAGCGTCTCTGCTGCTGAGCCATCTCCCCAGGCCTCACAATTGTTAAAATCATTTACTACTTAGTCCATGTCTAAATTTTTCTTCAGTTGCTAAGGTACCTTTTCACTGTCAGTCATTTCAAGTCAGAACCGAAGCAGCTTTCTGCACGATGTTATTAAGTCTACTGCGGGGCTGGCAAGGTGGTTCATCAAGCAAAGGAACTTGCCATTAAGCCTGAGTTCTTGAGTTCAGTCCTCAGAACCTACATGGTGGAAGGAGGGCAGAGACTCCTCCAAACTGTCCTCTGACCTCTACACACACATTGTGGTATACGCATGTGTGTGCCCATACATACAATGAACACACGTGCTGTTTGAAAAGTCCGCCGTGTTCTTTATCAGCTGCCCTTCCCACTCCTGTTGTCCTCATACAAATGCTTTTTTCACCTTCGTTTCTTGGGAGCACAAAAGCCCTCATTCTCACAGATAAGCACTCAGGAAAGTGGGAATGTTAAACATGCAGACAGGATTGTCTTTGCAATGAAGAGATGTATCACCTACTTTTCCATCCAGAAGACTGGGAATGGAAGTGATTAGTAACCAGGTGATCTGTACTATCCATAGAGCCGGGTCACGCCAAGCTCCCCCAAGCAGGACTGGAGATGCTTAATAGTCTAGGTGACATTTGCATTGTCTGTCTGGCCAGGTTCCTATAACTAGGACCAGAGGTGGCTGATAGCCCAGATGACCTCTACACTATCTGTGTGACCAAGACCACAGCAGATCCACCTAGGCCCTTAACACACGAAGCCTATCTCTAGAACCCGAGGCTCTTATAAAAAGATTTGTTATTTTATAAGTAGAGGGAAGCAGGTAGGGAGTGCAGTGCCCTCGGAGGCCAGAAGAGGGCACCAGATCTCCTGGAGCCTGTAAGACGGGCATTTGTGAGCCACCTCAGGATAGAAGAGGGAAGCAAACTGATGGCATGATAAGCCATCTCCCTAGGCTCCTGGAACACTTTCTGTGGATAGATTTTTATTATTTTAACATAGGCTCTTACTCTACCTCAGGCTGCCCTGGAACTTATTCTAACAGCCCAGGCCAGCATCAGACTTGTAAGCCTCCTGCCTCAATCTCCAGGACTGTGATTATAGGCATAGACCACCATATTTGGTCTATGGATCTCTAGAATAAAGGTGCTGTGGTTTTTTTTGTTTGTTTTTTATTGTTGTTTTGGTGTGTGTGTGTGTGTGTGTGTGCACATGCGCGCACACGCATGTTTGTATGAATGAAAGGCCTTATGTATAGGAAATTAATTGAAAAAATCAGAATTAATGAAATGAGCTTGACATAGTTGCAGAACATAAAATCAAGATTTAAAAGGCAGCCAAGTCTAGTGAAACAAATCTTTAATCCCAGCACTTGGGAGGCAGAAGCAGGCAGAGAAAGTTCCAGGACAGCCCAGAGAAACCCTGTCTCAAACACACACACACACACACACACACACACACACACACACACACACACACGTGAGGTTATATAAACTGAAAATAAAAATAAGAAAACTCTAAAGTGTAACATCCAAAAGAATAACGAACAAACAAAAACCACAACAATTACAACCTCCAAACCACAAAGTTTTGTTTTAGAGAACTAAGAAAGGCTGGGCAGGGAAGCACACACGCAATCTTAGCTCTCAGGAGGCAGAGGCAGGACCAATGTAAGATGGAGGCCTGGTCTGCACCGTGAGTAATGGACCAGCCAGTGCTACATAGCAAGTCTGTAAAAGTAAAATGAGAAAATAAATACAAACAAAAAGAAAACCTATCTAAAAGCTAGGTATGGTGGTTCACATGTATAGTCCCAGCACTTGGGAGGCTGAGGCAGGAGGATTGCTGCAAGTTCAAAGCCATTCTGTATTAACGAATCTATCCCACACCAGTTATGTTTTAAGGGGTTATTTATTTGGCGGGGGGTAAAACTTACATACACCATAAACCGTCAGGAAGGGAGCCTAGTCGCTGGAGCAGGAGCCGGGAGCAGCAGCCGAGACCAAGCACCGGAACCAAGAGCCGGAACCAAGAGAGACCTTATCCGGAACTGCTTCTCTTTTTAAAAGAGAAATATACCACGCCCCAGTGGGCTGGTATTTCAGCAGCTATTGGCTGACGGAGCGGAAGTCGCTCCCCGCTGCACTGTGGGCTCCTGCTTCAGTGATTATTGGTTGAGGCAGCGGAAGTTACTCCCACAACAATTCTGAACGTAGTGAGTTCTAAGTCTGCCTGGGCTAGTAATGAGACCCTTTCACTCTCCGAGAGAAAAGAAAGCAAACAAGTGGAAAGTGTGCAAAATAGCTCAGCCAGTGTGGAGAGCAGTCTGTGGGGCTTCAGAAAGTTAAATTATCTGTGGCCCGGTGATTTTGCTCCAAGGGACAGATCCGCACGAAAGCAGGGATTCAGAGAGAGCTGGGCACCTGTATCGTAGAGGTATTTTAAAAAATAATAATCAGAAGTTACAACACAAGAAGTCATCAGACAGATGAATGACTAATAAATAGATAAACTACTATTCCATACGCTTTCGTCAGTATTATTCAGGCATGAGAAACGCTGAGCTGGGAAAGTTAGCACACACCTACAGTCCCAGCATTGGAGGCTGAGGCAAGGACCACTGCCTCAGTTCCAAGGCTGGCCAGGACTAAATAGTGAGTTCCGGGTCAGCCTGAGCTAAGTGGAAAATGCTATCTCAAACAAACAAACAAACAGAATTCTGCTCTGTTCTACACATGTCTGGACCTTGAGAACACGTAGTGAAGTGAGCCCAGTAAACCATCCACATGCTTCCACACGTGGGAACAGAGCACACGGGTGGGGAGGCAGTGGGCTCCAGGTTACTGCTAAAGAGGAAAGCAAGGGGTAGGAAACGACAGAGGGATGTGTTGCTGTGGGGGGAAGAAGTTTGTTGCAACTCTACTTTCTACCCCACCCCCCTTTTTTGGGAACCTAAAACTACTGTAAAAAACTGTCTACTTTTTAAAATGGTCTGGTAATTTCAGTTTTTTGAGAGAGGGTCTTTGACAAGACAAGTCTGGCTGGCCGCAGACTCAAAACTGCCCTGCTCTCATCCTCCCAAGGGCTTGGATTATAGGAGCATTCCACCCACCATTCATTACCACGTAATTTAATGTAATGCTTACAGAGACTCTCCCTCAACTGACTGCATATCACAATTACCTTTCTATTTACTTACTCTGCTTACTCTGTGGGTTTGTGTTGCCGAATATTTGTTTACGCTGTGAAGATGTGTCTTTGCTATGGCACCTTCTGATTGGTTTAATAAAGAGCCGAGTGGCTAGTAGCTAGGCAGGAAGAGTGACTTGGGGGAGAGAGGACTCTGGGAAGGGGTCACCAGCCACCATAGCCATAGCAGAGAAAGCAGGACAAGCAGTACAGAGATGAGATAACGAGCCTCATGGAAGAACGTAGATTAAAAAATATGGGTTAATTTAAATTATAAAACTAGTGTGGAAGAAGCCTAAGCTAAGGTCAAACTTTTATAATAATAAGTCTCCATGCTATTTGTGAACTGGCAACCCAAAGAAAAATCTAACTGCATGTGTGTTACATGCATGTGATTGTAATGTGTAGGGGCTATGTCTCAGTGCACATGCAAGGATAGTATCGAGCGCCTTTCTCTGTCTTTATCGTCCATGTTCCTTTAAAACAGGTTATCTCGTTGGACCAGAAGCTAGGCTATCAGGTCAGCAAGTTCTTGGGATCTGCCTGGCCCCACCCTGAAATGCCAGCGTTACAAGGACCATGCAGCTACACCGGGCTTGATACATGGGTGCTGGGAATCATACTCAGGACCTTGTAGTCACAGAAGCACTTTTACCACTGTGTGGCTCCTTGGCTCCACATTATCCTTCCTAAATCCTTCATGCTAACTAAGTCCATTACACTTCCACCTCACTTCTGTGAGCTCCGTGGAGGCAGAGTCGGTGAGTGAGCGGTTTTCCTATGAAGATACTGTCTGCTGTAAATCCCCAGCTCAATCATGTAGAGTCACATACAAAAAGCAGCCATTGTATCATCATCCTAAAGTTCAGCGCCTTTTAAAATTAGGACAGTTCCTCAGAAGGCCTTGAAGCTGCTGTTTCAGGATCACGGAGCAGAGGGTATGATGGTTTTCAAACTCAGAGAGGACAGGCCGTGTCCGGGCGGAGAGGACAGGCCGTGTCCGGGCGGAGAGGACAGGCCGTGTCCGGGCGGAGAGGACAGGCCGTGTCCGGGCGGAGAGGACAGGCCGTGTCCGGGCGGAGAGGACAGGCCGTGTCCGGGCGGAGAGGACAGGCCGTGGCTGGGCGGAGAGGACAGGCCGTGTCCGGGCAGAGAGGACAGGCCGTGGCGGGGCAGAGAGGACAGCCGTGGCGGGGCAGAGAGGACAGGCTGTGGCTGGGCAGAGAGGACAGGCTGTAGCTGGGCAGAGAGGACAGGCTGTGGCGGGGCAGCGCTTCCCCTTTCTCCTTTCCTTTCTCGCTCCCAGTCATCTGGAGATTGTTTCCTCAGCGACAAGGCGCCAGCCTTCTAGCAGCCTGCCTCGCTCCTGTCTTCCCATTGCTCTAGTTGGACCAGTCTGGCGTGGCTCGTGCACACCATTTCTGGGGAGATCTGGTATACAAAGTCCAATTTGCTGCCTTGGAATGTTCCAGAAGCAGAAGGAGTTCCCACAACACCTTCCTCTTTTGTTTAAATAAGACAGTTCCAAACCCAATACAAAACTATATACATTAGGAACAGATATCAAGTATAAAAATAAAATTACGATAAACATTCTATCCTAAGGAGTTTAAATTTGCCTACTGCACCATAATAATAGTGAGTAATAGAGTGAATACTTGTGAGCTATTATTTATGGATAATTTACATTGGTATTCTAAGGATATGCTACTTTGAAAAAGAAGTTCTTCTTTTGTTTCTACAAAGGATGAGAACCTGTGAATTCATTCCAGGCTAATATGTTTTGATAGACCATGACCCCTAAGAGGTTGCCATGAACACCCCCAAAAATTACTTTGCCCAATAAACAGCAGAAAGAAGTTTGGACAAAACTACACCCATATTCCCAAATATTGTTTGTAAATGCTTCTTTACATTTAAAGGGGGATATGCTATTGAGATTTGCATTGGTATAGATCTTGGTTTATTGATACAAATTTAAGGTCAATCTTGTTATATGTATATTTCTGCTCTTGGTTAAAGTATTGTGATTGTGTAGTTTATTTTTAAAAAATGTAATGTATAATTAAGAAATATAGGTTAATAGATAATCATTTATAATAGTCAAGCTTGTAGTCTGTTACATTTTCTAGATATATAGAGATATATTTCAGTTAGACAGATATTCTTCAAATCTTTCAGAGACCTTCAAAATATGGCATTTAAAATGTTTTAATAACTTAGGACTTTTCATGACAATGAGACACGTCTGCTCCTGGAAGCACCAATTACTTCAAGAGGAAGATGGGCATCAAAGAGACTCTTTATGGAGTTTGCTAGCCATTCAGGAAGAAACTGCTCTTGCCTGGACTGCTTGATGGTATGCTGTGTGAGCTGGACATGCAAGACCCACAGAGAAATGACTGCTGAACTTGCCTAAAGGTGAGATGATCCTTCAGGGTTCCTGCTTCATGAAGGAGTCTGTCAGACATTCTGCAGGACACAGAAAAATGTTACAGACAAACTGCCAGTATAGGTGAAACTGTCTTTGAAATTTCTTACTTCGTGGAAAAGTCTGCTGGATGCTATGGGCCTGTGTGCTGAAGATGGATGCCCCAACTGTACAGAAGAACTTTGGGTGACTGCCCAGGCAGTGAGATGTCTCTGTCAATTCTAGAGTTTTAGAAGTTGCTTACAATGTACTTTCTGTTTACTTAGGCAATATTATATCCTTCTGGAGTCTTTGATGGAGTTTAAGAATTTATAGTTATAGTTTTCCTTAGTTATGATAAAAGATACAGTAGATATAAATGTTGCAATTGTAATTTTTGCTTGATATGTGTTTTGTTATATGTAATTTTACTATGTTAAAATTAAAGCCTTCTTTTTTGTTTAAATAGAAGAGGGAAAGTGGTGTGGGCGGTCCTTCTGGCTGTGTATTGCTTTTATTGGTTAATGAATAAAGAACTGCTTTGAGCCTATGGCAGGGCAGAACAGAACTAGGTGGAGAAAGCTAGACTGTATGCTGGGAGGAAGAAAGGCAGAGTCAGGGAGAAGCCATGGAGCCACTGCCAGAGTCAAACATGCTGAAACTTTGCCAGTAAGCCACTACCACATGGCAATACACAGATTTATAGAAATGGATTAAATTAACATATAGGAGTTAGACAGCAAGAAGCTAGAGCTAATGGGCCAAGCAATGATTTAATTAATACAGTTTCTGTGTGATTATTTTGGGTCTAACCTAGCCGGGCAGCCGGGAACCAACAAGCAGCCTCCCACTACATTTGGCATTGGATGTTTCCTGTTAAACAGTGGCCTCTAGCTGAAGAAAAGCTGCAGGCTTTAGAACAGCTGGTGCAAGAGCAACTAGATGCTTGATATATTGAAGAATCTACCAGTCCTTGGAATTCTCCTTTATTTTCTGTTAAAAAGAAATCTGGAAAATGGAGAATGGTGAAAGATCTTAGAGCTGTCAACAAGGTTATTCAACCTGTGGGCCTTCTACAATCTGGAATTCCTTTGCCTTCTCTGTTAGTTATTGATTTAAAGGATTGTTTCTTCACTATGACTTTACAAGAAAAGGATAGAGAAAAATTTGCCTTCACAGTGTCTATTTATAATACTTCCCAGCCTACTAGGAGATACCAATGGACTATCCTCTCACAGGGAATGCTCAATAGCCCCAACATGTGTCAGTACTTTGTCAGCCAGTCATTGGAAATATAGTAAGCAATTTCCTAAGTCTATAATCTACCATTACATGGATAGCATTTTGTTTTCTGATTCAAATACAGATACTTTAGAAAGGATGTTCGAAAAAGTAAAGAAAGTTTTACCTAAATGGGGATTACAAATTGCTCCTGAAAAGATTCAAAGAGGAGATTCTGTTAATTACCTAGGTTACAGAATAGGTTTGCAGAAGGTTAGAACACAAAAGGCACAAATTAGGAGAGACCAGCTGCGGATTCTTAAAGACTTTCAAAGATTATTGGGAGACATCTCCAGTCTATGACCAGCTGTTGGGATAACACCTGACCTAATAGTTCATTTGAATAAAACTTTAGATGGTGATAAGGACTTAAATAGTCCCAGAGAATTAGTAGCTGAAGCGGAAAATGAATTGATGATTGTTGAGAGAAATTACAGGAGGCACAGGTGGACGGGGCAAGTAGTCCCTGGAGATGATCTGCCTCTTGCTGGCCTACAAAATCAAGAATCCAGAGAACTTTTTCCTTCTCAGAGGGAACCGTGAGTGTGCCACCACCAATAGAATCCACGGATTTTATGATGAATGCAAAAGAGGATACAGCATTAAACTAGGGAAAACGTTCACAGACTGTTTTAAGTGCCTACCGATAGCAGCCGTCGTGGATGAGAAGATATTCTGCTGTCATGGAAGTTTATCACCAGATCTTCAATCTGTGGAGCAGATTTGGTGAATTATGAGACCAGCTGATGTACCAGATCAAGATCTTCTTTGTGATCTTTGTGGTCTGATCCCGATAAAGATGTTTTAGGCCGGGGTGAAAATGACAGAGGAGAGTCTTTCACATGCCACCACTGCCCAGCATCCTAAAAGTTTTTGAAGTGGACCTTCCATACAGAGTTCAAGGGATAGAGAAAGCCAGGAAGGGGTGAGAATGGCTGGGCAGGGGGCAAGGCTGGTGAGAGCCTGGCTTCTGCAGAGATGGGGCTCACAGGAAAACCTGCTCCAAACTGAGTACGATGCTCAAGAGTGGGAATTTTGTCGGGGTAGAGTCTTAAAAGCAGGAGGAGCATTTGCTACACAAATGTGAGAACCTGAACTCAAATCATCAGCTCCCACGTGAAAACCCAGGCAGGGAACAGACCCAGAACAACAGGGCAGAGACAGACAAATCCCTGGAGCGTGTTGGCTCCCAGCCTAGCTCTGGGCTCAGAGAAAGAAAAGATGAACTTGGTGTCCTCCTCTGGCCTCCGTCAGTGCGATCCCCTACGCCCCCACACAGCAGATTTAAATCAGGCATACTGTCTCCTGCTTGTAATCTCAACCCCTGAGAGACTGAGACAGGGAGCCCAGCCTGGGGTACAGGGGGAGTAACAGATAACAAAGGTCCCCTGCTGTGCTGGGACGAGGAAGGAGCTTGACGGACAAGGTGAAGGGCGGAGCTTAGAGCCCAGAACCCGAGCAACAAACCGGCTGTCAAGCCTGAGCGGCTATCCAAACCACACTTAAATAAAGAAAATAATTTTGACTGTGGGAAAATCATGACCAAAATATTGTATGAAAAAAAATTCAAATTTTCTTTCTCTTCCTTCTCCAGCAGGGTCTCATGTGCCCAAGCTGGTCTTGAACTAACTACTGAAGGCCAAGAATGATCTTGAGTTCCTAATCTTCCTGCCTCCATCTCCCAAGATGTAAAATTGTAGATTTTTGTGTCACTAAAGCCTATTTTACATTTTTTTATCTTGGTAGAATTTGGATTTTGGGTTTTTTTGTTTTGTTTTGTGTGTGTGTGTGTGTGTGTGTGTGTGTGTTTGACAGGGTTTCTCTGTGTAGCCCTAGCTGTCCTGCAACTCACTCTGTAGAACAGGCTGGCCTTGAACTCACAGAGATCCCAAGTGCTGGGATTAAAGGCATAAGCCACCACAGCCCAACAGAAATTTTTTTAGCCTTGTCTTGCTTAGTTTTTTTTGTCAGCTTGACACAGGCTAGAGTCATTCTGGAAGAGGAAACCTCAGTTGAGAAAATTCCTCCACCAGACTGGCCTGTAGCCGCATCTTCTTGATGGATGATTGGTGTGGGAGGGATAGCCAGCCCACTGTGGCGGTTCTACCCTGGTCTGGCGGTCCTAAGACCCATATGAAGGCAGGCTAAGCAAGCCAGGAAGCAGAATTCCTCCAAGGCCTTGCGCCAGCTCCTCCTCCGGGCTCTTCTCACGGATTCCTGGGTGATGGACTGTGCTCTGGAGCTGTAAGGGGAACAAACCCTCCCCTCCCACGTGGCTTTGCTCATATGTTATATCCCAGCATTGGAAACCCTACCTAAGACAATGCTCATTTCCCACTGAGGAAACTGAGCCATGTCTGTTTGGGGTGCAAATATATACAGAGGGAATCAAAGCCAAAAGCCTCCCTACCCCCGCCAAAATAAAAAAGCAAAAGCAAATATGTAGGGTCAGGTGAAGTGTTTTACCTCATGAGCACTAGGAACTGGCATGGGTCCACAGAAGCCAAGTACAGACCCCAGGCATAGTGGCATGCCCTCAAAGTACAGACCCCAGGCCTGGTGGCATGCCCTCAAAGTACAGACTCCGGGCATGGGGGCATGCCCTCAGAACCCTGGGCTGAGTGACAGAGACAGTGGTATTCCTGGGGCTCACTGGCCAGCAGTCTAGTCTTACTGGTGAGAGCAAGCCAATGGTACTAACTCAGAGGACAGTGTTTCTGTGGAGGGCATGGAGCTTGTCCTCAGGTCTCCATGCACACACTCATGTGTGTACCCCTGCACACTCACGAACACACACATTAGGGCACATTAATCAGATACAGCAGAAGAACAGGCGGTCTGCGGTTACTGTGGATTTCACAATTATTTTCTCCTCGGACTTCCTGTTTGCAGCCCAAGAACAGCGGTTTCCCAATCTCCCTCTGAGGCCCAGCCCTTGCTTTGCTGACATCAACACTCCTGTGGATATCATTACTGGATCTATCTATTTGAGTGCTACAATTTCTTTAAAAATGGCAGAAAGGGAGACAGAGAGATGACGCAGCACTTAAGAGTACGGGCTGCTCTCCCAGACAACGCAGTTTCAATCCCCAGTACCCACATGGCAGCTCACAACTCTGTCCTCTTTGGGCATTGCACACATGTGGTTCACATACATACTTGCAGATAGAACACCCATACGCATAAAATAAAAATAAGTAAAGCTTTATTTAGAAAACATTGCAAAAGGCTTCCAGAATCTTTGAGAATCCAGAGTCAGTCAAAAACAGACTATTATGTAACTGTGAACTTGTTATCCAAAGCACACAAGGAGGCTGCGCAAGCCCTGGTGTTGACACGAACACTATAATTTGCACAGACAGACCGCTGCCACCGCTGCCACCGCTGCTGCCGGCGCCGCTGCTGCTGCCACCGCTGCCTCTGCTGCCGTTGCTGTGCAGCTCCGGTGCAGCCCTCGCAAGTGGGGGATGTCGTGGGTCTGGTTCCTTACGGGCTGATTCTAAAAATGAAGTCTTTTCACAGGGCAAAGCCTAAGTCAAACACGTGAGCCTGTACTGCAGTGGAGCTTAGACCAAAGAGTTTTGACCCCCAACAGGGAGGAGTAAAATTATAATATGAGGAATTCTCCAAATGGAGGCAGGAGGACCAGGGATCCATGGTCAGATTGTGCGACAGGAGGTTCTGTGTTCACGGGGCAGGAAGGACAGCAATTATAGGAGCACACGCAGCTCCTTTTCAGGGCCTAAGGTCAGCTTCCAGCCCAGGTCAGGTAGAAAATAGCCACCTATAACTTCAACTCCAGGGGATCTGACGCCCTCTCCTGGTTTCCAAGGACACCTGGACTCATATGAACATAACTCACAGAGACACCCTCATATACATAATTAAAGTAAAACAAATCTTTAAAAAAGAAAATTATATATTCTTATTTAAATATAATGATCAGTTTAGATGTCTTCATGGTTTGTGTTTGTATTTCTTTAATGTATCTCTTTCAAAAATATATACACAATAATCCTCAAGATGGCTGAGCAGGCAAAGGCACTTGTGGCGGCGCCTAAACTCAGTCTCTAGAACACACATGGGTATAGGAGAGGATCTTCAAATTATCCTCTGACCGCCACATGCACACTAGGACACAGATTCACCTAACACACACACACACACACAGAGAGAGAGAGAGAGAGAGAGAGAGAGAGAGAGAGAGAGAGAGAACTTGATTAGTGACTGACGATTGTTGAAACAAAATAATAATTCAAAGGGGCGCACCATCCAGGCTGGCCTGGGACTAGCAATGCAGTAAAGACAAGCCTTGAACTCCTGATCTTCTTGCCTCTGCCTCCAAAACTGCTGGGATTATAGGCATATCACACCATCTCTGCTTAAGTTAAAGTCATTGTTTAAGATAGGTCATCCCCAAATGCGCTATAGGCCCAGGCTCAGTCAATCAGTGACAATCCTACTGCTGAGCCTCCTGTGAGCCTTCACATAAATAGTTTATTTGTTTTTAGATTTACTTTTTAAGTTTTGTGGTATGTGTGGGTGCCAGAATGTACAGCTGTGTGTCAGGTTCATACCTGGTGTGTGAACAGACCAGAAGACAGCATGGGATCCCCTGTAACCGAAGTTACAGACGGTTGTGAGTCACCACGTGGGTGCTGGGAACGGAACCGGGGGCCTCTGCCAAATCAGCAAGTGCTCTCAACCACGGAGCCCTCTCTCCAGCCCTGTTTGTTTTGAAACAGTCTCTTGTGGCTTGAGTTGGCCTTGAACTCCTCATCTTCTTCCTGCCTTCAGTTCCAGAATTACAGTCATAGACCGCTATTCCAGGCCTGAATAAAATTTTCTATTTTAACATTTTAAATTTTCAAATAGAAAAAAAATCAGTATAAGCAAAATTAAAAGACCAGCGGAAAACAGAGAAGATGGGATCAGTGTACAGCGCTGCCAGGGTTACTCGCCAGAGCACCGTAAAAACAACCCTGTAGATTGCTGAGAAAGGCACTGAGATTTGAGGAACCCAACCCAAACATCTCTAAAACTAAACTTTTCCATTTCAGAACGGACACTGTGAATTAAACGGATCATCAAAATGATGAGGGTTGGAGGATAACCTTGTTCTGCTCCCCACTGAGGTCATTCTATGGGTGGCCTCTGCGGGGCTGCTCTGGCTAGCTCCCTGCACTCACGTGCTTCTAAAGTGAGAGAGGGAAGGCGCTGGAGGCAGCTGCTCTCTGTGCTTAGGGCTTCACGCGAAACCGAAATGAAAGTTCACTTCCTCATCGTGGATGCTTCATGTGACGAGCTCCATTTCTTCTTAAAGTCGGCTCACCCAGCCTGTTGCCGCCTGGGACATCTTTGGAGTGAGGACCACACTTCCGGGGACCATGGGGGCTGCCGTGTATGTACCGTCTGTCTTTTCATTTCGTTTGTTAACATATTTGGTCTTAAACGTTCTCTATCTTTTCATCAGCCAAGCTGCCAGGTTTTTAAATCTTTGCTTTCAGGAAGTAAGCTGAAAACAAAAGTCCCCATCGGTCTCTTGTTTTTCTGATTCGGGGGCGGGGGGGGGGGGGGTTCTGTTTGGAGAGGTCCCTGAAACCTGGGTTTCTGTGAGCGTGATCCAAAGGCTCGCATGGTTAAAATCCCAGCTCTTCTGAATGGAAAAGATCCAGTTCCAGGTGACTACAGAATTTCTGTCAAATATAGGAACAGAGGGGGTGTTGGGCATGCTGTCGTTTAGAGATGGGATCTCACCTCTTAGATTTGACTGCTGGCGGCAAATGTGTAATATTAGCCCTGCCTCGCCTCTGCCTCCAGAGTGTACACAGTGTAGGCCTCCACACCTGGTGAGAAAATGCTGTTTTGGGGTACCCACTTTGAGACAGAATTTTTGGGAGGTACCCACTTTGAGACAGATATTTGATTTATTGGGAAGAAAAGTGGAAAAGAAAACTAACCTAAGGCTGCACGATCTAAAAGCTGAGTTGTCTCTCAGCTGTCTTGTAAGGTGTCTGGAACTTTCTCTTCCACAGAAGGCGTATCTGTTTGGTTGTTTTGGTGTTCAGGGTCAGGTCAAGGGTCTCACTGTCGCTGGGCGAGCACGGGTCTCACACCATTGCTGGGCGAGCGCAGGTCTCACACAGTCACTGGGCAAGGGCTTGGTGGCAGATGCTATGTGTTGATTTTGGAGATGTGATATATCTATGCTGGCCAACAGGCCTTGAACACCTTGTTCAAGCAAACCTCCTGCCTCAGCTTCTTCGGAAACTGGGAGTACAGCTGCCTGTCGCTGCACCTGGCTTATTTTTGAAACTAAGTATTAATGAGGTACTAAGTGGTGTTTCAATACATGCACACACTAGGGTGTAGTGATTTAAATATTTAAATGGGTGTTTAAGACAGAGGAATGTCCTCAAAAGGAAGGTTTCTTTGTTTTGTTTTTGTTTTTTGAGACAGAGTTCCTCTGTGTCGCCTTGGCTGCCCTGGAACTCTTTCTGTACCAAGCTGGCTTTGAACTCTCAGAGACCCACCTGTCTCTGCCTCCTGAGTTCTGGGATTAAAAGCATGCGCTGTTGCCCAGGGGTGGGTCCCTTCCTGAAACTTTGATAAAAGTATTAATGTAATATTAAAAGTATCCAGAATAGCATTTAGGACATAATTCCTTCTTCCTCCTGCACATTCTCAGAAGTTACTTGTATTCTCATTACAGGAATATGTTCCTTTGGTAGATGTCACACTGTTACTTTCTGTTTTGAGACTACATTGCCACATACTTGGACCTCTAATCCCAGCACTTGGGAGTCAGAGTCGGGCAGATTGCTACAAATTCAAGGCTAGCCTGGGCTGTGGTTGAGTTCCAGGTCAGCCTGAGCTATAGAGCGACCTATCTTTGTAAATGAAACAAGTGAAGAAAAGGGACCTAGTGATGAAAACCGTGCCACTGACTGCTGTTCCCTCTGCCCCCTTCCCTTACGCAGACTGAGATGGCTGTTCTGTGTGCCCCTCCTGTGTTCCTTGGCAACGGAGCAACTGCAGAGAGACCCTAGCCTGGACCATCACTGGGATCTCTGGAAGAAATTCCATGGCAAACAATACATGGAGAAGGTAGATGGGGCAGCTTCTCACGCAGGTCGCTTTCGCACGGTGCTCTTTCCCCATCCCAGGCCACGTCCAGGCGAGCGGTGTTTTCTGAAGTGCTGCACACTTATTTCTGCCCAGATACTGCTTTGCATAAAAACAAAGTGCATTCATGTGGCTATGGAGCTCATGTCACAGTGTGAGAGACAGGACACACCAGTCAGTAAGCAGACACAGCGTGGTCCATGGTGAGAGGGGCCACACCTCTTTGGCAGTGTGGTAGGAGGGCGAGGGAGGGCTTCACAGATAAGGTGACATTTCAGCAGAGGGCTGGCAGAAACAGGGCAGCAGCCAGAATGGGAGGCTGACCGAGGGGACGAGGACAGGACTCTGAGGAGAGATCACACTTGGCACGTTTGAGGAACAGAAACTCTTGGCTGTGAGGCAGCTCAGTGGGTAAAGTGCTTGTCATACCTATGAGGAACTGAGTTCAGATCCCCTAGAGCTGGAGGAAGACTGCGTGCTGTAGTGTGTCCTCCTAGGGGGGTGGAGAAACAGCTTGTGAGTCACCAGCCTGGCACACACAGGATCAAACGAGAGACCCTGTTTTGCAGGGTAGAAGGGGAAGACCTCTGACTTCCACATGAACACTGTGGCATGCTCACAACAGCGCGTACACACACACACACACACACCATAGAGGTAAAAAATAAACATTTAAAAAATGCATGTGAATGAGTGTTTTGCTACCTATTCATCTGTACACCATGTGTGTGGTACCTTCACAGGGCAGAGAAGGTGTCAGGTCCCTGGCCCTGGGTGCTGGGAATCAAACTGGGTCCTCTGTAAGAGAGGCCAGAACTCTTAACTTCTGCGCTATTCCTCCAGCCCCATTTTTCTTTCTGATTAGTATTTTTATTTTATGTGAATGAGTGTTTCGCTTGCCTGCATTGCATGCGTGTGTGCACTACACGCACACCTGGCAGCCAGAAGAAGGTGTCAGACCCCGTAGAACTGAAGTCATGTGCAGTTGTGAACTGCCGTGCAGGTGCTGGGAACTAACCCGGGGTTCTCCGCAAGAGGAGGAAGCGTTCTTAGCCACCGAGTCAACTCTCCAGCTCCCCAGTTAAAATGTTTTATTTGATTTTATCTTTAGGTATGTGTTAATGTATCTGGATATGCATGGGAGGGTAGGTGCCTTGGAGGCCAGAGGCATGGGGTCCCCAGGAGCTGGAGCTATAGGAGCTTGTGAGCTGACTGATTTGGGAGCTGGATCCAAACTTGCGACCTCTGGAAGAGCAGCAAATGTTCTTAACCATTGATCCGTCTCCCCAGTTCCATAAGGAATATTTTTTAAACTCCGCATTACAATCCCTGGCCCACAAAAGGCAGGTCTTTTTCCTTTTTAAATGGAGTCTTAACACACAACCCCAGCTGCCCTGGAGCTTGGCCTTGAACTCACAGAGATTTTCCTGTAGTCAAGTGTCTTTCTGGGCCTGGCTTATTCAGTATAGTGTGCAGCTTCGAAGCCTGCCCTGGAACTAGCTCTTGTAGACCAGGCTGGCCTCAAACTCACAGAGATCCGCCTGTCTCCGCCTCCTGGGAATAAAGGCGTGCACCACCACTGCCTGGCATATGTTACATTTTCTTTATCCCTCCACCTGTGATTGACTCCTAGCTGATTCTGTATCTCAGTCATTGTGAACGGTGCTGCGATAAACACAGGAGAGCAGATAACTCTCCAATGTCTTGATTTTGTTTCTTTTAGACATATATCCATAGATGGGTTGCTAGGACGTGTGGTAGGTCCATTTTTAGTGGAATAAAATATTTGTGTTACATTTTTTGTTTGTTTGTTTGTTTTTGGTTTTTTGAGATAGGGTTTCTCTGTGTAACAGCCCTGGCTGTCCTGAAACTCACTTTGAATACCAGACCAGCCTGGAACTCACAGAGATCCGCCTGCCTCTGCCTCCCAAGAGCTGGGATTAAAGGGTGCACCACCACTGCTTGACAACCCTTTATGTTTTAAGTTGTTTTCTTCTCATATACTTTTTAAAGATTTTATTTGTATTTTTGTTGTATATCATTATCTGTGTGTATGCACAGGTACATACTGTGTGTTTGTCAGTACCAGAAGCAGCCAGGAGAGGGAATTGCAGTCCATGCAGCTGGATTATAGACAGCTGTCAGTGCCCGGTGTCAGTTGGGAACTTAACTGGGGTCACTTGTAAGAGCAGTAAATGCCCTGAACTGCTGAGCTTCGTCTCAAACCCAGTTTGGTTTTTTGTTTTCTTTAAAACTTGTTTTGTTTTTTATTTGGTTGTTTTTCTTGGTGTTTTTGAGACAGGATCTATTTACACAGCCCTGGCTGTCTTAGAACTCTCTGTGTAGACTAGACTGGCCTTGAACTCACGGAGATCTTCTGCCTCCAAGTGCTGGGATTAAAGGCATGTGCCATCATACCTGGCTCAGTTTTACATTTTTTTCTTCCTTTTTTATACATTTTTATTGATATTTATTGAGCTCTACATTTTTCTCTGCTCCCCTCCCTGCCTCTCCCCTTCCTCCTTCAACCCTCCCCCAAGGTCCCCAATTTACTCAGGAGATCTTGTCTTTTTCTACTTTCTACTTTCCATGTAGATTATAGATCTATGTAAGTCTCTCTTAGTGTCCGCATTATTGTCTAAGGTCTCTGGGATTGTGGTTTGTAGGCTGGCTTTCTTTGCTTTGTGTTTAAAAACCACCTATGAGTGAGTACATGTGATAATTGTCTTTCTGTGTCTGGGTTACCTCACTCAAAATAATGTTTTCTAACTCCATCCATTTGCCTGCAAAATTCAAAATGTCATTATATTTTCTGCTGCGTAGTACTCTATTGTGTAAATGTACCACATTTTCCTTATCCATTCTTTGGTCAAGGGGCATTTAGGTTGTTTCTAGGTTCTGGCTATGACAAACAAAGCTGCTATGAACATAGCTGAGCAAATGTCCTTGTGGCACGATTGAGCATCCTTTGTATATATACCCAAAAGTGGTATTACTGAGTCTTGAGGAAGGTTGTTTCCTAATTTTCTGAGAAATCACCACACTGACATCCAAAGTGGTTGTACAAGCTTGCATTCCCACCAGCAACGCAGAAGTGTTCCCTTGTCCCAACAACCTCTCCAGCATAAGTTGTCATCAATGTTTTTGATCTTGGCCATTCTTATAGATGTAAGATGGAATCTCAGAGTTGTTTTGATTTGCGTTTCTCTGATGACTAAGGATGTTGAACATTTCCTTAAGTGTCTTTCAGCCATTTTAGATTCCTCTGTTGAAAGTTCTCTGTTTAGGTCTGTACTCCATTTTTTTATTGGATTATGTTATCTTTTGGTGTCCAATTTCTTGAGTTCTTTGTATATTTTGGAGATCAGACCTCTGTCTGATATGGCGTTAGTGAAGATCTTTTCCCATTCTGTAGGCTATCGTTTTGTCTTGTTGACCATGTCCTTTGCTTTCCAGAAGCTTCTCAGTTTCAGGATGTCCCATTTATTAATTGTTTCTCTCAGTGTCTGTGCTGCTGGAGTTATATTTAGGAAGTGGTTCACTGTGCCAATGCGTTTAAGTGTACTTCCCACTTTCTCTTTTATAAGGTTCAGTGTAGCTGTCTTTATGTTGAGGTCTTTGATTCATTTGGACTTGAGTTTTGTGCATGGTGATAGATATGGATCTATTTTCATTTTTCTACATGTAGATATCCAGTTACGCCAGCACCACTTGCTAAACATGCTTTCTTTTTTCCATTTGATATTTTTGGCTTCTTTATCAAAGATTAGGTGTTTGAAGATGTGTGGGTTGATATCTGGGTCTTCTTTTCGGTTCCATTGGTCCTCCTGTCTGTTTTTATGCTAATACCAGGCTGTTATCAGTACTGTAGCTCTGTAGTAGAGTTTGAAGTCAGGGATTGTGATGCCTCCGGAAGTTCTTTTATTGTACAGGATTGTTTTGGCTATCCTGGGTTTTTTGCTTTTCCAAATGAAGCTGAGTACTGTTCTTTTGAGGTCTTTGAAGAATTTTGCTGGGTTTTTGATGGGCATTGTGTTGAATCTGTCAGTTTTACATTTTTGTTGATTTATTTTCTGGGTGTTCTCACATACGCATGCGCTATGGCTCCTATGAGAAACTCAGAAAACAACCTGGGGGGCGTTCTTGCTTTCTACCATCTGGTTCTGGGTTATCACTCTTGCCTTCAGGTACCTTTGCCCAGTGAGCCATCTCACCAGTCCTGCTTTTAACTCTGATCAACTGTGGATCATCCTTGTACATCAGGGCGGGACCCAGTTTCAAACTTCTGCGCGTGAATCACAATTCCCACACTGTTAGAGCAATAAGGTCATCCTTTCCCGGTCTGTATTTTGAGTATACTGACGATAAATGCACCTGCTTGCTTCTGGCGCTCCGTTGTGCATGCTCTCGGCCTGCATGCTTCCGTCACTGTGGATCATGTGCCCTTGAGGTCAGGGACTGTGATGCCTCCGCTTCGGTTCTGTTGCACGAGACTTGGAAGTTTGAGGTCAGTGGCTCCAATAAACTTCCAGGACTGTTCCGCGTGTTTGTGAAGAATGCTAGTGGAATTGTGGCAGGGATTACGTGGAGTCTCTAAACTGTTGGATAGTTTGGGCATTTCAGGGATCTAATTCTTCCAGTCCCGTGTGCTACTCTGAATTTCTTTCGCCGCAGCTTTACAGTGTTTAGCATCCAGCTGTCTCACCGGATCCGCATGCTCTGTGTTTATGGATGCAGCAAGCTATGGATTAAAAATATTTTCTTTAGCTGGGCACAGTGGCACACACCTGTAATCCCAAGTACTCAGGAGGTAGAAGCAGGAGAATCAGGAGTTCCAGGTCAGCCTTGGTTGTGTAGTGAGTCTGAAGTCAGCCTAGGGGGCACCACACCCTGTCTTAAAATACCAAAAACTGAGTCAATGGCTACAGTGGACAGTGACTGAGGGGGACTCCCAGTGTTCAGGCTGGGCCACCAAATAGGTGGAGAGAGATTGAGGAAGAAATCTAATGTCTACCTCTGGCCTGTACCACACACACCACTGTTAAACAATCCCATCTACAATTATATATAAAAAATACTTAGGAACTGGGCAGATGGTTCAGTGGGTAAATGCTCAATGCCACGCAAGCATTCAGACATGAGTTGAGATGAAAACGCTGGGTAGGCACGTCAGCCTGCCTGTAACTGCAGGATCCTGAAGGCAGAGAGGAGGGATTCCTCAGGCCAGCTCCCTGTCCAGACTGGCTATACTGGCAAGCTCTGGGTTCAGCTGAAAGACCACGAGTCTGTGCGTGTGCGTTTGTGCGCCAGGGTGTATTACATTGTGTGCATGTCTGTGAACATCAGAAGAGACACTGGGTCCTAGGAACTAGAGTTACAGACAGTTGTGGGCTACCACGTGAGTACTGAGAGCCAAACCCAGGTCCTCTGCAAGAACACTAGGTGTTCTTGCCACTAAGCCACCTCTCCATCCCCAAACCCATAACCTTGCAAACAGTTCTGAGACATTCGCACAGAAAACAGCATACAGGAGTAAAACGGAGTGGAGTCTATCCCGACAGCAGGAGACAAGAGAGTCTGAGTCTCCGGAGTGCACCTGAGAGCGACAGAGTGCTGGGTACGTGATGCATGAAAAGATGCAGTTGGGAATTTTCAGTTATAAAAATATTCCCGAGTCTTCAAACCAAGCTTAAGGAGGAAAATGTGAAAACCCACACACAGACACTCATAAGGAACTGCGAGATTTGTTTTGTTTGTTTGTTTGTTTGTTTTTTCGGGACAGGGTTTCTCTGTAGCTTTGGAGCCTGTCCTGGAACTTGCTCTTGTAGACCAGGCTGGCCTCGAACTCACCAATCTCCACCTGCCTCTGCCTCCCAAGTGCTGAGACTAAAGGTGTGCGCCACCACTGCCTGGCTGGAAGTGCAAGATTTTTAAGAAAAAAAAAATCACAAAATCACAAAAGCCCAGTTAACAGTGGTACAGGAGCCAGGTGCGGACAACCCCAGCACCCAGGAGGTCGGCGTAGGAGGGGGGTGAGAGTAGCCAGTGTGGGCCACATGGCATGCTTGAGGCCAGAAGAATAAGAATCATCACCACCACAACAACCACCAGCAGAGGCTGTGGTGGACAGCCTGTCATGCCAACACTCAGGTGGTGAAGCAGAAGGATTATTTAGGTTTAAGGCCCTGCCTCTCTCAAGAGCCTCTCTCAAAAAAAAAAAAAAATTATAATTAAAGGCAAATTAGAGGTACAATGGTCAAACTCCTGCTTCCCAGGAATGGCGTGCTGACTAGTTCATGTTGCCTTGACACAAGCTACAGTCACTGGAGAAAACATGCCTCTGTAAACTCAGGCTTCAGACAAACTGGTATGCAAGGCATTTTCTTAATTAATGATTTGTAGTGGAGGGCCCAGTCCATTGTGGGTGGTGCCGTCCCTGGGCTGGTGGTCCTGGGTTCTGTAAGAAAGCAGGCTGAGCAAGCCATGAGAAGCAAGGCAATAAGCAGCTCCCCTCTTTAGCTTTTGAATTAGCTCCTGCCTCCAACCCAGGTTTCCGTGCTGTCTGAGTTCCTGCCCTGACTTCCTTCAATGATGAGCAGTGTGTGGAAGCGTAAGCCAAACAAAGTCTTTCCTCCCCACGTAGCTTTGGGCATGGTGTTTCATCACCTTGGCAAAGAAACCTTAACTAGGACCCATGGACCAGAAGAAAGTGAAGAAACATCTTAAAATAGCCGGAAAAACAGAAATTTATGATCAACTGACCTGCTCTGCAGGAGTGAGAACGAACCTTTTAAGATTTACTTACTCAACATATCTGAGTGTTTTGTTTACATATATGTATGTGCACTACGACGTGTGTGCCTGGTATCTATAGAGGTGAGAAGGAGTCAGAATCATTGGAACTTGACTTAAGGACAGTTGTGAGCTGCCATGTGGGTTCTGGGAACTGAACCCTGCACCTCTGGAAGACCAGTCAATGCTCTTAACCTCTGAGTCACCTCCCCAGCCCCAAGAAAGAATTTTACAAATATCTACAAAGCCAGGTGTGGAGGGCAGCAGGAGGTCAAGGCAGGATGGTTGCTGTGAGTTCGAGTCCAGCCTGAGCTACAGTGTGAATTACTGGGACAGCCAATGCAACATAATCAGACCATATCTTTTTTTAAAAAAAAAAAGACAGAGAAAAGATAAAGAAAGAAAGGAAAATAAAAAGAAAAGAAAAATCTGGACAGATTAGAGCTTGTTACCTATTACACATCAACAAGCTTCTAAAGTTTGGAGTGTTAAGAAGCAAATTCACAATAAGCAAGGAAGGAAAAAGAAGAAAATTCATTATGTATATCATAAATTATGTACTAATAAACATCTAAAAATTAAGAGCAAGAATTTAAATTAAAACGTGATTTTAGCAGTTGTTTCGGATATATTTACATGTGTCTAGACACATCCACATTTAGTAGAGTACTACTTGGGACCCTGGAGAGATGACTCAGCAATTGAGAGCACTTGATGATCTTGCAGAGGACTCCGGTTTAGTTCCCAGCACTCGCTTTGGGTGGCTCACAACCACGTGAAACTTGAGCTCCACAGAATCTGATGCCCTCTTCTGGTCTCTGTGGATACCTGAACCCACATGCTCTCTCTCTCTCTCTCTCTCTCTCTCTCTCTCTCTCTCTCTCTCTCTCTCACACACACACACACACACACACAGAGAGAGAGACAGACAGACAGACGGACGGACAGACAGACAGAGACACAGACACAGAGAGAATATTACAGTTAGTAAAATAAATTCCGCTCGCATGCACTTTCCTTCTGTTTCAGAATGAAGAAGAAGCACGACGTCTCATCTGGGAAAGGAACCTGAAGTTCGTGATGCGTCACAATCTGGAATATTCTATGGGAATGCATTCCTATGATGTGAGCATGAACCATATGGGAGACATGGTAGGTAAACCTCAAACAGTCCCGACTTCACGGCTGGGCAAGTTTGGCTTCTGTGTCACCAACGGTGATTTGAAGGCACACTGGGAGGACAAACAATAAACAACAGCCAGAGGTCTTGAGTCCAGGTCCCAGCACCCACACCTCACCTCACCACCACCCGTGATTGTAGTCCACGAGATCCATTGCCCTCTTCCTGTGTGCAGAGATCACGCATCATCACTTATGCCCCAGCAATGCCTAAGCATGCATGGGCAGCCCATTGATGGCGGTTCCCCAGCTGTTCCTCTCCTGGGCAGTCCTAGATGCGTGTGTTCTTGTCATGCCCAAGGTTCCACAGTCTTGTGATGATATACATGTAGACAAAACATCCATATACAAAAAATAAATAAATATTTTTTACAAAATGAGAGAAAAGTAAAAGAGAAGGAAGATGGGGAGTCAGTGAGACAGCTCCACGGTAAAACCGCCGGCCGCCAAACATGACAGCCGGAATCTGCTCCTTTGGTCTCGCGTGATGCCAGAGAGAACTGACTTCCTCAAGTCACCCTTTAATCACCAGGTGTGAGCATGCCCATGTGTGAAATAAAGACAGCTTCCTCCCCTCCTGCTCTGTCTAACAGCCTCAGGCAGCCAAGGCTGGACCGGTCTGTGTAACTGAGAATGACCTGGATCTTTTTTCTCCCCCTACCTCCATAATGCTGGGGTTAGAACTACACACCACATCTACCAAATCCCTTCTTTACAGCAAATACTGAGGCCAGCCTGGTCTACAGAGTGAGTTCCAGGATATCCAGGGCTAGGCAGAGAAACCCTGTCTTGAAAAACAAAACAAACAAATAGCAACAATAAAACCAAAACAAAACAAAATGAAAACCAAAAACACTGCCACCAACAATAAGGTATAATACAATCAAAGTTAAGAATCACAATACTTAAAAATAAAGACTAAAGCCCTACATAGGGAAATGAGTCAGTGGGTGAGGGCTTGCTATGCAGGGTGCAGAGACGAGGCTATCCTGCCGGCTGCTGTGCAGGGTGCGGAGACAAGGCTATCCTGCCGCTGCTGTGCAGGGTGCAGAGACGAGGCTATCCTGGCAGCTGCTGTGCAGGGTGCAGAGACAAGGCTATCCTGCCGGCTGCTGTGCAGGGTGCGGAGACAAGGCTATCCTGCCGGCTGCTGTGCAGGGTGCAGAGACAAGGCTATCCTGCAGCTGCTGTGCAGGGCGCAGAGACAAGGCTATCCTGCATCTGCTGTGCAGGGCGCAGAGACAAGGCTATCCTGCCGCTGCTGTGCAGGGTGCGGAGACAAGGCTATCCTGTTGGCCTGCAGGCAGCTGGTGTACGTGAAACAGAGTTCAAGATTAATGAGAAACCCTGTCTCAAATAATAAGGTAGAAAGTGATGGGACACTGAAAGTCAGCTGCTGGCCTACACACACACACACACACACACACACACACACACACACACACACAGAGTGCTGGAGCAGAAAATAAAATCAACAAGGAAAAAAAATAATCTTAGTAGGGAAGGAGACATCCTTGAAAACAAATTTCTATTTAGATGTTGCACTATCCTTTGTTTTGTTGTTGTTGCTTGCTTGCTTGCTTGCTTGCTTTTTCAAGACAGGGTTTCTCTGTAACTTTGGAGCCTGTCCTGGAACTAGCTCTGTAAACCAGGCTGGCCTTGAACTCACAGAGATCCGCCTGGGATTAAAGGTGTGCTTGCTCCACCACTGCCCAGCTATATGTAACAATATCTTTTGTAGTTCTGAGGAAAAGCAGCCTAACGTGCTTTTCACACTGCTTTGTAAGGTTCTGTCAACTCCACAGAGTTCCCACAGTCAGCTCCACAGACAGTCCCCACAGTCAGCTCTACAGACAGTTCCCACAGTCAGCTCCACAGATGGTTCTCCCCACAGTCAGCTCCACAGACAGTCCTCACAGTCAGCTCCACAGTCAGCTCCACAGACAGTCCCCACAGTCAGTTCCACAGACAGTCCTCACAGTCAGCTTCACAGACAGACAGTCCCCACAGTCATCTCCACAGACAGTTCCCACAGTCAGCTCCACAGACAGTCCCCACAGTCAGCTCCACAGACAGACAGTCCCCACAGTCAGCTCCACAGACAGTCCCCACAGTCAGCTCCACAGACAGTCCCCACAGTCAGCTTCACAGACAGACAGTCCCCACAGTCAGCTCCACAGACAGACAGTCCCCACAGTCAGCTCCACAGACAGTCCCCACAGTCAGCTCCACAGACAGTCCCCACAGTCAGCTCCACAGACAGACAGTCCCCACAGTCAGCTCCACAGACAGACAGTCCCCACAGTCAGCTTCACAGACAGACAGTCCCCACAGTCAGCTCCACAGACAGACAGTCCCCACAGTCAGCTCCACAGACAGTCCCCACAGTCAGCTCCACAGACAGACAGTCCCCAGTCAGCTCCACAGACAGTCCCCACAGTCAGCTCCACAGACAGTCCCCACAGTCAGCTCCACAGACAGTCCCCACAGTCAGTTCCACAGACAGTTCCCACAGTCAGCTCCACAGACAGTCCCCACAGTCAGCTCCACAGACAGACAGTCCTCACAGTCAGCTCCACAGACAGTTCCCACAGTCAGTTCCACAGACAGTTCCCACAGTCAGCTCCACAGACAGTTCCCACAGTCAGCTCCACAGACAGACAGTCCTCACAGTCAGCTCCACAGACAGTCCCCACAGTCAGCTCCACAGACGGTTCTCCTCACTATTAGGTCTCACAGACAGTTTGTTTCATAGTCAAACTGCATCTACACAAGTGCCACTACCACTCATTTTTCTTAGTTTAAAATGTATTCACATTTACAACCTCTAGGATTAAATGAAACAGATAGGCACAGCATCACCAGGGAAAGGCACTTGCTGTCAAAGCCTGACAACATGAGGTCAAACCCGGGGACCCAGACGGTAGAGGAGCCAACCGATTCCTACAAGGTGTCCCCTGACTTCCACATGTGAGCCATGGTGTATGTGTCCCAGTCCCGGCAAAGGCGTGCACAGAGGAGGAGGGAGAAGGGAAGGAAGGAGTGGGGGGGGATGAAAGGCTCTAGGTGAAACGTGCGATTTACTTGCTTTGCAGACCAATGAAGAGATCTCATGCATGGGGAGCTGTCTGAGAGTTCCTCCCAGCCAGCGGCAGAGAAATGTCACCTACAAGTTTAACTCTAAACAGAACTTGCCTGATTCTATGGACTGGCGAGAAAAGGGGTGTGTCACGGAAGTGAAATACCAGGTGAGCGGCCCCAGCCCCTGAACCTGGCCCCAGGCTCCCCTCCTGCATCTTACAGCAGGAAGAGGTGATCCTCACCGTCTCTTAGCTACTTTCTGACTGTTTATATTATTCCCATTTTCCCAACTAAATTCTCAGGGTTTTGTTGTTGATTGTTTTGCTGTTGTTTATTTCTTTTTACATATTTCTTTATTTTGGCTTGTCTACATAGCCCAGGCTGGCCTCAAACTCACAGCATAACAAAACTAAGTTCACTCCATATTTTGGATCTTAGCCTCTTATAAATATGTAATTTGTATGCTCAGCCTACAAAATTATCTTTTGATGAAAAAAATTATTTTTTCTTTTTCTTTCTTTCTTCCTTCCTTCCTTTCTTCCTCTCTTCTTTCTTTCTTTCTTTTTTTTGTTTTTGAGACAGGGTTTTTCTGTATAGTCCTGGCTGTCTGGAACTCACTATGTAGACCAGGCTGGCCTCAAACTCAGAGGTCTGCCTACCTCTGCCTCCTGAGTGCTGGATTAAAGGTGTGCACCATCACCACTGCCCAGGTGATCAAAAAACATCCTAAACATAGAAGCTGGAGAGTTGGTTCAGCAGTGGAGAGCACTTACTGCTCTTCCAGAGGGCCTAAGTTTGATTTCCATCACCTACAACAAGCAACCCACAAACTGCCTGTAACGTCAGCCTCAGGAGATCCATCACCCTCTTCTAGCCTCTGAGGCATCTGCACACCCATGCACATGTCCATATATGGAAATAAATAACTTTTTTAGATTCTAGGACAATAATGTTTGAAAACAGTCACCCTGGTGTTAAGGCTCTTTCGCTAGAATCATCATTTTGTGGCAGAACACTGGAATTTGTGGGTGCCTGACATCACAGATGTCAATGAGCAGAAATAGGAACTGAATCTTTTTCAAATTTTAGATTTTTTTTGTAATTGATTTTCACTGAGCTCTACATTTTTCTCTGCTCCCCTCCCTGCCGCTCCACTCTTTTAAATCCTCCCTCAAGGTCTCCATGCTCCCAATTTGCTCAGGAGATCTTGTCTTTTTCTACTTTCTACTTCCCATGTAGATTAGATCTATGTAAGTCTCTCTTAGGGTCCTCATTGTTGTCTAAAGTCCCTAGGATTGTGATTTGTGGACTGGTTTTCTTTGCTTTATGTTAAAAAAAAAACACTTACGAGTGAGCACATATGATAATTGTCTTTCTGGGTCTGGGTTACGTCACTCAAAATGACATTTTCTAGCTCCATCCATTTTCCTGCAAAATTTGAGATGTCGTTATTTTTTTCTGCTGTGTAGAACTCCATGGTGTAAATGTACCACACTTTTCTTATCCATTCTTCGGTCGAGGGGCATTTAGATTGTTTCTAGGTTCTGGCTATAACAAATAAAGCTGCTATGAACATAGTTGAGCACATGTCCTTATGGCATGGATTGAACATCCTTTGGATATATACCCAAGAGTATATATTACTGGATCTTGAGGAAGGTTGTTTCCTAATTTTCTGAGAAATCGCCACACTGACATCCAAAGGGGCTGAACCAGCTTGCATTCAAACCAGCAATGCAGAAGTGTTCCCTTTTCCCCACAACCTCTTCAGCATAAGTTGTCATCAATGTTTTTGATCTTGGAAATTCTTACAGGTGTAAGATGGAATCTCAGAGTTGTTTTGATTTGTATTTCTCTGATGACTAAGGACATTGAACATTTCCTTAAGTGTCTTTCAGCCATTTTAGAGTCCTCTGTTGAGAGTTCTCTGTTTAGGTCTGTACTCCATTTTTTTTATTGGATTATGTGATCTTTTAGTGTCCAGTTTCTTGAGTTCTTTGTATATTTTGGAGATCAGACCTCTGTCTGATGTGGGGTTAGTGAAGATCTTTTCCCATTCTGTAGGCTGTCGCTTTGTCTTGTTGACCGTGTCCTTTGCTTTACAGAAGCTTCTCAGTTTCAGGAGGTCCCATTTATTAATTGTTTCTCTCATTGTCTGTGCTACTGGGGTTATATTTAGGAAGTGGTTCACTGTGCCAATGCGTTCAAGTGTACTTCCCACTTTCTCTTCTGTAAGGTTCAGTGTGACTGGCTTTTTGTTGAGGTCTTTGATCCATTTGGATTTGAGATTTGTGCATGGTGGTAGATATGGGTCTATTTTCATTCTTTTACATGTTGTTATCCAGTTATACCAGCACCATTTGTTAAATATGCTTTCTTTTTTCCATTTGATATTTTTAGCTTCTTTGTCAAAAATCAGGTGTTCGAAGGTGTGTGGATTAATATCCGGGTCTTCTATTTGGTTCCATTGGTCCTCCTGTCTGTTCTTATGCCAATACCAGGCTGTTTTCAGTACTGTAGCTCTGTAGTAGAGTTTGAAGTTAGGGATTGTGATGCCTCCGGAAGTTCTTTTATTGTACAGGGTTGTTTTGGCTATTCTGGGTTTTTTGCTTTTCTATATGAAACTGAGTACCGTTTTTTTCGAGGTCTGTGAAGATCAAATTTTAAAATTTATTTTGTATGTACACATGTTTTGCCTTTGTGTGTTTGTGTGTGTGTGTGTGTGTGTGTGTGTATGTGCTTGTACCACAAGCATGCAATGCCTGCAGAGGTCAGAAGAAGGTATCAAATCCCCTGGAACTGGAGTTCCAAAAGGTTGTGAGCCACCATGTGAATACTGGGCACCGCAACCTGGTCCTCTGCAAGAGTAGCAAGTAATCTTTATCACTAAGCCATCTCTCCAGCCCCCGGAATTGAATCTTTATGCTTCATATTATTCTGAGAGTTGGTGGCCTGAGAAGGCAGCAGATGAATGTTCTGGAAATCTGCCTTACATCTCATCTCTGGGCAGCAGGCTTTATAGGGAGTGGAAACGAAGGGAGTCAATCTTTCCAAAGTTGAGCCTTGGCCTCTGGGCAGGGTCTGCCTTGTCTGTGAGACTCTTGGTGTTAGTGACCCCTCCCCATCACCTCCTGAGCACATCTCCTCACCTCTCTGGGCATCTGGTTTGCCTGCTTCCCAGGTCACTGAGCCTTGCAGTCCTCACGTGGCGTCACCTGGGCTAGTGCACTGACTCTGACTAGCAAGCCATTCACGGTGTGTTCTGGCCACACTGTTTACATTGTGCACTAACGGCTCCTTTCTACAGCATCAGGTGCACAGAATGCAAGAGTGTTGTTTGAATGTTGGCACAATGGCTGAGCCTTAATCTACTGCTAGTTCATCCAGCAATGACAACTCCACAGTTACTGGCCTGCTTCCCTAGCAGCATCCTGGCTGCTCAGGCTGCAGCCTGGTGGCAATCCTGCCGACAGCGGTTCTGTCCTGGCTCCTCAGGCTGCAGCCTATGAAATCCTTCAGGCACCGGTTCTGTCACTGTCTCTAAAGGTAGCTTTAACAAAATCTCTATTGTTTTATTTATAAATAAGATTCCTGATTCAAAGGCTGAGGTGAAAACCTGCTAGCTCAGAGAGGCTGAGTTGCAACTAGCTGAGCTTCTCTCCTTGCTGGTGTCCTTGCAGACCAGGAAAGGCTGCACCACTCCAAGTCCCGCCCTACTACTTCCTGTGTCTGTCAGTCTCTTCCTGATGCCTTCTGGTGCGCTATGACTGCTTTTTGTCAACTACTAGTTAATATAACCTCCTGACCCCAGATTAATTTTATTTAGTTAATGCAAATGCAAACTTGGGGGTTCATGGTGCGATCAGAAATTCCCCCAACAAAAGTGCCTCTGTCTGTCCCTCCCGTTCAGCTCAGCTGGCCCGAATTATTCTGTCTCCTCTCAAATCACTTTCCTGTTGAATGAAAAAAAAAAGTAATTAAAAAGGGAAGGAGATGGCTGCTCCTAGGTTTGGTGGAGGAGAAGGTTTTTGTAGATGTGAGGTAGAGCGTAGCCACGGGCAGGGACTTCTAGAAGAGTCCGGAAAGAGCATGCATGACCCTGAGCTCGTTCATGTGAGCAGGGAGAGGGGAGAACCAGGAGAGTAAAGGGGAGACAAAAATGGCCGGTAACAACCGGAGGAAGGGAAGCCCAGCCCCCCCATCCCCTTGTCACTCTCCCCATCTCCCCACCCCCCACCCCCCACCCCCCCCACCCCCCCCCCCCGCTGGAGAAGTTTAGGGTAGGGGGATGGGGTTTACCAGCCACACCCTGTCATAGGTAGGGACTGAGAGATGCTGGGAGAACCTGGTGGCCAGATCTGCTTTGATACGTTAAATAGGCACCTCATCCACTTGTCCTGGGTTTGACACCCTAAGACCTCTGGCTTCTGTTTTCCTTAGAGGGGAAGAGAGTTGGGACTTTGCACATGCTTGGTGCGTACTTTCAGTGCGCTTGAAATATCTGGTGTGATGCAAGCTCTTGCCGTCTTCCTTCCTTTCGTCTGAGAGAGAAGGAGGCATCAGTTCAGAAGCGAGCTCTTCCTGGCAGAGCTAGAGCCCTCTGCGCTATGGAAGCTATGGAAGCTATTCTTACTGATTCTGAGACTGACTTCTCTATTTCAGGGTTCTTGTGGGGCCTGTTGGGCTTTCAGTGCCGTGGGGGCCCTCGAAGCGCAGCTGAAGCTGAAAACAGGGAAGCTGGTGTCTCTCAGTGCACAGAACCTGGTGGATTGCTCAAGCACAGAAAAATACGGAAATAAAGGCTGTGGGGGTGGCTTCATGACCCAGGCATTCCAGTACATCATCGATAACGGCGGCATCGAATCCGACACTTCCTATCCCTACAAAGCCACGGTGCGTCTCACTTGTCTCGTGTGACTCCGTTCCCCCACTGCCACACGGGCACCACCAATGGGACTGCGTGACCCCTCTGAGAACCCATCAGCAGCTCTTCAATATCAAGAGTACTCTTTGGGACGCGGTGACCTTCCTATTCTACCCGTGGGAGTTTGGGTCGTTGTTTGTTAGCGGTCTCATGGTGCAGTCCAGGCTGTCCTCCAATTCACTTTGTAACTGAGCAGGGTCTGAATTTCTGTTTCTTCTGCCTATGCCTATTCCTATCCCTATTCCTATGCCTATTCCTATCCCTATTTCTATGCCTATTCCTATCCCTATTCCTATGCCTATTCCTATCCCTATGCCTATTCCTATGCCTATCCCTATGCCTATCCCTATGCCTATTCCTATCCCTATTCCTATGCCTATCCCTATGCCTATCCTTATGCCTATCCCTATGCCTATTCCTATTCCTATGCCTATTCCTATCCCTATTCCTATGCCTATTCCTATGCCTATCCCTATGCCTATCCCTATGCCTATTCTTATGCCTATGCCTATTCCTATTCCTATGCCTATCCCTATGCCTATCCCTATGCCTATCCCTATGCCTATTCCTATGCCTATTCCTATGCCTATTCCTATGCCTATTCCTATTCCTATGCCTATCCCTATGCCTATCCCTATGTCTATCCCTATGCCTATCCCTATGCCTATCCCTATGCCTATCCCTATGTCTATTCCTATGCCTATTCCTATGCCTATTCCTATGCCTATTCCTATGCCTATTCCTATGCCTATCCCTATGCCTATCCCTATGCCTATTCCTATGCCTATTCCTATGCCTATTCCTATGCCTATACCTCCCAAATGCTGGATTATAGGGTTTTGCCGCCAAACTCAAAGCAGAAAATATTTTCAAACAAGAAAGTAACATTCATATTTAAATACAGGCTGAAAGAAAATATTTTTTAAAAGCATTCTGTGTATTATCTGATATTTAGCTTTCCAGTCCTGCAACCTTCAGTGTTTAATGATATTCTCAGGCCACCAGCAAGCTCATTCTCCCACCTAAAAGGCTCAATGTTATCCTCTTTGCCACAAGATTTTTGTTTTGTTGAGTAATATAACCAGAAAAATGATTCCTCCAGGCTGGTAAGATGACTGGTAAGAGGCTCTGGTAAAGGCACCTGTGGGCAAGGCTGACAACCTGAGTTTGATCACTGGTCCAACATGATAGGAGAGAACCAAGTCCTCCAAGATCTTCCTCTGATCTTCACACTCATAGAAATAAATGCAATCAAATCACATTTTAGGGGCTAGAGAGGTGGCTCGGCGGTTAAGAGCACTGGATGCTCTTGCAGAGGACTTGGGTTCAACTCCCAGCAACCACATAGCAGCTCACAAGTGTCTCTAACTACAGCCCCAGGGGATCTGACACCCATGGCAAAACACCAATGCACATTAAATAATTTTTTTAAAAAATCACATTTAGCCAGGCACTGTTGCTTTTAATCCCATTACTCAAGAGGCAGAGGCAGGCAGATCTCTAGTTCAAAGCCAGCCTGGTCTATAGTGGGAGTTCTTAGACTGCTAGGACTACACAGAGAAACCCGGTCTTGAAATACTTATTTTGGTTTATTTCTTTCAGCCTCTTTTTTCTGTTATGATTTTAGGGGGAAATACAATCATATATTTAACAAACATATATTTGTAACCTCTTGATTATTTTGTTTATTTTTTGCTTTTAAGACACAATTTCACTATATAACTCTGACTGGCCTGGAACTCACTCTATAGACCAGATTGGCCTTTGACTCACAGAGATCCACCTGCCTCTGCCTCCTGAGTGCCGTCTGTGTTTGTTTTGTGCTATCTCATGTCGCTCCAGCTGGCCCAGACCGTGGCTTATAATCCTACGGTACCACACCCAGTTTGAGACAGTGTTTTAACAAACAAATGGAAAAACCCAGAACAAAACAACAAAGAGGGGGTGGAGAGAACGGGAAGAGCAAGGGGATCTTAGCCGGTTGCAAAGAGTAAAGTGAGAGGGGAATTTCATCTGAAATCCAGGAAACTGGAGTAGACTTTATGCTTGCTTTTATTTTTTAGGATGAAAAGTGTCACTATGACTCAAAAAATCGAGCTGCCACATGCTCAAGGTACACTGAGCTCCCCTACGGCGATGAGGAAGCGCTGAAAGAAGCAGTGGCTAATAAAGGACCTGTGTCTGTGGGCATCGATGCCAGCCATACCTCCTTCTTCTTCTACAAAAGCGGTAAACATGGAGGCTCTGGCCTCGACTGAGCATCCCGTACCTCGTTCTAACTGGTGAATCCCACTGCTCAAAACTTATTAGTACCACTCCACTAAGTTCTTCATAGATCTCATCTCATTTCATCTGCACAGTGACCCTAATTTACACAGGAACACTGCTTGTCTGCCTTGGGATTGCAGAGTTGGCTTGGTGGTTAGGCGTACTTCTTGGTGCAAAGGATCCAGATTCAGTTCCTAGATCCCACCTCCTCAGGCATCAGGAAGACACATAGTGCACATCCAGGCAAAACATTCACACACATAAAATAATAAAAAAAATCTAAAAACAAAATTAAAGAAAAAGGGTTAGCCCGACTAAGTCACTCAGCCTGAAACTGGTGGTGCTAGGATTAAAACCTATGCAAATGGAAAACCATGTTACAGGTCATATAACCTGTACACAAAAATGAGTCGCCACTAGGTGTGGTGGGTTTGTCTGTAATCAAACTGATGAGTGGATAAAGAAAAGATGGCACATATACGACGTGGAATACCATCTGACTATTAGGAAAAGAACGTAGGAATGGGGATGTGGCTCAGCTATTAAAATGTTCTCTCACCATACATGAAGCCCTGGGTTCAATCCCCAGCACACATATATCCTGAGCATGGTGCTACAAGCCTGTCATCTCAGCTCTTGGGAAGTGAAGGCAAGAAGATCGGAAGTTCAAGGTCATCTTTGACTACTTATTAAGTTTGAGGCCCACTCTGGCCTGTGATCTTAAGCACTATGGATTTTTTTTAAAGATACAGTGTTCTGTCTGCCTTTTGCCTGCACAACCTAAAAGGGCTTTGGAGGTCATCGTAAGCGATTATGTCCCACCATCTCGCCCGTCCAACACTATGAAAATTTAAAGGAGAGCACATGACACTTCTCTGCTATTGACACTAAAAACTATATGCCGTCATTCTGAGCTCAATGTCACAGACCCTGAGCATCCACTAAAGGCAGAACTCTGCAGTATACACAGTAGAAAGTGACAATATGCACTAAGGAGCATTTAATTTAAAAAAGGCTCAAAGTGGACAAAACAATTTACGAGCTTATACGAAGAAATACATAAATTAGGAGAATTCGAAAAATGTGCTGAATGACCATAATACATTTTCTGGGGGAACTATGGATCGATCTCAAACTTGTCAGGGAAACTAATAGTATTGATGTCAAACAATCGTGACATCTAAATCACTTTGTCATATCTCCAAGACCCTAATAAAAAGCAGTCGGATGTTCCGTTGGCCTGTAGCACTTGCCTCTTTCCCATCTGTGTTTTATGCTCAGGTGTCTATGATGACCCCTCCTGTACTGACAACGTAAATCATGGCGTACTAGTGGTTGGCTATGGGACTGTCGATGGCAAAGACTACTGGCTTGTGAAAAACAGGTAATCCGTTTGCACATCACTAGGGGAGGGGGTGCGTCAGCAAAACTGCCCTTGCTGTTAGGATGCTGGTCACCATAGCAACAAGGATGACCATGGATAGCCCCAAGAGGAATTACTCACTGCCCCACTGGAGTTGTTTTTTAATAAGAATGGTTTAGTTTTCGTGGAGTGGCACTATTTGAGAAGGATAAAAATGACTAAGAGGTGTGGCTTTTTGGAGGAAATGTGTCACTGGGGATAGACTTTAAGCTTTCAAAAAGCCAGGCCAGGCCCAGCTCCCCACCCCGTCTCTACTTGAAGATCAGGAAGTAGCTCTTGGCCACTGATCCAGCACCATGTTGTTGCCCATGCTCCCTCCCACGATGATAATGGACCAACCCTCTGAAACTGCAATCAAACTCCTAATTACGTGCTTTTTTTTATGAGTTGCTGTAGTTGTGATGTCTCTTCACAGCAATAGGACTGTGACTAAGACACCTGCCTTCATCTTTGTTTTTACGATTGATCCTCTATAATACTTTTCATTCTATTTTATATCACTTGGTGTTTTGAGATAGGGTCTTGCTATTACTCCTGGGTGGCCTGGAACTCACCATGTATTCCAGACTGGCCTTGAACTTACAGCCGTCCATTTTCTCTGGCCCTGAGTGTTGGGATTACAGATGCACACTGCTATTCTTGACTTGCTTTCCCCATCATTCCTTGTCTGCTCCTTTTATGGTCTGTGAAAGATTCATGGTTGTAAGATTTGTTCGGCAGTGTTAGGGCTTAAGCCCAGGGTGACGCACATGCTCCCTAAGCTCTGCCTCTGAACCACGCCCCCAGCGCTATCAGCCCCTTTTAGGAACACCGTTCTTCTACCTGGGCCCTGATGCTGGTGTTCTCTGCTGCCCCAGGAATCCAGATTACTGCTTCTGTCTTTGTCTGCACCATCCCACTCATGATTTCCTGTGGCCTGTAAGCCGGGGGCCTTCAACTCTCCTCCACCCTGTGTGACACTGGCCCAGAACATCACCCTCACCCAGCCATAATCACTCGCTGACATTTTCTTCTCCAGACTCAGCAAGGCCAAAGAATTCAGTTCTCTCTCCACCACACTGTTCCCTCCAGAATTTCCCATATCAGTAAATCATATCACAGAACATTGTTACCCAAAAGGTGCTGGAGAGTTATCCCAGACCTCTCCAGGGCCAATCAAGTGATAAGTCAAACCAAATTTGCCTCAAGTCGTCTTGGATTCCGCCCCTTTCTCGTTCTGTCTCTGGTTCAGCGAGCTCTCGCCTGGCCTGGCTCTAGGCTGGAACGGGTGCTCTTCTCTCCTCTTCGCGTGCGTTTTATTGTCTCTTCTCGCTGCGCATGTGAGAGCGCACGGTGTCGGGGGGTGTGCGTGAGAGGATGCCTGGATTCTGGGGACAAGCCCAGGTCTCCAGGCTTCCTAGCAAGTCCCTCACTCACTCTAGCGGCTTCTACTCTGTCGCCATGATCAAACGCATGAGCAAGGAAGGGTTTATTTGAGTCTTATGGTTCCAGAGGGAGAAAAGTCCCCCGCCATTACAGCAGGGAAGTGTGGCAGCAGGCAGCATACATGGTGGCAGGGACAGCCAAGAACTCAAACCTTGAACTATGTGCAGGAAGCAATGAGAGCAAACTCAAAATTGTGCATGTCTTTATGCTCTTAAAACGCGTCCTCAGTGACACAAGCCCCCCAGCAGGGCCACACCTCTTATGACTGCCAAAACTCTGTGTGGAGACCGAATTGACCTCCAACTCAGAGATCCACCTTCCTCTGCCCCAAGTCCCAAATGCTGGGATTAAAGGTGGTGCCACTACCACCTGGCATGATAATTTCTAATTAAATATGTTTCAGTTGAAAAATAAAATAATTGGTAGGCGGTGGTGGTGCACGACTTTAATCCCAGCACTTGGGAGACAAAAGCAGGCAGATCTCTGTGAGTTTGAGGCCAGTTGGTCTACAGAGCTAATTCCAGGACAACCAGGGCTGTTATACCCTGTCTCAGAAATTAATTAAGTAACTAGTTAATTAATAATAAAAATACCGCGGTATGGTGGCACATACGTGCAATCCCGGCATTGGGCAGTGGAGGCAGGAGGGTCAGGGGTTTAAGACCAGCCTTTGGTACATAGCAAGTTCAAGGCCAACCTAAGCTGCCCGCGCGTGCACACACACAAGATGGAAAGGAAGAAAAGGTTGTGTACTTCCCCAGCTTTCTCAGTTCTCACATGGCTTCACTTCACTGTGTTGCCTTTAGTCCTGCTGGGTTAAACTGACCTAATGACTTCATGTTAATCTAATTAATGACTTCATGTTAATCTAATTAATGATGGCTCTAGTGCCCCTATTTCCAATTAAGGACATATTTCTCATTGTGACGGACTATCAGATAGTAGTGTTTGCATGGTCCATTGCGAAAGCAGCTGAGAAGCTGAAACTGATTTATCCGCCCACCTCAATGATCACCTTATTGTGGAACCATTTTAACTGTTTTTGCTCCTTGAACTTCTTTTGTATTTGTTATTTTTTTAACACACACCCTTTTTGACTTGTTTCTTCAGTGATAGAAATAATCTTTTCCCTCATAGCTTACTGAGTTTCTAAAGGACCCTCCTAAGTCACGTTCCAAATTCCCCATCCCTCCGTGAAAGCCCCTTCTCCTCCTGGTTTTGTTTGTTTGTTTGTTTGTTTGTTTGTTTGAGACAGGCTCACACACTGCCCAGCCTGGTCTCAAGTTCATTATGTAGCCAAAGAGGACCAAGAACTCTTGATCCTCCTGCTTCCATCTCCATGGCATCGAGTTTAGAACCGTGTGGTGCCGTGTGCCCAGGCAGACGCCAGTTTACACAGCAAGTCTGAAAGCCTCTGATACCAGGCAATACGTCCCCTCACAAAGTAGGATGCTCTGCTTTTGGATAGCTTTAAATCGGAAGGCATCTCATCCATTTCTGGATCATTTACAGCTGTATTGTCTATCATTTACTTTAGAATTCATTGCTATATAATACTTTCATGGTAGTAGCTCAAAAATATTTCTTTGAAGATTTCTCTAGAGAATTGAGTTTGCTGCAAAGTCATTACCCTTAAGCCAAACATTGTGACACATGACACCTATAGTCCTAGTACTCAGGAGGTGGAATCACAGGGATCAAGTCTCAGTACATAGTAAGTTTAAGGCCAGCCTGGGATACATAAGACTCTTGTCTAAAAAAATGTCATTACCTATGGTCCTATTGTGCAAAAACATTTAGAGTTGGAGAATTATAAATTCTATACTCATCCTTTACAGAAGGCACACTTAGAGAGCAGCAATGGATCTTGTTATCGTTAGCTGTGTCTGCTCAGCAATATGGAACTAGTGTATGTCATGGCCCACACCTGTAATCCCAGTCCTGGAAAGTCAGGACTGGAAAATTGCTGTGAGTTTAAGGTCAGACTGGGTGACATAATGAGACCTTGTCAAAAAAAAAAAACTACACTAAAAACAAGCCTTTAACCCCAGCACTCTGAATGCAGAGGTAGGTAGATGTCTATGACTCAGTCTGGTCCACATAGGAAGTTCCAGGCCAGCCAGAGCTACATAATCAGATCCTGCATTAAAAAATATACAAATGTAGAGTGGAGAAAAGGCTCAATGGTTAAGAGGACCTGGGTTCAATTCCCAGCACCCACATGGCAGCTCACAACTGTTGTAACTTCAATTCCAGGGGATTCAACAAAAAGACATACATGCAGACAAACAACCAATGTTCATAAAATAAAATGAATTAGTTAATTAATTAAAATATATAAGCCTTTTGGGAGAAGCAAGGAGATAAAATAATGATAATATGGTTTTATTGTATTAATTTATAATTTTATGTTCTTTCTCTTTTTGTAGCTGGGGCCTTAACTTTGGTGATCAAGGATATATCCGAATGTCAAGAAATAAGAAAAACCATTGTGGGATTGCTAGTTATGGCTCTTACCCAGAAATCTAAACACTGTTTCCTTTTTCTAACAAGTCATGAAGATGAAATACTCTCTTTTAACTTAATTTTACCCGCTCTGCCAGAAGAAGCAACTGTGTATTTAATGTACTAACTAGGTTATAGTCTGTTCACTTTGTAACTTTTCTCTCTCTGAAAAGTTTGCAAACAAGTTAAGAGCTATTGTAGCTGGAACTCTGTCAGGGTCCCCAGGATTTTCATGTTTGCTCTTTCTACTTCTTACTCTGTCCTTTTAATGTTTTCTAATAACCGTTTATAACATAATATCCCTAAAGTGCTTAATAAATCAATCATTTCAAATCTCTATTTTTTTGTCACATGCTGTTTTTTCAAGTTGTTCTTTGGTGAATTTTATACCCTATCATGAACATAGCTAGGTTAGTAATGAGCTGTAGCCACTGTGAAGAAGAAAATATTATAAAAACTAAAAAAAAAAACAAAAAACAAAAAGTTGGGTGTATTGGCCCATGTATTTAATCCAAGCTGTTGGGAGGCAGAGGCAGAGTTTAACGCCAGCCTGGTCTACAGAGTGAGTTCCAGGGCTACACAGAGAAATCCTGTCTTGAAAAACAACAACAACAACAACAACAAAATGATGTTCTATTTTAAAATGTCCAGAAGACTACATTGTATTTTGATTCATAAGATTATTTAATAAATCTTTTACAATTGAAGCATATAAATGATTAAAAGTAAAACTTGGTTTTTGTATTTTTGGAAGATGGCTCAGTGGTTGAGAGTACTTGCTCCTCTCTTCGGGAACCTGGGTTCATTGCCCAAAGCCTATTCTTCTGATTTCTAAGAGTACCAGCCACACACAGTTGTGGGAAGCAGAGGTGGGGTCCTCTGGGTAGCCTGATGAAGGACCAGCAGTTTAGCAACACCCACAAACCTGAACGCCAGGACTGGCCACTCCAAAAATAGAACTTAATTTTATTTCTAAATGAGACATAAATTGTTTTCAAAGCTACCCACTGCCTCAGTTAGATTAGAAGTATCTAAGTAAAGTAAGATGGTGACATAAGACTGGACATCTAGTTACGGGGGAGGGACAAAGCAGGGAGGACCATTCGAGAACAGCTTCGGATACATGGGGAGAATAAGTCTCAAAAATAAAAGTACTGGGGTAGGTGAGATGGCCCCTGTTAACGAGCCTGTCAACCAAGCTAGATTCCTGGGATCCACACGGTGGAAGGGGAGAACTGGCTTCAAGTTAGCCTTTGATTCCCACGCGCGCTGCGGTCTGCATGCCTGCATCTTGTCCTCTGGCCCCTGTGTGTACACCAGGGCACACACACGCAATACTAATACTAAAAATTATAACAAAATCTAAAGCCAGAAAAACCACAAAACCAGAGCAAATGGTGTCTGGAAACACCGTGGCCTCCCGAGGAGTGGCGCATGTCAGGAAGGCTCTACACCTTCAACGGCCTAAGCACATGCTGGGAACAGCGCGCCCTTCGCTGCCCGCGAGCAGGGCTCCCGGCAGGCCTTGCGCAGGGCTCCTGGCAGGCCTCGCGCAGTTTTTGGCGGGAAGCGCGATCTCGCCTGAAGGTCAAAGGGTGCGCCACGTGCCTACGGCAGTTGAGGCGCATGCGCAGAGCCCACATGCTGAAGCTGAAGCGACTGTCGTGCACCGTGCCTCATCGTCGCTGTCGCCCGGTCTCTCAGGCTTTGCGTAATATATGTTTACTTTGGGCTCGGGTCTCTTAGCTTTTCCATCCCTTCGTCTCCTCCTCGCGGCCCCTCGCCCTCCCAGGGTCCCTGTGGTCGAGAGGCTGTGTGTGCGTGTGTCCCCGAGGTTCCTGAGGGGCGACGGTGGCCGGCGCCATAGTGCTGACCGTTCGCTTATTCTTTGCCGACGGCTGGTTGAATTGTGTTAACAGATGAGCTGGGACCAGAGTGCAAGGAAATTTAAGGCTGTTTTCTAAGACAGTTGAGACTTCAGAATCAGCCATTAAAAGAATTTAATGGGCAGGAGGGGTTTAGGCCACTGTAGTCTACGCAGCGAGCTGCAGGCTAGCCAGAAACCGTGTCTCAAAATATAAATAAAAGTAAAATTTTAGAATAAATGATGCATGATGGCATTGGGGAGGTGGAGGCAGGAGGGTCAGAAACTCAAGGTTAAGCCCAGGGAGGCAAAGGCTAGTGTGTCTGTGAGTTCGAGGCCAGTCTGGTCTACGTAAGAGTTCCAGGACAGCCAGAGCTACACAGATAGACTATTTTTGTTTTTGTTTTTTTTTTTTTAAAAAAAGGTTCAATATCTTTCTCTGCTAGCTAGAGGAGTCTAGCCTGGGCTACATGAAAGTCTGTCTCAAAAAAAAGGATTTTTTAAAAATACTTCTGAAAAAAATATTTGTTGCCTTAAAAATGTTTATGTTACATTTTATGAGGGGAATGGCATGCGTCGTGCTATGGAGCGCGGTGTAAAGTCCAAGGACTTGTGGGAATCTCTTTTCTCCTATCTTGTTGGTCCTCCAAGCTTGGGTCATCAGGATAGAGGCAAGCTCCATTAACAGCTGAGCATCTTGTGTCCTCCCTGTTTGCCGTTTTATAGCTCCAGAGTAGACAATGTATACCGAGCTCTGATAAACGAATCACCTGATTTAAATAGTTTTGATATATTTTTTAAATTATCAGGCAAAACCCCCACCCCCAAAAAACCCCAGGGTCTCAGGTAGCCTTGATTGGTCTGCAACTTGCTAACTAGCCAAGGATAAACATGTACAGCCTCCCAAGTGTTAGAATTATAGAAATATACTATAATCCTGGGGCTATACACTGTCATTTTTAAGATTCTATTTTAAGTAAATTTCTGAAATTTATTTAGATAAAAATCTCATGTAGTAGAGTACTAGAGGTAAAAATTAAAGCTGAAATTAAAATTTGTATTTGTGTTACATGGTTGAAGAAAACATTTTCTTGGAAGATGGCCACTATGCAGTTGCGGAGAACAACAACTTCCATGGTATGATTTCTTATGACTTAAAATGTATTAATTTAGCTGAATCACTTAATTCTTTCCTTTTTTTTTAAATTTAGACAGGGTTTTCTTGAGTAGCCCCAGCTATTCTAGGACTAGCTCTGTAGACCAGGTTGACCTCAGATTCACAGCAATCCTCCTGCCCCTGCCTCCGGAGTGCTGGGATTAAAAGCGTGCATCACCATGGCCTGCTTTAGCTGAGTTTCTTGTTTCTTGAAGCCATAAATATTTTTTTGTTTAAAAGAATTCAATATTTGAGGCTTTAATGATATCAGGACACCTTAAAAGGGAAGAAGTGGGCTGAGAGATGGCTCAGAGATTAAGAGCACTGACTGTTCTTCCAAATACATGCAGGCAGATGCTGTTTACATAATTAATAAATCTTTTTTTAAAAAAGGAAAGAAGTAATGTAGAATTCTGTTGGACATTTGGTATGTTATGGCAAGTGGTCCATTCAGTGGCATCTCCTTTTTTCCTTGGAGCTCTCACCAGCCAAACGTGACACCTGTAAAGTACAAGTAAGATTGAGTCCTGGTTGCTTCCACTCAACCATCTGTTTGAACGCTGTGCTTGTGCTTTGTTTTAGGGGATTTTTTTTCTTAAAAATGCTGTTTAGCTATTGTTTAATGAAGAGAGTGAATACTTAAAAATGTGCCACTAATGAGAGAAAAATCTACGAGAGTGCATTTCTCTTTGTTGTTGTTATTATTATTATTTAAAGATTTATTTATTATGTATACAGTGTTCTGCCTGCATGTATGCCTGTATGCCAGAAGAGGGCACCAGATCTCATGATAGATAGTTGTGAGCCATCATGTGGTTGCTGGGAATTGAACTCAGGACCTCTGGAGGAACGACTAGTGCTCTTAACTGCTGAGCCATCTCTCTATCCCCCACTATTATTATTATTATCATTTTAGACAGCATCTCACTATGTAGCCCTGGCTGGCCTGAAACTCAATGTAAACCAGACTCCACTTACAGAGATCCACTTCTTGAGAACTGGGATTAAAAATGCATATGCTACCACATCTGGCTCAAAATGCATTTCTTTTCAATTTATAATAATATACGTGTGGTTTGTCTGCATGTATGTCTGTGCACTATGCGGGTACAGTGCTGTCAGATCTCCTGGAACTAATGTTACAGACAGTTGCTAGCCACCATGTAGATGCAGGGAATCAAACCCAAGTCCTCTAGAACAGCAGCCAGGGCTCTGACTGCTGAGCCATCTCTCCAGCCCCTAAAGTGCATTTCTTTACAGAATTTATCATACTGTCCTTTGGACCCTTTGCCTGAAAAATTGAATCAAGTCTCAAATAATGTCTCTTCATTTGTATCCTGAGTACTCTAGCTCTGGCCAGTACTGTATTATTATACTTCTGTGGATGTAAAATAGATATGCCTGCTATTATATAAGCTTTGGTGATCATGCTTTGCTAGAGCTACTTTTTTTTTTTTAGAGCTACTATTTTTTTTCTTTTTTGGTTTTTCAAGACAGGATTTCTCTGCGCTTTGGAGCCTATCCTGGAACTATCTTGTAGACAAGGCTGACCTCGAACTCACAGAGATCTGCCCGCCTCTGCCTCCCTAGTGCGCCACCACCGCCTGGTTTAGAGCTACTTTTAAACGTATTACTCAGGATGTTTTCTTTGCAGATGATGATTGAGGAGATAATTTTAAAAAATATGGTGCCAGGTATCATAATTATTATTTTTCTGAAATTTTGTTTTTTACTTTTTTTTAATGGACATGCTACAATTTTCTTCAGATGACTACAGAACCTGAAGAAGTTCTTGTTGCTTTTGGTGCATAACATGCCACTATTATTTATCTTTTAATGTAAATATGGGTATGTAGATATATAGATATATATATAATTAGAATTTTTGAAAAATTTATGTGTGTTGTCAACTTAAGAGAAAAGCATCCCAGTTTACTTTGTACTATGCAAAAACTAACAAGCTGAATTGGTCTAGAATCATTGATTTTTTTTTCATTTGTACAGAGTTAAATATATAAGGTCTTACCTACATGGGCTTGATTATAGAAACTAGGAAAATATTTGCTAAATTTAAAATGTTTATCTAGCTAAGCATGGTGGCACATGCCTTTGATCCCAGTGTTTGGGAGACAAAGACAAGTGAGTTTGAGTTCATCCTGGTCTTCATAGAGGGCCAGCCAAGGTGACATAGTGAGACCCTGTCTCAGAAAACAAAGCAAAACCATCATGCTCATTCAAATTTAGTTTATATTAGATATTAATGAATGTTATTCCACTGCTTTTATGAAATTGTTTACAGCAACCCATACTAGGAAAATGTCTATAACTCAGAGACAGAGAAATTATGGTATTTGCATAGAATCTGGCATAGAATCTTAATCTGTGTTCATCCTAGTCAATGACTAAAGAATTAATATTATCTACTCTGACATTTGCATTTTCAGTTAATCTCAAGGATTCTTTTCAAAACAAGGTTTTTCTGTATAACAGCCTGGGCTGCTCTGTGGAGAACAGGCTAGCTGCCTCTGCCTCCCAACTGCTGGTATTAAAGGCATATGCCACCACGCCTATCAAATCTCAAGGATTCTTAAGACTGTAAAGTATTTTGCTTTATTTTTGGTGTACTTCCCTGAACACATCTTAAAAGCTGCAGCGACTTTCTAGGGATGATGATGATTTTGGAGGATTATTTGGGAAACCGCTGTACTTAACCAAAACTAGATTCTGCTGTAGAAACTAACTTGATTCAGGAAATACCAGGCTAGTTTAAAGATAAACAATTATATCTTTATTTATTATAAGGAGAAAACTCACAAAACTGGAATGAGAAGTCCAAGCCCAGCTGTGCGGCGAGGGAACCACAGAGAGAGTTCACCTGGGCACTTTCTGGGACCTGTTTTTCCTCCAGGTCCCAGAAAGCCACATCCTAACTTAGTCCCATCTCTTAAAGATAATTGGTTAACAAGGCTTCCCCATCACTCTGCTTTTAAGCTTAGGGAAACTTTGTTTTCAACAAATGTGACTTACGATGCTTTAATTTCTCTTGAATTTTAGAGTGCATTGGTATTTCCCAGTAAGATAGCAACTGAGCATCAGTCTTTGATGTTTGTGAAGAGGCTCCTAGCAGTTTCCGTATCCTGCATCACCTATTTGAGAGGAATATTTCCAGAACGTGCTTATGGGACAAGATACCTGGATGGTAATTTATAATATTTAAGAACTTCTTTGTTTTTTACTTAGAGAATGTGATTTTGATAGTAATTTTATTGATGTAATTCACATAACCTGATAATTCACCAACGTGTGTATTTCAATAATTAAGTGCTCACAGCAGTATGCAATTACCACCATAATTTTAGAGCATTTCACCACTCCCCAAAAGAAATACATCCACAATAAATCATTCTCCTCTCAATCTTCCTAGTTATAGTTATAGTTTCAGTTTGGTACCTATTCTGGATATTTTCATAAAGGGACTCGAACAGTATGTTCTTTCTGACTAACTCATTTAAATCCACCATAATGCTGTAACATGGATTAATAATTGATTACTTTTCAGTGCTGAATAATATTTCATTGTTGTGGCTGGGCAGTGGTGGTGCATGCCTTTAATCCCAGCACTCGGGAGGCAGAAGCAGGCAGATCTCTGTAAGTTCGAGTTGTAGTGCTGATCTACAAGCACTAGTTCCAGGACAGCCAGGACTACTACACAGAGAAACCCTGTCTCGGAAAAAACAAACATACAAACAAACACTGGGCTATGTCTCTAGCCTTCAAATGTTTTTTTAGGGATGTTAAATACTTTTTGAAGCCACTTAATTGTAATTCCCTCCTCAATTTTGCAAGTATAGCTTCACCTGACATCAGACCTTTAATAATTCAAACAGATCTAAAAACCCTGTTCCTTAAAACTTTTATAGTGGCACCATATAGAGTTTATGCAATTTTAAAGAAGCAAAATATAGCCAGGTGTGGTGCCACACATCTATTGTTCCAGCATTTGGAAGGTAGGGTCTGAAGAATCAAGAGTTCGGGTTCATCCTCAGCTTCATAGCAAGTTGCAGGCCTGCCCTGAGATACTTGAAATCCTATGTCAAAAAAATGAAACTCATAAGCTGAGTATGGTGGCTCATGACCTTAGTCTCAGTACTTGGGAGGCTGAGGTAGGTGAATCTCTTGAGTTTGAAGTCAACCTGTTCTACATAGAGAGTTCCAGAACAGCCAGAGCTACAAAATAAAACAATGACAACAAAATTTTTTTTCCAAAAGAAGCAAAACACATTCAGTTTATACTACAGTAATTTCTTTGCTGGCACATAGATGGTATGTGCATAAAATTGTGCACTAACTACATGCTGGACAATATACCAACCACCTTGTTATGCATAATATCTTGTCAATTCAAATACTAAATGTCCTACTTAGGGTTGCTATTGCTATGATTACACACCGTGACCAAAAGCAAGTTGGAGAGGAAAGGGTTTATTTAGCTTACACTTTCATACTGTAGTCCATCACTGAAGGAAGACAAATACAAAAACTCAAGCCAGGTCAGAACCTGGAGGCAGGAGCTGATGCAGAGACATGGAGGGCTTACTGGCTTGCTCCTCATGGCTTGCTCCAACTACTTTCCTATACAGCCCAGGACCACCAACCCAGGGGCGGCACCACCCACAATTACTAATTAGAAAAACATCTTACAGCCGGATCTTATGGTGTCATTTTCTCAGCTGAGGTTCCCTCCTCTCAATAACTCTAGCTTATGTCAAGTTTGACATAAAACTAGCAAACACACTACAGTCTGTAAACTGGGTGTCATCCCTGTTTATGTGGTAAAGAATTGAAGAGTGATGCTCAGTACTTTGTGTTTCTGCAGAGCGTTTATCTTTGAGAGTCAACTTTTGGCCTAGTTATAAATGTTTCAGTAGAATAAGAGTTCATAGCAAACATTCTAAGACAGTTGGGAAATTATTGTATGAAAATATATCTAAAAATTTTTATGTAGTTGTTTTGTCTGCGTGTATGTATGTGTACCATATCTGTACCTGGTGCACTTGGAGACCAGAAAGGGCATCATCAGATCCTCTGGAACTAGTTACCATGAACTGCCACTTGGGTGCTGGGACTCTAACCTAGGTGCTCTTAATACTGAGCTATTTATTCTGACTCTCACCATCCCCTTTTTTTCAGACAATCTTACTTAGGTAGTTAAGGCTGCCCTTGCACTAGATATAGCTGAGGCTGGCCTCAGGCTATGGGTTCCTACTTCCTCTACCTTCTTCTGAGGGCAGAAATTGTAGGCATGGACCACTACACCCAGTTTACTTGGAGGTCAGGATTCAGCCTAGGACTTTGTGAATGTTAGACAAGCACTTACAAACTTCTTACCAACTAAGTCACAGAAACTGGAAAAGTTTGACCCATCAACTTAAATTCTTAATCGTTATGATGGCATTTTATAATGAGTACCAATTATTTCAAAGCTGCCACTAATAATATGCATATATTGAACCAGGTGGTGGCACACACTTGTGTAATCCCAATAACTGGATAAATTAAGTCAGGGGAACTGTGAGACCAACCTGGGCTACATAGTGAGACCCTGCCTCAAAAAATAATATACCTATTATTTATAGCTAAAGAAAGTAACTGTAATTTAAAATTTACTGTTGAGGCTGACAAAATAGCTTAACTGTTAAAGGCACTTGCCATCAAACCTGATGATCTGATTTGGGTCCCCATTGCCCACATGGTAGAAGGAGAGAACCAACTCTCAAAAGTCTCTGGCTGCCACACATACGTGTTTTAACACAAGTGTGTGTAGCACGAATTCTACCTGTTCCTAATAATAAAAACTTGGAGTCAGCTCTCGGGAGGTGAAAGCTGAAGGATCAGAGAAGCAGTGCGGCCAGCCACTAGAGAGACCTTTTACTTCTCAGACGGAAGGGGTGAGCCTGTCCTCAGACTGCATCTCCAGACTCCATCTGTCTCCACCAAACCTCAGACTGCACTGAGCTCCTGTCTCCTCCCACCTTATATTCCGCTCTCTGCCCAGCCATATCACTCCTGTCTCCATCTCCCTAGTGCTGGGGATTAAAGGTGTGGGATCGTCTTTGTGTGAACTTGGTCAGACTGGATCGATTTTGTGTAGCACATGGTGGCTTTGAACTAACAGAGATCCCTCTGCCTCTGTCTCCCAAGTCCTGGGATTAAAGGTATGTGCCATCACTCCCTGACCTCTAGTGACTTACCTCTGCACTCTGATCTTCAGATTTGTTAAAGCACAAACATGATATCACTACATGTGTACCCATACACATTCACATGTAACACTAATAAATATAATTAAATCAGCTATTTATAAGCACTTATATATTTATTTCATTCATTTTTTATTTAGATCTTTGTGTCAAAATTCTAAAAGAAGATAAAAATTGTCCAGGTTCTTCACAATTAGTGAAGTGGTAAGTAAAAGAATAATGCCTAAAGGCAGAAAATCACTACTTTTTCTTTCTTTTCTTTTTTTTTTTTTTTTTTTGGTGTTTTGAGGACAGACTTTCTCTGTGTAACAGCCCTATCTGTCTGTCCTGGAACTAGCTCTGCAGACCAAACTGGCCTCTAACTCACAGAGATCCACCTGCTTCTGCCTCACACGTGCTGGGATTAAAGGCGTGCGCCACCACCATCCAGGCTTTTTTTGCTGAAGGGGGTGTGAGGACTACTTTTTGTATATTGAATACTTTTCAATGTATAACTAGATTTTAATGACTAACCTTTTAGCCCTAGGTACTATGTTTTTAGGTCTTTAAATATAAGCATTAATTTTTTTATTTCATGCTCCATATAAATAGGTTTCATTTTCCTATTATAGCTCTACAAATAGCTACTAGATATTTTATAGTTTTCTTTCTGTCCTCCCATCTCCATATTTCTGCTTCATTGTTATGGTTTTTCTTTATTTTGTTTTGTTTTGTATTTTAAGACAGGGTTTCCTCTGTGTAGCCCTGACTGTCCTGGAACTCACTCTTTAGACCAGGCTGACCTTGATCTCACAGGGATCTACCTGCCTCTGCCTCCCAAGTGCTGGGGAAAAAACTTTTATATGCATGTGCGTGAATGCATGTGTGTGCACCACGTGAGTTCAGAAGTCCAAGATGAGCAAAAGAGAATGTAACTGTAGTTACAGGCAGTTGTGAACTGCCTTATGGGTGCTGGGATCAAAACCCAGGTCCTCCAAAAGGGCAGTAAGCACTGTCAACCACCGGATCATCTCTCCAGCCCCCGTTTCATTATATTTTATTTTGTTCAGTTTTAAGCTAGTTAATAAGAAAGATGCTTTAATTTGACTATTAGTTTTATTTTGTAAAGGTAAATATAGAGATTTATGAAAAGAACTATTTTCTGAAAATGCATTAAATATAAAAGCGAATCTTTGACTTTTTTTTTAGGATGCTAGGATCCTATGATGCTTTACAGAAGAAATACGTAAGTCTTTAGCTATCTCTTCTTCCCTTCCCTAGAGCTACAACAGGAGTTGTCAAGTAGTAAGATGGTAATTTAAACTAACTTGATATAGATCAGTCTCAATTACTAAAAAATTGAGTATTTGAATAATTTAAAGATTTATTTTTATTTATTTGTATGCATGTGTACATGTGTGTGCTCATGTCTGATGGTGCCCATGGAGGCCAGATAAGGGTGTTAGATTTCAAGGAGCTAGAGATACAGGTGGCTGTGAACTACCCATTATGACTGCTGAGAACCAAACTCTGGTCCTAGAGAACAGCAAGCACTCATAACTGCTCTTAACTGCTGAACCATCTTTTCAGGCCCACATTTGAATTTTTTTTTTCTTGAGACAAGATCTCACTACATAGTTCTGACTGGCCTTGAACTCACAAGAGATCAATCTCTCTTTGCCTCCTTGACTGCTAATATTAAAGACGTGGGTCACCATACCTGGCTGCATTTGAATATTTTAAAATCTAGTCTTTAATTCATTTAAACTAATGCAATGAATACTAAACAATTTTTTGCAAAGCTAGGTTTAACAAATTAACACTCATTTATTAGCATTAATTGCACATATTAACTTAGAAAAATGGACTTAAATGTTTTAAAATATTGTATTAGTTTTGCATGTATTCTATATCCATGGTTATACTAGTATTTTAATAATTTGTTCTGGTTTTATTTTTTTAAATATTTATTTATTTATTTATTATGTATACAATATTCTGTCTACATGTATGCCTGCAGGCCAGAATAGGGCACCAGACCTCATTACAGATGGCTGTGAGCCACCATGTGGTTGCTGGGAATTGAACTCAGGACCTTTGGAAGAGCAGGCAATGCTCTTAACCGCTGAGCCATCTCTCCAGCCCCCCTGGTTTTAATTTTTTGAGACAGAAAAAAAAGAAAGAGGAAAAGAAATACTTTTGTACACTCTTAATCCTAGCACTCTGGAGGCAGTATTAGGCAGATATCTGTGAGTTCAAGGCCTGTCAGGGATACACTGTGAGACCCTCTCGCACTTGATAATAATAATAATTATTACTTATTGCTAACCATGATGGTACATGCCTACAAACCTAGAACATGGAAGGTAGAGACAAGAAGATCAGGAATTCATGGCTATTTTCTATCATGTAATTATTACCAGTATGGGATATAGTAGTATTTACTTCTCTTACCGACTGTTTTGCTAACCATTGCTAGCTTATCAACGTTCCTATGTGCCAGAATGTATATGGTGTTTCACTTTTATTGTTTTAATGGAAAAGCTAGGGACTAGGGATAAAAATTCACCTCCAAAATTCTGCTAGAACTGGACTTCTCTGTACATATTATTTTAAATGATACTATATAAAAAGACTTGTAGTCTATTGTAAAATCTTTTTTTTTAAAAAAATATTTATTTATTTATTATGTATACAATATGCTGTTTGTGTGTATGCCTGCAGGCCAGAAGAGGGCACCAGACCTCATTACAGATGGTTGTGAGCCACCATGTGGTTGCTGGGAATTGAACTCAGGACCTTTGGAAGAGCAGGCGATACTCTTAACCTCTGAGCCATCTCTCCAGCCCCCTATTGTAAAATCCTAATTAAAATTTCATTATTGTGGGGCAGTGGTAGCATAGCACCAGGGAGGCAGAGGCAGGCAGATCTCTAAGTCTGAGACCAGCCTGGTGTAGAGAATGAGTTCCAGGACAGCCAGGGCTACACAGAGAAAAACTGTCTTTAAAAAAAAAAATCCCGCTTCGTCTTCTTCCGGAAAACACCAATGGTGGATGACGCCGGTGCGGCGGGAGGGCCCGGAGGACCATTAGGAGGCCGTGGCGGCTTCTGCGGAGGATTCGGTAGTGGTCTGAGGGGCTGTGGGCTGTGGTCTGGGCTGTGGTCGAGGCCGTGGCCCGTGGCGGAGGCCGAGGCCGCGGGGCTCGCGGAGGTAAAGCGGAAGACAAGGAGTGGATTCCCGTCACCAAACTGGGCCGCCTGGTTAAGGACATGAAAATCAAGTCCCTAGAGGAGATCTACCTGTTCTCCCTGCCCATTAAGGAGTCGGAGATCATTGACTTTTTCCTGGGAGCATCCTTAAAGGATGAGGTTCTGAAGATCATGCTCGTGCAGAAGCAGACTAGGGCAGGCCAGCGGACCAGGTTCAAGTCTTTCATCGCTATTGGGGACTACAATGGTCATGTAGGTCTCGGTGTTAAGTGCTCCAAGGAGGTAGCCACTGCCATCCGAGGGGCCATCATCTTGGCCAAGCTTTCCATTGTCCCTGTGCAGAGAGGCTACTGGGGGAACAAGATTGGCAAGCCCCACACTGTGCCTTGCAAAGTGACAGGCCGCTGTGGTTCTGTGCTGGTGAGTCTCATTCCTGCCCCCAGAGGCACTGGCATAGTCTCCGCTCCTGTGCCCAAGAAGCTACTGATGATGGCTGGCATTGATGACTGCTACACATCAGCCAGGGGCTGCACTGCCACCCTGGGCAACTTTGCCAAGGCCACCTTTGATGCCATCTCTAAGACCTACAGCTACCTGACCCCGACCTCTGGAAAGAGACTGTATTCACCAAGTCTCCTTATCAGGAATTCACTGACCATCTTGTGAAAACCCACACCAGAGACTCTGTTCAGAGGACCCAGGCTCCAGCTGTGGCCACCACATAAGGGTTTTTATACAAGAAAAATAAAAGTGAATCACGTCTGTTAAAAAAAAAATCCCATAAATTTCACTATTTTCACATACACCATTAGTTCGTGTCCAGCCTGGGATATATAATGAGTTCAGGCTAACTCTGGCACAGAGTGAGACCCTGACTCAAAACCTGAAATGTAAATTTAACTATTTCAGAATTTGTGCCAACGTAACTTGAATTACATGGGAACATTTATTTTTCCTGTGCTTAGAACTGAATTCAGAGTCTTATACGTGTTAGATAAGTACTCTGCCACTGATATACAGCCTCAGTCCAAAGAAACTTATTTTTAGATTCTAATTAAGAAAAATTGCTGGGCAATGGTGGCACAGGCCTTTAATCCCATCATTTGGGAGGCAGCAACAAGCAGATCTCTGTGAGTTTGAGACCAGTCTGGTCTACAGAGTGAGTTCCAAGACAGCCAAGGCTACATGGAGAGACCCTGCCTCAAAAACAACAAAAAGAAATAAATTTTTACCAATAGTATGAAATGCCATTATAATTTTTAGAGAAGCTATAAGGCATTAGAACAACTTTAATTATTTCTTTTTTGAGTCAGGGTTTCACTTTGTAGCTCTGACAGCCTGGAACTCACTATAGAGACCAGGATGGTCTCAAACTCAGTGTTCTGCCTTCTTCTGTCTCTTGAGTGCTGGGATTAAAGTGTGTGCCAGCACACCTTCTAACTAGCAATAATGTTCTATTTGATTAAGTCAGTGAAATAAAATGCTGACGTGAATCTTAGCCATGAGAAAGCCAAAGAAATTATTTGGGAAAATAGGCATGATTTGAAGTGTATCTTCCAGAATGGTTACTTGTTTTTAGAAATAAATGTTGAAGCCGGGCGGGTGGTGGCGCAGGTCTTTAACCCCAGCACTTGGGAGGCAGAGGCAGGTGAATCTCTATGAGTTCAAGGCCAGCCTGGTTTATATAGCAAGTTCCAGGACAGCCAAGGCTACTTAGTGAGACTGTTTCAAAAAGTGCCACAACCCACCCACTACAGACACACACACACACACACACACACACACACAAACACACACACACACACACACACAGAAGAAAGAAATGTTGATATAGAACAAAAGTTCCTCCTTGGGATGGGCAAGCACTAAAGATTGAGCTCAGGGCTCACATGTACTAAGTGTGTGCTCTACTGCTGAGCTATGCTCTAAGCCTCTGAACAAGTACAAAGATTTTTTATGATCCATCATAAAAATCCATTTTACAGAATACAATTAATTAATTTGTTCTCTTATATTTCAGCTACGGATGATCATTCTAGCTGTAAGTACTTTTAAATTGTATCTTTCAACACTGTCAAATTTTTCCTTAGTGATACTGAAACTATCAGATTATTTCATTTTATTCAATCAGATGACATACCCAGTGGGAAAAAAGAAGTTCACTTTTTTAGAATTTATTTTTATGTGCATTGATGTTTTGCCTACATGTATGTCTGTGTGAAGGTGTCAGATCCCCTAGAACTGGAGCTACATATAATTGTAAGCTGCCGTTTAAGTGCTGGGAATTGAACCCGTGTCCTCTAAAAGAACAGCCAGTGCTCCTAACCACTGAGCCTCTCTTCAGCCCTAGACAAAAAGAAGTAATTTTTTTTTTTTTTGGTTTTTCGAGACAGATTTTCTCTGTGTAGCCTTGGTTGTCCTGGAACTCAGTCCATAGACCAGGCTGACCTCGAACTCACAGAGATCCTCCTGCCTCTGCCTCCCGAGTGCTGGGATTAAATGTATGCACCACCACTGCCTGGCTACAAGTAAACTTCTTATTAGAAGGGTCATTCTGTTTTTTTGTTTTGTTTCATTGAACAACTCAAGACTTTAATGTCCAGTTTTGTTCTTTCTGAATGCTTAGCCTCATTTAATTATAATGCATTTTTCATAGGTATACACCAACCCAGAAAATCCTCAGGTAAGTGTGCTTGAGTTAGAAGTTTTAGAAATGAAATGCTTCTGATATCCAACCACAAATTCTTTTAATAATTAATGATTCTTGGTTTTATTTGTTTTTCTTTCTTTCTTCCTTTTTTTTGAGACAATTTTTTTCTTTTTTGCTCTTAGACACTTTCTTTTAATTGATATTGAGCTCTACATTTTTCTCTGCTCCCCTCCATGCCTCTCCCCTCCCCTATTCAGCCCTCCTCTAAGGTCCCCATGCTCCCAATTTACTCAGGAGATCTTATCTTTTTCTACTTTCTACTTCCCATGTAGATTAGATCTATGTAAGTCTCTCTTAGTGTCCTTATTGTTGTCTAAATTCTCTGGGATTGTAGTTTGTAGGCTGACTTTCTTTACTTTATGTTTAAAAACCACCTATGAGTGAGTACTTGTGATAATCGTCTTTCTGTGTCTGGGTTACCTCACTCAAAATAATGTTTTCTAGCTGCATCTCTTTCTTTCTTTCTTTCTTTCTTTCTTTCTTTCTTTCTTTCTTTCTTTCTTCCTTCCTTCCTTCCTTCCTTCCTTCCTTCCTTCCTTCCTTCCTTTCTTTCTTTCTTTCTTTTTTTTTGCAAAATTCAAGATGTCGGGGTTTTTTTTTTGCTTTTTTTGTTTGTTTGTTTGTTTGTTTTTTTCTGTCCTCTATTGTGTAAATGTACCACATTTTCCTTATCCATTCTTAGGTTGAGGGACATTTAGGTTATTTCTAGGTTCTGGCTATGACAAACAAAGCTGCTATAAACATAGTTGAGCACATGTCCTTGTTTCACCACTTAACATCCTTTGGATATATACCCAAAAGTGGTATTACTGGGTCTGAGGAAGGTTGTTTCCTAGTTTTCTGAGAAATCACCATACTGACATCCAAAGGGGCTGAACCAGCTTGCATTCCCACCAGCAACGCAGAAGTGTTCCCTTTTCCCCCACAACCTCTTCAACATAAGTTGTCATCAGTGTTTTTGATCTTGGCCATTCTTAAAGGTGTAAGATGGAATCTCAGAGTTGTTTTGATTTGTATTTCTCTGATGACTAAGGATGTTGAACATTTCCTTAAGTGTCTTTCAGCCATTTTAGAGTCCTCTGTTGAGAGTTCTCTGTTTAGGTCTGTACTTCATTTTTTTTATTGGATTATGTGATCTTTTGGTGTCCAATTTCTTGAGTTCTTTGTATATTTTGGAGATCAGACCTCTGTCTGATGTGGGGTTAGTGAAGATTTTTTCCCATTCTGTAGGCTGTCGTTTTGTCTTGTTGACCGTGTCCTTTGCTTTCCAGAAGCTTCTCAGTTTCAGGAGGTCCCATTTATTAATTGTTTCTCTCAGTGTCTGTGCTCTTGAGGTTATATTTAGGAAGTGGTTCACTGTGCCAATGCGTTCAAGTGTACTTCCCACTTTCTCTTCTATAAGGTTCAGTGTGGCCTTATGTTGAGGTCTTTGATTCATTTGGACTTGAGCTTTGTGCATGGTGATAGATATGGGTCTATTTTCATTCTTCTACATGTTGATATCCAGTTATGCTAGCACCACTTGTTAAATATGCTTTCTTTTTTCCATTTTATGTTTTTTGCTTCTTTGTCAAAAATCAGGTGTTTGAACATGTGTGAATTGATATCTGGGTCTTCTATTCAGTTCCATTGGTCCTCCTGTCTGGTTTTTTTTTTTTGCCACTACCAGGCTGTTTTCAGTACTGTAGCTCTGTAGTAGAGTTTGAAGTCAGGGATTGTGATGCCTCTAGAAGTTCTTTTATTGTACAGGATTGTTTTGGCTATTCTGGGCTTTTTGCTTTTCTATATGAAGTTGAGTTCCGTTCTTTCGAGGTTTTTGAAGAATTTTGCTGGGATTTTGATGGGCATTGGTTGAATCTGTAGATTGTTTTTGGTAAGATTGCCTTGAGACAGTTTCTTTGTGTAGCTCTGGCTGTCCTGGAACCCATTCCGTAGACCTGTAGATTGTCCTTGAACTCACAGAACAAAAAAAGAGAATCTCTCTTGCCTCTGCCTTCCAAATTCTGGGATTAAAGGTGTGCACCACAACTGCCCAGCATTCTTTTGTATTTTAATCAATATACTTCCATATCTTTTTCATGTTTGAACCTTGTAAAACTTCTGAGGTGAGGTATGGTTTGTGTTGTTATATTTTAAGAGAGAAATATATTCACTACGAGAGATGTTTGTAGCTGATTTTAGCCCATGAGCCTAATAAACTATTAATAATAACCTATGTTGCGTGACTTCTGACTCCATACAATATTCTTTACTGTTGAGACAAGGTCTCCCTGTGTAATCTAGGATGGCTCCAAACTTGCTTCCTAGCTGAAGATGACCTTGAACTTCTGTTCCTCAGACCTCCTGAGTGCTGGGATTTACAGACTTGTGCTACCAAGCCAGATTTCCTGTATCAAAGCAAGCCCTCTATCACTGAACTACATACAACCTCAGCACCTTCCCCATCTTTTGTTTTTTTCGAAGCAGGGTTTCTCTGTCCTGGAACCAGCTATGTAGACTAGACTGGCCTTGAACTCCAGGAGAACTGCCTCCCAAGTGCTGGGATTAAACACCTGTGCCACCCTTCCTTCCCATCTTTATTAAATACGTTTTCCTTAGTGCAGACTGGCCTGAAACCCAGTATAAAGTCCACACTGCCCATGAACTCACAGTGATACTACTGCCTCTACCTTCTGGGGTTACTCAGTTTTGGGGAGTTTATTTGTATTATTTTCATTTTATTCTTTTACTCGGGTTGAACCTAGGCCCAGAACATGCTAGGCAAGCTCTCTTCCACAAACCACACCCCCAGTCTTCAGAAGGTCCTGTGTGCGTATTCTATAATAGGCTTTATTCTTTGGGGCTTTATGGACATTATCCCTCATTTATTCGCCATAAACTCATTAGAGTTATCATAAGCACTTTACAGATTAGGAATGTGTGTTTTGTATATCTGTGGTACATATACACACAGGTTGTGTATACATGTGTGTCCTCTTTGTCATTCTCCTTATTCTGTTGAGATAGGTTATTTCTCTGAACCTGGAGCTAGGCCCTTGGCCAGCAAGCCCCAGTGAACCTGCTGTCCTGCTTCCTCAGTGTTAGGACTGCCGGTTTATGCAACCACATTCAGCAGTTTTTACATGGGTTCTGGGAATTGGAATCTGTTGCTCATATTTGTGTACCAAACTCTTTTACCAGCTGAGCCATTTCTTTGGATTCAAGGTTTCTGACTTAAGTTTGAATGGCAGATAAAACAAAACCAAAATTTGAACTAGGAAAGCAGTTCACTGTATAGTGATTTTAACCATTAAAATGTAATGTTTCACTTTGACCTGAAAGCATATTTAAACTGATCAGGGCTAAGGATGTGTCTTAGTTAGTAGAAAGCTTGTCCAATTTATGCAAAGCCCTAGGTTTAAAAAAAAAAAACTAGACTGGGCAGTGGTGGTGGCACATAACTTTAATCCCAACACTTGGGAAGCAGAGGCAGGTGGATTGCAGTGAGTTCAAGGCCAGCCTGGTCTACAGTGTGGGTTCCAGGACAGCCAGGGCTGTTACACAGAGAAATCCTGTCGAAAAAGAAAAAAAAATTAGATATGGTGACATATACCTGAAATCCCAGAATTTGGGAACTTCAGTCAATAGAATCAGAAGTTCAAGGTTATCCACTACATAAAGAGATTGAGGTCAGCCTGAGATATTCAAAACTCTGTTATAAATAAATGAAATCTTTTAAAGAGAGCTTATCTCTATTCCAGAGTGTGTACTGACATGCAACGAAAGCAAAATATCACCACCCTTAGTTGAGTTCATGTGTATTCTGGAATGGGCTACAAAGCTAGTTCCAGGACATCAAAGGCTACACAAAGAAACCCTGTCTCAAAAAATAAAAATAATAGTAGTAGTAATGAAAGTAATAATAGCAAAATAAGTCCTATGTTTAGCATCTGTTTTAGTTCCTTTTCTGTTATAGAGATTTTGTAATTTATAAAGAATAAAGGTTCATTCCATTTATGATTCTGGAGGCTAGGATCTATGGTTATCAATTTATTTTTTCTAGTTGTAGAGGCTAGAAAGTCCAAGCAAAATTTAGTAATGACCTTCTTTGTCTGTCTGTCCTCTCTTTCTCTCCTCTTCTCTCTCTGTCTCTCTGTCTCTGTCTCTCTCTCTCTTTCGTATATACACACTCACAAAGTGGAAGAAAAACACAGACACCTTTTTATAAGGAATACATTTGCACAATATTTGACTCACTTCTGTGATAACTGAATTAATCTATTTAACTCATGAGGGCAGGGTCTCCTTAACTCAGTGGTTTTCAAGTTGTGGGTCAGGACCCCTTTGAAGGTTGAATTACCCTTTCTTAGGGGTTGCCTAACACATTTGGAAAAGACAGGTATTTACATCATGATTCATGATATAAGTAAAATTACAGTTATATAGTAGCAATACAAATAATTTTGTTGTTGGGGGGATCACCAAAACATGAGGAACTGTATTAAAGTGTCCAGCATTAGAAAGATTGAAAACCACTGCCTTAACCTAACTATATTTTTAAGATCACATTCCTTTCCTCTAGATAGTCAACTATAATCTAGCTGTATCAACTCAAAACAGAAACTTTTGTATTTGATTGCCCTGTGAGGTCTTTTACATCAATAAAAAAAATGCTATAGGTTTGATGGGTATCTACCCAGTGCAGTCTTTTTGCTTTTGTTTAACACTAGTTGATCAGATTGGCTTCAACTGCTTTTAATGATAAAACAAGCATCCTAGATACTGTGCAAAATCAGTGTCAAGAATTGTGACTTCGCCAGGCAGTGGTGGCACACACCTTTAATCCCAGCACTCAGGAGGCAGAGACAGGCAGATCTCTGTGACTTCAAGGCCAGTCTGGTCTACAAGAGCTAGTTCCAGGACAGGCTCTAAAGCTACAGAGAAACCCTGTCTCGAAAAACGAAAAAGAAAAAAAAAATTGTGACTTCAATTAAAACAGTCATCATTTTTTGATTCCAGAAAAAAAGTCCCACTCCTCAAATTGTTGCAATAGGAACTTAAGTTTCCCATACATAAACTTTGCAGGCAATTCAAACCATAGCCCGTACCCTCTCTGCTGAGGTGTGGTTCCTTCCCAACTTGCCTAGTGAAGCATTCCTACCATTTAGTATCTATAACAGGTATTGTAGTGAGTCAGGGACTCTCTCTCTCTCTCTCTCTTTCTCTCTCTCTCTCTCTCTCTCTCTCTCTCTCTCTCTCTCTCCAAAAGTGAACTACCAAATCCCAGACTATTAGCATCAACTATGAGAACTTAAAAGACCAATAGGAATTAACACATTGGTGTTAAAACTAGTGACTGGATGTTTAAAGTCCTGTGAAAGCAATGGCAGGCAGAACTCTGCATCAGTTATATAACTGCAATGTTTTCTATTTAAGACAATTTCAGAATGTTACCAGTTTAAGTTCAAATACACCAAAAATGGACCAATCATGGACTTTATAAGGTATTGCTCTTTAATTTTATTTTTATGTTATCAATTGCCACTTACTAATACTATTTAGCAGACTCCAAGGTTATTTCTGAAACTTCTCAAACTCCCAATTAGCAATTTGGCTTTACAAAATGGAGTAGTGGAATGTACGATCGGTGTGCCTGTGACATTTGTCAACCATTAGTTGGTACCCAGGATTAATTTGACTATTCTGGCTGCCTAGCTTGGTGCTTCCTTCCTTTATCACCTATGCAGGTGATTCCTTCCCAGTGCTTCACACTCAGTCACTCTGATAGTGAAGGATTGTTCTTCATTCAGGGTTTGTGATTTTTCTGTTAGAACTGCTAGACAAGCTCTCAAAATGGAACAGAACTTAAAATGCCACAAGACAAGATTATGTTCTAATTGTATACTATTTTAATTACAAGAAAGGGAATTGAGTGGTTAGCAATATAATTAAAATCTATCATTCATTTCTTTTAAACACTTTGAATAAAAGGCGTATTTGTTTTATTTGTATAAAATTTATATTTAGCTTATAATAATGATGTTAATACTCATACTAAATTTTTATAATAGTGACATTAAAATATTTTGTGGTAATTTTCAAACTAGTTATCTTAAGTTGTTAAAATGTGAAATAATATTAGAAGGCACAAGTTTTATTAAAGAAATTGACTTCTGATTCTTTTCTAGCAAAAATCAAAACAATAAATCTAGTACAACATCTGCTGACACCAAGAAAGCAAGTATTCTCCTAATTCGGAAGATTTATGTCCTAATGCAAAATCTAGGACCTTTACCTAATGATGTTTGTTTGACCATGAAACTTTTTTACTACGATGAAGGTACTACTTTCAGTTTATCTTATTTTAGTTTTATATTTCTAAAATTAGTTTCCACTTAATAAATATTTTGGCACCTATATTATTACAGAGTCTTTGAAATTAGAAAACTTACATTTAATATGAGTATTTGAAAAAGAAACATTGGAGACTGGGCATATGATTCAAAGGTTAAGAACATTTACTGCTCTTGCAGAGGAATAGAGTTTGATTCCCAGCACTAATTATGTCAGGTAACAGAAATGCCTGTAACTTCATGTCCAAGGGCATGGCCTTCCAAAGCATATAGACAAAGACTGACAGGCAGACACACACAAAATGAATAAAAATAAAATGAATATTGGAAAACAAAAATGTTGCCAGGTAGTAATGGCACACACCTTTAATCCCAGCATCTGGGAGGCAGAGGCAGATGGAGCTCTGGCAAAAGTCAGATTTAAAATGGATTTCTTGGGGCTGGAGAGATGGCTCAACAATTATGAGCATTGGCTGCTCTTCTAGAGGTCCTGAGTTCGATTCCCAGCAACCACATGATGGCTCACAACCATCTATAGTGGGATCTGATGCCCACTTCTGGCATAAAGTAGATAGAGCACTCATACATAAAATAAATAAATCTTTTTTAAAAATGCATTTCTCTAGTGATAGAAACATCTGTAGGAAATGTAACTTACTCATAATTAAAGAAATGAACTAGAAATGAGACTTTTTATTTACCAGATTGGCAAAACTTGTGAACCCATAATTGAGAAAGTATGTGCTCTTAAACCTTCTTCAGAGAATGCATACAGGAACAAAATTTTCAGAAGACATTCTGTCAGTATCAAAAAAAAAATTGTTGGTTTTCAACATAGTACTAAGGAGCTGGGCAGGTCGGCCAGGACATACTCAGTATGACACTGGAGTTCATACATTCTAAGTATCAGCCACTCTTTTTTTTTTTTTTAGATTTATTTATTACTATGTATACAGTGTTTTGCCTGCATGTGTGCCTGCAGACCAGAAGAGGGCATCAGATCTCATTACAGATGGTTGTGAGCCACCATGTGATTGCTGAGAAATGAACTCAGGACCTCTGAAAGAGCAACCAGTGCTCTTAACCACTGAGCCATCTCTCCAGCCCATCAGCCACTCTTGTTTTGCTCTCCTCTCCATTAGTCATGCTGAAACACCTGAGCTTGTTACACACAGAGTGGTTTAATATGGTGTAGAAGCCAGCTGAACAGATGTTTCAGGGAATTTTTTTCTTTTTGCAATAGTTGAGTTTATCTGTGGGTATTTGGCTGAATGGCCTGTCTGTATAGTTATAGACAGATTTGCTTTCTCATGCTTCCCAACACTTGCTCTGTGGCCTGTATTTTGTGAACATCCCCTGAAATATTTACCATAGGCTTAAACTGCCAAGTTTTGTTTTGTTTTTTGAGACACGGTCTCTCTGTATAGCCCAGGCAGTACTCAAAACTCTCCATGTAAACCAGACTGACCTCAGACTCACAGGGATCCTCCTGCCTTTGCCTCCCTAATGCTAAAATTAAAGACATACACTTCCACATGCCCACCATCACCATCTATGTCCTTTGTTGTTGTTGTTTGTTTTGTTTTTCAAAGCAGGGTTTCTCTGTAGCTTTTGGAGCCTGTCCTGGAACTAGCTCTTGTAGACCAGGCTGGCCTTGAACTCAGAGATCTGCCTGCTTCTGCCTCCCGAGTGCTGGGATTAAAGGCGTGAGCCACCACCGCCCGGCTCACCACCTATGTTCTTATAGACAGTTGTGTAAAGATTTAGTTGTCTGTGTTTTATTTCTAATCTGATTGTGTTTTAATTTTAAAAGTACTTTACAGCATTATTTCATAATTTTGTTGTAGAGAACAGAAAAATAAATATGCAGTGTTTCTTTCAGGTATATACAATAAATAAACACCTCATAATTGGAAAAAAGGGTTTGGCTTTGTGGTGCTGGGGCTTGGATTTATGGCTTTGTGAATGCTAGGCAAGCATTCTACTATGAAGCCATAACTCTTACCCCAATTTTTAATATTTTAAATATAAATTATATACCTAGAAAAATATTTCTAGAATAGCTTGCACAAATATTCAAAGATTATATATTTATAAGAAATTTCATTAGAGTAGTGGTTAAAATAGGAACAAAGTATAAACAAACAGAATGTCTTCCTTGGAGACTTGAGTAAGTAAATTATGTTACATCCTATTTAAAAAAACAACCATATGAACTATTAAAATCACAGAGGGGCTGCAGCAGTGCTCTTGTTACTGACCATCCCCTTGCACTTACAGAGTACTGAAAAAAAGAAATTAGGCATGTTCTACCTGAATTTTGTTTTGTTTTTCTAGATAGAGTTTCTCTGTGTAACAGCCCTGGTTGTCCTGGAACTAGCTCTGTATTGTAGGCTGGCCTTGAACTCACAGAGATCCACCTGCCTCTGCCTCCCAAGTGCTGGGATCAAAAGCGTGTGCCACTACTACCCAGATCTCCCTGATTTTTTTTTATTGATTTTATTGAGCTCTACATTTTTCTCTGCTCCACTTCCTTCCTCTCTCCTCCCCTTCAACCTTCTCCCATGGTCCCCATGCTCCCGATTTACTCAGGAGATCTTGTCTTTTTCTACTTCCCATGTAGATTAGATCCATGTATGTCTCTCTTAGGGTCCTCTTTGTTGTCTAGGTTCTCTGGGATCTCCCTGAATTTTTAAAGGATGTTTAAGGATATATATTTCATAAAATGTACACAAACATGAAATATTGCTAATATTTGTATAATGTTTTCTATGTAAACATAAAACATTCTTTTTAATCCATGTATGATATTTTTAGAACATAAGACAGATACAATTAACACAAACTTTTAACTCTTACTAATTTTTTAATTAATTTATTTATTAAAAATTTCCACCTCCTCCCCGCCTCCCTTTTCTCTCCCCCTTCCCACCTCCCCATTCCTCTCTAGTCCTAAGAGCAATCAGGGTTCCCTGCCCCGTGGGAAGTCCAAGGTCCTCCCCCCTCCATCCAGGTATATAAAGGTGGGCATCCAAACAAACCAGGCTCCCACAAAGTCAGTCCATACAGTAGAATCAAAACCCAGTGCCTTTGTCCTTGGCTTCTCAGTCAGCCCTCATTGACAGCCACATTCAGAGGGTCCAGTCTGATCACATGCTCCATCACTCCCAGTCCAGCTGGCCTTGGTGAGCTCCCATTAGATCAGTCACACTGTCTCAAGACTAACTCTTAGTATGTGCTTGTTCGGTTCAGAACATTTAACTCTTTGCTAATTTATATACACAGCGACCTCTTGTGGGGAAGTGTTGTTATTTTCCCCATTTGACAAACCAAACCAAGAATAATAAATAATTTGCTCACAATTCTGTAACCAGTTAACAAAATGCATGTTACCCTTAAGGAATGAGGATTTTGATATAGGAGGTGTATCTCTACATTTCATCTTAGATTTCTCTATCTGAATTTAATCTTACTGTGTTTCTATATAACTAGTTCAGCTTCTTCAGTTTTATAAATGGTATGGTTTATACTTCCTTTTTTTGCAGTTACTCCTCCAGATTACCAACCTCCAGGTTTTAAGGATGGTGATTGTAAAGGAATAATATTTGGTGGGAACCCTACATACTTAAATGTGGGAGAAGTCCCGACACCTTTTCACACCTTCAGATTAAAAGTGACCACTGAGAAAGAACGAATGGAAAATATTGATTCAACCATATTAACACCAAAACAATCAAAAATATCATTTCAAAAAATTCTAATGGACAAAGATGATGTAGAAGATGACAATCATGTAAGCATGAACATATTTAAAGAAATGTAATGTACAATAGTAGCAAACATTGCGTTTGAGGACTAATATAGACCTTTATAGATCTTACTTATAGAAATAAGTACTGTGGTAAAATCAAAAGGTTGGAAGAACTTATATTCTAAGACAAGATCAAATGGCTGGTTATACAGGAGATCAAGTTCTGATTGCTAGGCCTGTTCCTTGAGTACTTTATCTGCTGCGCCGTCTCACAGGATCTTGTTCTTAAAAGACAGGATTCAGACTAGCTGCTAACTTGCTGTGTGACTGAGGCTATCATTAATTCCTAATCCTCCAGCCTCCACCTCCTAAATGTTGAGATTGCAGGTGTGAACCACCATGCCAGCTAGGATTTTTGTAGCATTCTTTAAAATGTTTGAGTCTCAGAATGGAGAAAAGGTTCAGTGAGTAAGTTCTTCTGCACAAACATAAAGATTTATATGATCAGCTTCCCAGAATCCATGTCAGAACTGCCTAAGATTGTGCAAATCTGTAACCCTTGCACTGGGTGGGCTGGAACTAGAAACAGGAGGGTTCCAGGAATGTGCTGGCCAAAACACTCAGCTCCAGGTTCAGTCAGTAATAGACTCTTTTGTCTCAAAAATGCATAAATAAGCTTGGCATAGTGGTGCACTTTTAAATCCCAGCACTCAGGAGACAGAGGTATATAGATCTCTGAGTTCAAGGCCAGCCTGGTCTAAAAAGCAAGTTCTAGGGCAGCCAGGGCTGTTACACAGAAAAATGCTGTCTCCCAAAACAAAACAAAATTTTGAAATTTGCCTCATGGTGTAGTTCTAGCGTCATTTTCTTTCTAGCAAGCTTAAGATAGTTTTATTTGTTTAACCTATACATAAAGCAAATGTGTTCATTAATATTCCTACCTAATTGTTTTCATTTAGTCTTAAAATGTGTTCAACTTTTCTTTATATTTATATAGAATAATTTTGACATTAAAAATAAAATTGATGAACAGAAAGAGAACTTGGAAGTTTCTGAAATTAAAGGTAAGAGGCTAACAAAAATGTTTATAAACTACCAATTCAATTTTACACCATTTTAACTTCCTTTTTTTTTTAACAGCACCAAATTTAGATTGTATGGAAGAAGAAATTATGCAGTTCAAAAAAACTCCAAGTCCTGCAATTTCTCATTTTCAGGTAGCTGGCTTTCAATTTTATTTTTTGTCTTGTTTTACTTTACCTGTCTGTTTGTTTCAAATAGGTTCTTAACCAGGTGGTGGTGGTGGCAGCACATGCCTTTCAGGCGAATCTCTGTGAGTTGGAGGCCAGCCTGGTCTACAGAGGGAGTTCCAGAACAGCCAAGACTGTTACACAGAGAAACCTTATATCGAAAGAGAGGGGGGGGGGTCTTACAATGTAATCTAGTTGGCCTAAAAATCACTATGTAGAACAGGCTGGCCTCAAGCTTGCAGCCATGATCCTACTTCTGCTTCTTGAGTACTGGGATTATATTTGTAAATCATCACATCTGGCCTTAAATTATTTTCAAATATGTTTATGTGCATGAGCATTTTGCCTATATATTTATGTGCACTATATGACTATCTGGTGTCCATGGAGACTAGAAGAGGACATCAGATCCCCTGAGAGTTATGAGCCACCATGAAAGTGCTATGATCCCTTGTCTTCTGTAAAGAGTCAGTGCTCTTTACCATTGAGCCATCTGTCCAACCCCTGCTTAATTTTTTTAAAAGATGGTTGTATGCTTATTTCATTATTCCTCAGATTTTTTATGTATTATAGGATAAAAGTATGTATTTTGATAAATTATTATAGATTAAATTATTATATATTAAAAGGTGAATTTATTTAATAATAAATTTTAAGATGTTTGTAGAAGGCTGGTGAGATGACTCAGAGAATAAAGGGACTTGCTACCAAACCTGATGGCCTCTGTTTGATTCCCAGGACTCACCAGATAGAAGGGAAAAAAAAAAGCAATTTCTTCAAGATGTTCTCTGATCTTTAACATATGCACTGTGGTGTACATTCTTCTTTCCCCAGTAATAAATGTAAAATAAAATTAATGTTCATAGACTAAGAATTTCAGACCTAGATAAAATCTTACAGTTTTGTTTGTTTGTTTGAGGAGTTGAGAGAGGGTCCTATTATGTAACCTTAGCTAGCCTGGAATTTACTAGACAAAGCTGGCCTCAAACTTATAGCAGTCCTCCTTCTGACTCTTGAGTGTTGTGAATAGAAGTGTAAGCCATGCCAGGCAGTGATGGTGCACACCTTTAATCCTAGCACTGAGGAGGCAGAGGCAGGTCAGTCTCTGTGAGTTCAAGGTCAACTAGGTCTACAGAATGAGTTCTAGGACAGTCAGAGATGCATAGAGAAACCCTGTCTCAAAACACCAAAAAAGAAAAAAAGTGTGAGTGACTATCTATACAAGATACTAACCATTATATGATTAATATTTTGGACCCCACTTATTATATTATATGGTTTTGTGAAATATCTTTTCTAGGTTGAACAGTTAGTCAGTAAAACATCTGAACTTGAAGTGTCTGAAAGCAAAACAAGAAGTGGAAAAATCTTTCAAAGTAAAATGGTAAACACCCTTTGTAATTCCCCCTTCATGTGTGAATTTAGTTTTCTATATTTTTTGTTTGTTTGTTTGGTTGGTTGGTTGGTTGGTTTGGTTTTAAGACAGGGGCTGGCTCTCTGTCTCTCTCTCTCTCTCTCTCTCTCTCTCTCTCTTTCTCTTCCTCTCTCTCTCTCTCTCTCTCTCTCTCTCTCTCTGTGTGTGTGTGTGTGTGTGTGTGTGTGTGTGTCTGTCTGTCTGTCTGTCTGTCTGTGCACATATGTATATAGACTATCCTGGAACTCACTATGTATGCCAGGCTGAATCTCAGAGACCTGCCTGCCTTTGCCTCCTGAGTGCTGGTCTTAGATGCATTCACTACCTCTTCTGGTTATTTTCCAGTATTTTGTTCTTTTTTTAATGATTTATTTACTTTTTTATTTTATTGCCTTGATGTTTTGTCCTTATGTATGTCTGTGTGAGGGTGTAAGATCCTCTGGAACTGGAGTTATAGATAGATGTGAGCTGCCATGTCAGTCCTACAGATTGGACCCAGGTCTTCTGAAAGAGCAGCCAGCGCTTTTAACAGCTGATTCATCCCTCCAACCCCATATTTTAAAGCATTTCTTAAGTAGTTATTTATTTTGTGTCAGGTACATACTATGTGCCAGGGACACACACACATATTTAGATGGATGGTATGTAGATGGATGGATAGATAGAGAGAGAGAGAGATAGATAGACAGACAGACAGACATAAGGTCATTATAGAAGTTTTAATAGATTACATGTAAGTACAAAGAAAAGATGAAAATTTTAGTCAAAATACACTAGAATGAAGAATCTGAAAAAAGTTCTGAGAAATGATGTTATCTAGGCTCTTAAGAGAAGTATTCTAAAGTACAGAAAGTACTCATGTTCTATCTTGTAAAATGATTATGTACAAAAATTGATTATATTAAAATTGATCTTTTGTAGCTATCTTGCATAAAATATTAAGACAAAAATCAGTTTTAGTTTCCATAACTAATTTTACTAAATAGAAGTTCAGATTTGACTTGATTTTTCAAGACAAGATCTCAGGTCACCCAAACTAGTATTGAGTTCACTGTGTAACTGAGAATGACCTTAAATTCTTGCTCCTCCTGTTTATGCCTTCAGTGTACAGTGAGTATAGCGGCATACTCCTTGCCTATCTTGTATTTTATTTTAGACATTTAAGTTACTTTCAAAGATTTAGGAGCAGAAAAAAAGCATTCTATAAAATATATGCAAAGTTATGGAACAAAGAATTTACTTTGTCAGTGCTATGCTAGAACATAGCTTCCTAACATCTTGTTCAGTGATATCATAATGACAGTTTGAAATTAGACAATAGGAATATTCCACAGCATGAAAATCAACATATGCCTCAGGATTCTCCCATAGAGCTGATTATAAAACATCTCCCAGAGTCAAAGTGATTATACTACCTTGTTTACATGTCTTTTTCTTCCCCACATTTCTCAGTAGGAAGTTAGAACTAGCTAAAGGCAATATTCAAACTAGAATTCTGATGAAAGCAAGAAACAGAAACGTAAACTGGGTGTGGTGGTGCACACCTGTTATTCAAGCACTTGAGAAGGGGATGCAGAAGATAGCTGTGAGTTTGAGGCCACCCTGAGCTACATGGTACATTACAGGCCAGCATTAGCTACAGGATAAAACTCTGGGGTGGTGGTGGGGGAACTTACAGAAATTAGAAATGTTGAGAATTATTATTTCCAGCAGCAAAACATTCTTTCTAGCTAACTTCAATTTGGGATGGATATCTTTCACTAAAATATAAGAAAAGGCAGAAGTTGGGCAGTGGTGGTGCATGTTTTTAATCCCAGCACTTGGGAGGAAGAGGCAGGCGAATCTCTGTGAGTTTGGGGCCAGCCTAGTCTACACAGAGAGTTTCAGGAACCAGGGGCTGTTACACAGAGAAACCCTGACTCAAAAAAAATTTTTTAAAAAGGAAGAAAGAAAGAAAAAAGAACTTTAGCACTGTTGTGAGTCCAGGGCCTCAGACATACAAGATAATGAGCCATGCCTCCAGCTGAAAGGGCAACCTGTAATTTCAGCACTCAGGAGGCAGCGACAAGACGATTGTAAATTTTCAGCCAGCCTGGGCTACATGGCAAATTTGAATCTACATAGTAAGACACTGTCTCCAAATTTTTTTTGAAAAAAATTCTGTTAAATAATGTAAAACAAGAAATATGGCTGGGTGGTGGTGGCACACGCCTTTCATCCCAGCACTAGGGAGGCAGAGGCAGGCGAATCTCTGTGAGTTCGAGACCAGCCTGATCTACAAAGAGTTCCAGGACAGGCTCCAAAGCTACAGAGAAACCTTGTCTCAAAAAAAAAAGTATGTCTTTTTAGAGAAAAGTAATATTGACAACAATTTTTCACTTTCCAAGATTTATTTTAATAACTATGCATAAGACATTAATCACTATTTTCAAGAAGTAGAAAACCAGATAACTGCATAAACAGTTAAAGACACACAATAGAATTATTCAGCCATAAAAGAATAAAGCACTATATATGCAACAACTAATTGAAAGAAGCCAACCACAGAGGCCACATACCATTATTTTGTTCATATGAAAGTCATCAATTACACAAAATGTCTCAAAAAAAATTTAAAAAGTTAAGTCTGAATTTGAGGCTGGACATGATGGTGCATGCCTTTAGTCCTAGTACTAGGGAGGCAGAGACAGGCAGATCTCTGTACGTTTCAGGATAGCCAGAACTACAGAGAGAGAGATGAGCTACTTTCTAAAAGTCAGAATTTGGAAAGCTATTGAAACAAGTATTAGGAATGGAAGAAGATTAAGGGATATGTGTCAGTGCATAATGTTTAAAAAAATCAACTGTTGCCTGGCGGTGGTGGCACACGCCTTTAATCCCAGCACTCGGGAGGCAGAGTCAGGCGGACCTCTGTGAGTTTGAAGCCAGCCTGGTCTACAAGAGCTAGTTCCAGGACAGGCTCCAAAGCCACAGAGAAACCCTGTCTTGAAAAACCAAAAAAAAAAAAAAATCAACTGTTACCTGTTTCTGAGAAATAAATAATGAAATAGTAATTTTTCTATCTTTAGGAGGTAAATGGAAATCAGCAAGTACAAAGTTCTAAAGAAAATCGAAAGAGAAGTCTTCGTCAATCTGGAAAAACAGTAAGTCTAATGATAGTGTATGGATTGAATAAAATATCTGAATGTCATGACTGTAGATTAAGATAACAAATTTTATATTCTTGAACATACTTCAAAGATCTGATACTCAAAACTTGTTCAAATATCTGAGGCTGCTGGGTGTGATAGGTCCTTCCTGTAATCCTAGTTCTTGGGAGACTAAAACAGTAGAATTACCAGCAGTTCAGGTTCAACCAGGCCTACATAGTAAATTCCAATCCAGTTTGAGCTATAGTATGAGACATTGTCTCAAAAAAATAAAGATTTATAATTGTAAGTAGCTTCTGTCCATTCCATGAACAATTCAGTTATGAGAGAAATTTATAAAATAAAAATCTATATCTGGAAAAATATAAGTACAAGAATACAATGACCTAAGAGTATTCAGGACATTTGGGCAACACAATTGAATAGAACTTTCTGGCTGTCAAAACTAAGAGAAATCACAAAGTTGCCATATTCACACATTTCTTGAAAATATAGTATTTCAGGAGAAAGAAAATACTTACCTAAACTCTGTAGTTTTATTTTTGGAAACTTACTTTACTGAGTCAAATAATGCATTTTTCATTTTAAAAAATACTTATATTTTACCTAGTATTTGAGTATTTTTAGTTAAAATTAGACAACTTAAGGACTGGGATTTTGGTAGTAAAGTGCTTGCTTAGTAATTGTGGGGATTTGAATTTGATTTCCAAAAACAAAAAGAATTTAGACAACTGAAATTTTAAAACTGAAATGATGAAATGTTTAAAAGATAATCTAAGCTATATAGGTGGTTAATTAATGTTCTTTTGATTTAGAAACAGGCCTATATAGCCCAGGTTGTCCTTGAACTCCCCGGGAGGCCTAGTATGACATTGAACTTATTGTCCTCCTTCCTGTTTCCTGAGTGGTTGGGACTACAGGTATGCACCATCACACCCAGTTTATTCAGTGATGGGGATAAAACCAGAGCTTCCTGTGTGTTGGACAAGCTATATAAGGTTTCTATAGCTTTACTGACTGATCTACATCCATAACTAGTATTTAAAAACAAAACAAAAAAGTTTTTATTACATTTATTTATGCATTTATTCATTCTGAATATATGTGTGTGTATTTATTTGCCACAGTACCCATGTGGAGGTCAAGAGTACAACTAACTTGTAAAGGTTAGTTTCCTTTTTTTACCATGTGGATTCCAGTGATCAGACTTAGATGATCATGCTTAGTGGCAAGTGCCTTTACTTACTGAGTCATTTCACCAGCCCCCATCCTGCCCACAGATAGTTTTCATTTTTTAAATTATATGTGAATGGATGTTTCATCTGTGTATGCGGCTATACACCACATACATGAAGTAAAAATAGAGGCCTAAATCCGATCTCCTGGAACTGGAGTTACAGACAATTCTAAGTCACCATGTTGGTGCTAGAAATCAAACCAGGGTCCTCTAGAAGTGCATCCTGTGCTCTTAACCACTGAGCCATTTCTCCACATCCTCTGTGTCTTAATTAGGGTTTCTAGTGCTGCAATGAAACACCATGACCAAAACGCAAATTAGGAGGAAAAGGTTTATTTGTCTTACACTTCCACCACAAAAGGAAGTCAGTACAGGATCTCAAACAGGGCAGGATCTGATGCAGAGGCCATAGAGGAGCACTGTTTTACTGGCTTGCTGCCTATGGCTTGTTTAGCCTGCTTTCTTACAGTATTCAGGACTACCAGCCCAGGGATGGCACCACCCACAGTGTGCTGGGCCCTCCCCTTTGATCGCTAATTGAGAAAATATTTTACAGCTGGATCTCATGGAGGCATCAGCTGAGGCTCCTTCCTCTCTGATGACTCTAGTTTGTATCAAGTACACCCTGCCAGTTAGTATTTATAATTTACATCATTTCAGAAGGGAATGGAGCAGGATGAAGTGACATACTCTTGAATTTCTCTCAGCAATTGAGAAAACAAATCAGAATGACCATGAGTTTGGGGCCATGTTGCATTCCCTGGGCTACTCAGTAAAAAGAAAGAATGAAATAACTTGACATTCCACTAAGACATTAGGTTTCTTTCATTTCTCCATTTTTTTTAAGATTTATATGAGGAGGTAGTGGTGCACACCTTTAAGGGAGAGATAGGTAGGCGGATCTCAGTGAGTTCAAGACCAGCCTTGTCTCCTGGTCTACAAAGGAGTTCCAGGACAGCCAGAGCTGTTAAACAGAGAAATCCTGTCTCAAATATCAGTGTGTGTGTGTGTGTGTGTGTGTGTGTGTGTGTGTGTGTGTGTGTGTTTTGCCTCCATATATACATATGCCTAATGCTTCTGGAAGTCAGAAGAGAGTATTGAATTCCCTGGAACAGAAGTTATGAATGATTATGAGCCATGTGGGTGCTGGAAACTGAAATTTCTTAACCACTGAACATCTCTCTAGCCTCCCAAAGATGTATTTTTTGTAAAACATATGTATGTATGTATGTATGTATGTATGTATGTATGTATTATATATGCATGTGTGTTTGACCAGGTGTAGTGGTTCATGCCTTTAATCCCATCACGCAGGAGACAGAAGAACTCTTGACTTGGAGGCCAGGCCAGTTTATATAGTGAGTCTCAGGCCTGCCTCGTCTATACAGCAAGTTCAATGCCAGTCAGGGCTATAGAGTAGACCCTGTTTGAAGAAAAGAAAAGAAAAAAAAAAGGACAGCTGGCCAGTGGTAGCTTTAATTCCAGCTCTCAGGATCAATGTGAGTTCAAGGTCCACTAGTGAATTCCAGAACAGTCAGGGCTACATAGAGAGAACCTATCTAAGGATGTTTATGTGTTCTTGCCTGTGCATGGATAAATGTATGTAAATTCCAGTGCCAAAGAAACCCGGTGTCCTGGACCTGGAATTACAGGAGGTTGTGTGCCACCTGACATAGGTGCTGGAAATGAAATTTAGGTCCTGAAAGAACAGTTCACCCTTTTAACCACTGAGCCATAGCTCCAGCCTTAAATTTTTTTCAATGTTTTAAGCCTTAATACTTGATACTTTCTTAGGAACCACAATACAATTTGTCATTATACTTTAACTTTTCAGAAAATGAAAGTCCAAAAAAAATTTCGTTATAAGTTCTCTAATTCATTTTCCCATTTATTCAAACTTATGTTCTGAAGCTGAGAGTATTGTACTTACCTTTCATTTAGGGTTAGGCTTAGGTTTTCATCTTCAGCACTGCAAAAGAAAAAGAACTGGTGCACTGAATGTCTAATTTTTATCAAGACATGATGGGGTGGGTTAAGTGAGATCTTGTAGATGAGTCTGGTCTTGGACTTGTGATCTTCCTGCCTCTGCGTACCAATTGCTGTAACTATAGGCATGAGCTGCCTTAAAATATGATTTAAATCTTACATAGTCCCAAAGTAAAATGTTCTCCTATTGTGATTAAAATCTTTATTCCCTTTTCATTTCTCCAATTTTTTTACTCTTTCAAAGATACAATGTAACAAATTATTTTTTCCTTCTAACTCTATCTACAACAACTCAAATTAGTATCTTACCTTTTATAAGTATACACTTTTAGCAGTTACTCATAGGTAAGTTGTATGTCAATAAATTGTACTCTACTTTAAAAAATATCCTGGGTATCCTGTCTTAGTAGAAAATACCGCTGGGCGGTGGTGGTGCATGTCTTTGATCCCAGCACTTGAGAGGCACAAACAGATCCGAGGATCTCTGTGAGTTTGAGGCCAGCCTGGTCTACAGAGCGAGCTCCAGGATGGGCCCCAAAGCTACAGAGAAACCCTGTCTCGAAAAACAATCAAGGAAGGAAGGAAGGAAGAAAAATACCTATGCTGGGTTGGAGATGAGGCTCAGTTAGTAGAGTGCTTGCTTAGCATGCATGAAACCCTGTGTTAGACCACCACATCACACCATATGTAGGAGTACATCCCTGTGATCTCAACACTGAGTATATGATGGGAGATGAGAAGTTCAAACAAACCTCCACTACATAGTGTATAGGACGTAATCCTGAGTCATGTGAGACTCTGTCTCAAAAACAAGAAAGAACAGTGTGGTGGTGGCACACTCCTGTAATCCCAGCCCTTGGGAAGCTGAGGCAGGCAGATCTCTGAGTTCGAGACCAGTCTGGTTTACAGAACGAGTTCCAGGACAGCAAGGATTCACTTGAAACACTGCCTTGAAAAAAAATAAATGAATGATTGAATAAATAAATAAATACAGAGAGAGAGAGATTTAAACTGGAAAGTCTCTAAGTAGTGTTTTCTTTTGACAGGTCCATCATCTCTTGGAATCTTCTAGTCAAGAGTCAGTGACGAAAAGAAAGAGAGTTAGTGAACCAAAGGAACACACTTAAAACTTATTTTTCTTATGCAGACTTGCAGGCTCAACATTTAAACAAAACATACTGTATTATTATTTGAAGATGTACTTTCTGTATCTCTGAAAATTATTTTGTGGTTCACACAGTTCTTGCACTAATTAAAGTTTTAACTATTGTATTGTGTCTACCTGAGCTAAATCCAAGGGAACTTTTGACTAAACCTAAGTACAAATGTCACCACTGAGTCTGCTCATTATCCACTGAATACAATCTGCCTTCCATTTTTAAAGAAAGCTTTTTAAAACTATGTATCTTTTTAAGGCTCTCTAAAAACTATTTCTGAATGTTTATTCTGGCATTAAAATTTTGTAAGGATTAACTTTTTACTCATGTTGAAACTGTATCATTTAATTGGTGTTATTAAAATGTTTGATATTTTGATATAGTGTGTTATTAACATGATATATGACATTCACCTTTTAAGAATGTATTTAGGACAAAAAGATGACTGAAAGCAATGGCTAATAAAAGACATTTTACTAGCATGATTAAGATACTTAATGTGCAGGCTTTTTCATAGCTTCTAATTTTATTTAATTAGCAGAACGTGTTTAGCTATTAATTTTGAGAGAATTTAGGTATTATCTTGGAAGAGTTTACCACACTTAGAAATTTTAGCGGTAGCCTGAGCGATTGCTTTGATGGGACCTAGTTCCAGCTTTGCCATTTATTTCTTTTGCTTCAGAAAAGGAAGACTTAAAATTTGATTTGTTTGTGTCTTATAGTTTCAGCAGCCATATTCCAAAACATACCGTAAGTAGCCACAGGATTATCAAAGTGCCCCATAGGGCTATTATGTGTTGACGGTAGGAATGTACCCATCCTGTTCAGTGTAAACAGGGTATAACGTCCACAAACTGGTCAGATCAGGTTTTTCTAGAGTCTGGGTTAAGATATCGAGGCGCGGGGGGCGGGGAGGAGGGATTTACTCTTAGCCTTATTGCTTGGATGCCAACATTTCTTACCCAGTCGTGCCAATACTACGGAAAGAGCCACAGAAACACACCTGCTACACTGACATGGGCCAACGGAATCCTTTCGTGATTGGCAGCATTTGTTGTCTCACGGGATACTTTGATTGGGTAATTTCATTGGGGTTGGGCGCAGCATTTTCCTGGCCTCCACCGAGGTTTCTTCATTGGATTGACCAGCTGTCAGGTTGAACCCAAACCTGCCTCCTTTTGGTGATGTTTGTCTGGATCGCAACACAATAGCCCGGAGGGCCTCCCCTCGTAGACTTCGATTGGCTAGACTCAACCTTGGGGGGTTCTGATTGGTCCAATGAAGAAACACCAAGGTAGGTTGCCTAGTGATCCTGAGGAAGCTGATGCGTTATTCCCTCTCTGCACCGAAGGATCAGGAAGTTTGTGCTCTCTGCGTGGCTGAGAAGTTTTTCACCTACCTCCGGACTGGGGTAAGGAGGGAAACAGGTGTCCTCCAAAAATAGAGTGCGAACTGCAGCCTACGTCCCACTGCAGCCCCGGAGCAACGTCAGGTAAGGAACAGAAAATAACACTTCTTTTTAACGTCCAACAAGCTGCTCAGTATTTTACTTTAGAGAGAAAGGGTGGTTTTTAGTTATGTATTGTTAGTCGCCGTGTCTTCAAATAAGGTAATTTTAACTAATAAGTGTCCACGGGGAGATGATAAATTCCTCAAAGAAAATTGCCACCATTTCCCTGAGAATGTAAAGTTTCTTGGGTTGGGTTTGTAAATAACCCAGATTCAATGCCAAATAGAATTAGTACCCTAAGGCAGTGTTCTGTTCTTTCTTCACTTTTCTTCCCACCAAAAATTATATTTGAAATGTACCCTTTTACGAATTATTTGTAAGATACTTGGTGCATATCTCTATTTTTATTATCACAGTCCTGAGTATCTATTTTAATGAGTATATATTTATTTAGCAGTTACAACGTTAAAGATATTGTACTAGTTGCTATAGAGAATATAATGGAGATATTGTCAAGATGACAATATCCCAGCCCTCAAGAAGTTTAAGTTAACATAAGCCATAACAAAAGAGAGACTATAATAAATATTTAAAGGGAGTAAGTATAAATAAATTTCTGTTGGAGTACAGCTGAGAGAGAAGCCAGTTCTAACCATGGACCATATGCATAATGGAGAGATATTCACCTTAAGGCCTCTCGTTGAGTCTTTGTAGGCCTTTAAAGGGTGACATTTAGGAAGGAAAGGAAAAGGGAGAGAACCCCAGAATAACAAGGATCAGAGGCAGAATGAAAACAAGACACCCTGATAAAACTGTTATAGAGTAGAACTAGGCACAGCCATAGCACCTATTAAATATTATTCTTTTGATCTCAAGAATATATAATTGCTGATATTAAGTACTTATTTTTAATGATAAATATTGACGTTTCCATTTGTATAAAATGTGCTAGCTTTATTGCAGGTGATTTGGAATGTAATACTGAATAAAAAAAAAGGTGTATGCTCTGTTTTTTTTTTCCCTATTGCTGGGAATGGCACTTGGGACCTTGTACATTCTAACACATGCGATAACACTGAATCACATTCCAGTCCCGTTTTCTTTTGAGAATTCGATAATCCTTTAACAGTCTTGCTGAGGGTTTTTTTTTTTTTTGGTTGTTGTAGCTATTTGTGTATTCACAAGATAGCCAGATAGAACAAGGATGTTAAGTTACTATACTTGATATTCACTTAAGTGAATACTCTAGTGATTTCCGAAATGAATTCATGAAATGAGTTGTTATGATAGAAGAAAGCAAATATGGCTGGAGATTGACTTAGTGGTTAAGAGCACATGTTCTTAGAAAGGACCCAAGTTTGATTTCCAGTACCACTTCCTTAGGCACCAGGCATGCATGCAGTACACAGACATACATGCAGGCAAAAAACTTAAAATACACAAAATAAATTTTTTTAAAAAAAAGAAAATAATAGGGGGCTGGAGAAATGGCTCAGTGGTTAAGAGCACTGACTGCTCTTCCAGAGGACGTGGGTTCAATTCCCAGCACCCACATGGCAGCTCACAACTGTCTAAAGATCCAGTTGCAGGGAATCTGACACCTTCACACCAATGCACATAAGATAAAGTTAAATAAAACATAAAAAAATAAAAAGAAAATGATAAAACATAGGCATGGAGAGATGACTAAGTGGGTAAAGGCAATTGCTGCTCAAGCCAAGCAACCTGAGTTAATCTGCAGAACCTGTGTAAAGGTAGGAGTGAGGGTTCCAAAAAGTTGTCCTCTGACTTCCACATGTGGAAATGGTGCCCTACCCACAAATATTATGCACAAAATAATTTTAAAATATTAAAATGTGGGGTTTTGTTATTTATATTTTTGTATATGTTTCACAATGTGCCATTAACTGTTTATAGAAATTATAAATTATATGTATTCAGGGCCACATGCTCTTGAGGTTTTGCTATTCCATCATATTTAACTTGGGGACCCATTTTAGGAAAGAGGAGTAATAGTGGTAAAAATTCCATCTTGGGTTATAAGTGAACTAATCTCCCTGGAAAGATGGTCATTTCTGATGGGCTTTTAAATTACTGGTGATCACTTTTCATTGCTTTTTGGAATTTAATCTGTTATGCTTTGAAAAAGAGAGCATGTTATCCAGTGTTTCTATTTACTACCGAATTCTGTGTTTGCACTTCTATATTTTCTCAGATGTATAGTGTCTGTGTGTGGGTAGGGGGGTGTCTTCTATGGACTTATATTTATTTACTAAAACACACACAGATTTTTCACATCTCTCCATAAACAAGGTGAGAATGACCACGTTAACTCACCGGACCCGTCGAACTGAAGTCAGTAAGAGCTCTGAAAAGAAAGTAGAAAGTGAGGAAGACACTAATCAAGAAAGGAGTCCAGATAATGAAGACCCTGGAGACTCTAAGGATATCCGCCTCACTCTTATGGAAGAAGTATTACTCCTGGGATTAAAAGATAAAGAGGTAATGACATTAGCTAAGTTTAGCTCAAAGGCACAACTCTTAGAATGTTTTAGGAAGTAACTCCAGCCACATTGGTATTGGAGGAATATGGGAAAGAATATCTACAAGGGGGCTGGATAGGTGGCTCAGAGGTTAAGAGCACTGGCTACTCTGCCAGAGGTCTTGAGTTCAATTCCCAGCAACCACGTAGTGCCTCACAACCATCTATAATGAGATCTGATGCCCTCTTCTGGTGTGCAGGCATGCATGTAGACAGAACACAGTATACATAATAAATAATAAAAAAAAAAATTAAAAATCTACAAAGTAAAATCCAGAAACATAATTATTTGAAGTATAATTTAATTGCAAAATTATGGAGAACAGAGATGGATAAGACAGTGTTAGTACTTGTAGTTTCCCAGCTCGGTTTTATGGTGAAGTAATGATTTCTTATTAAAGTGAGAAAGAGGACCATTCAATCAAGTCTTCTTGAGCCTGGAAGAGAAGTCTTTTGTTGTTGTTTCTAAATAGGGTTTCTCTGTGTATACTTGGCTGTCCTGGAACTTGCGCTATAGATCAGGCTGGTCTCGAACTCAGAGATCTGCCTGCCTCCGCCTCCTGAGTGCTGGAGTTAAAGGCATGCACCCCTACCGCCCATCTACGAATCTTAAAAGACAAGAACAGCAGCAGGTTATGGTAGCACACACTTGTAAGCCCAGTATTCAGGAGATAAGGGCAAGAGCATTTCATAAGTTCAAGGCCAGCCTGATCTACCTAATTAGTTATAGGCTAATTAGGGCTATATAGCAAGACACTATCTCAAAATTAAACAAGCAAATTAAAAACAAGGAATATTTGTGACTATCTGTTTTATAAATGATGATTGAGTTTCTTATAGTAGAAATAATATTTTTCAGCCCAGGGTTGATGGTATGCCTCTATAATTTCAGCACTGGGGAGGTGGAGGCAGGAGGATCAGGAGTTCAAGGTTATCTCACCCACATACTGAGTTCAAGGATAACTTGAGATACTTAATAGTTTGAAACCTTGTCTCAAATACGAAAGGGGATCCACCTGTGGTGGTACACACCTTTAACCCCAGCACTTGAGAGGCAGAGGGCCTCTGTGAGTTCGAGGCCAGCCTGGTCTAAAGATCCAGTTCCAAGACATTCAAGGCTACAGAGAAATTCTGTCACAGAAAAAAAAAAAAATACCTATAAGAGAAGTGAACCTATTAATTTTAACTTGGTGATAATTTTTATAATTTTTCAATTAGTTTGTGTGAGTTGTATGTATATTGTTTGTGTGTACACATGAGTATGTGAGCATGCCTCAGTGTGCATGTGGAGGTTAGAGAACAATTTATGAAAGTTGGTTCTCTTATCCTCTGATGATTTATTTTTTTTTTACATTTATTTAGAGTGTGTGTGGTTATCTCCTTCCACTATGTGGGTCCCAGGGATGAAATCTAAGTTGTCAGACTTCATGGTAAGCACCTATACCTACTGAACCATCTCACTACCCCTTCTGGTGACAATTTCACTTCAGAGTCAAGTGTGGTTGCTCACACCTATAATTTCAGCACTTGGAAAACTAAGGCAGGACTACATAGCAAGATCCTATTTCAGTTAACCAAAACTTGGGCTAGGAATGCAGGTCAGCTGATAAAGTGCTTGCTAAGTATGCAGGAAGCCCTTGGTTTGACCCTAAGTACTGCAATCCCAGAGCACACAAGAAGTGGAGTAAGGAGGATCAGAAATTTAGGGTTGTCCTGGTCTCCAAAGGGAGTCTGAGGTCAGCACACATTACATGAGACCTGTCTCAAAAAAAATTTTGTAATGAAAATTTTTTCAAACTTCAAAGTCTAATTTTTAGGTCACTACCTGCTTTTTCCTTTTGGTTTCCTGGTTGTGTAGAATGAACCCTGAGTCTTGCTCATTGTGAATAGTGCAAGTATATTAGAAGAGCTCATTTGTCTTGGTGTGTGCACTTTACATGGGCCATTAAAGAAGAAGAACTTTGTCTTCTTCATTATTATATCCAGCTTTAAAATCCAAGGAAATGAGCCAGAGATCAAAGTCCTATTGGACAGTAGGAGAATAAAGCTTAAGTTGCTTCCTTAGAGCCTCTCCTGGGTCCTCCTCCCAGTCCTGTTTGGTTTGGTTTGGTTTGGTTTTTTGGTTTTTGTTTTGTTTTTTTGTTTGTTTTTGGTTTTTTTGTTTGTTTGTTTGTTTGGGGTTTTTTTTTTTTTTTTTGGTTTTTCAAGATAGAGAGTTTCTCTGTAGCTTTGGCTGTCCTGGAACTAGCTCTTGTAGACCAGGCTGACGTTGAACTCACAGAGATCCACCTGCCTCTACCTCCCAATTGCTGGGATTAAAGATGTGTACCACCACCGCCTGGCTCCTCCCAGTTCTAGAATGCATACTGTTTTAAAATATATGATACCAAATTAATATTGGGCCTTTGACTATACCCACTGAGCCTATAAATTTACTGTGAGCCTTTTGTCTCCATCATAGTTTGATTAGCTTCAGTGTTTTTTAATGCTTTGTACCTTTTCTTGCTTGTTTCTGCAAAGAAGGAAACATTCTCTCTTTATGAGAGTCAAAGCAAAATGATTATGTGGCAGTTTATTGATGGAGTTTACATAATTTGCTCTAAGGAGCTTGAACACAAATATCACACAAACACATAAGTATTTAAAGATTTATTTTTTGTGTATGAGTATTTGTCTGCATATATGTGTATCACCGTATGTCTGCAGTACCTGCAGAGGCCAGAAGAAGGCACTGGATCCCCTGGAACTGGAATTACAGATGATTAGCTGCCATATGGGTGTAAAAACAGCCAGTTCTCACTAGGCCACAGTGACACACACCTTTAATCCCAGTAATCGGAAAGCAGGGACAGGCAGATCTCTGTGAGTTCAAGGCCAGCCTGGTCTACAAAGCAAGTTTCAGCCCAGGCTCCAAAGCTACAGAGAAACCCTGTCTCAAAAAATGAGTTCAGAATTTCCCTCCTAAGTAATAGTGCCACTCAAGGTGGGTCTTCACAGGTGATTCTAGATTATGTCAAATTGACAATCAAAACTAATAATCAGGAATGGAGGGATGGCTCAGCAGTTTAGAGCACATACTGCTTTTCCAGGTGACTTGAGTTTTGTTCCGAGCATCCTCATTGAGGAACTCATAGCAGAGTTTGGCATCACAGGCCTGTAGTACCAGCTGTCTGCATGTTAAAGGCCAGCCTGTTTTACATAGTGAGTTCAGGCCAAACAGGAATTACATAGCCAAACCCTCTATCAGAATTTTTAAAAAAAAAGAAAATAATCCTGCTTTAAAGTAGAGAGGATTAAATTGTTACCTTCCCAGCATTCTATTATTTATTATAAGCATTTTCTAAAATTTGGAGTGAGGGTTAAAAATATTTTTTTAACTTTTAATTTATGTATATGGGTGTTTTGCTTGCATATTATGTTTTTGTACCAAGTGTATGCAGTGCCTGTGGAGGCCAGAAAAGGGTGTTGGATCCCTAGAGACTGAAGTTACACACTGTTTGAATCACCATGTGGGTGCTGGGAATCGACCTCAGGTCTTCTCAACTACTGAGCCATCTATCTCTCCAGCCCCAGTTGGATTTGGGTTTTTTAAATGGTCTCACTGTCTTGGAAATCACCAGATAGCTCAGGATAGCCTCTGTTGTATGGGTTGTTGTTTCTGAGACAACTTGTAGCAGAGGCTGATCTTGATCTCTGTAACCATGGTGACCTTGATCATTCTGCCCCCAGTCTCCAGTGCTGGGGTTGTAGATGAGCAGCACCACCATCCTTAGCAGGATGCCTGGTTCTTAATGATGCTTTAGTTTTGGGTTTGTTTTTTTTCTTTTCTTTTCTTCCTCATTTCCATTTGCCATCCTCAACTGCCAACTCTTTAAGATACGTAACATTCGTGATTGTTTTGAGGTGTGTCTTCCAGGATGTTTGACTAAGGAAGGGCACTTTGAATACTTGACTAATTGAAAATTCCGTGTTAAGTGTTGACTCTTTGTATGAATGGACTCCTATTGCTCAGACTTTTTACAGTAGCAAAATTATCATACATATGTATAATCTTTAACTAAAATGTTTCTCTTAGGAGTTTATTTAGAAACACACTGACAAAAGAATATTACCTTTCTTTTCATCTTTCGTTTTTTTAAAGACAGGTTTTCCTTTATACCAGGCTGGCCTCAAAATCACAATGTAGATGACCTTGACTTTCCAGTCCTCCTGCTCCTACTTCACCAGTGCTAGAATTACAGGCAAGAACCTGTATCCAGTTTGTTTTTGTTTTTTTATGCAGTGCTGGGACTCAAACCTAAGCTTCTTGCATACTAGACAACAGCCTGCCAACTAAGCTCCATGCCTAGCACTCCTTTTCTCTTTTTTGGTATACAAACAAACATATGTTAAATTATAAAAAATTACCCACTAAACTATTTATAATCGTCACCTGAAGGAGATTTCTTTTTTTCTTTTCTTTTTGCAGGGAGGTGGTCAAGACAGGGTTTTTCTGTGTAGCTCTGGCTGTCTGGTTGGCCTGGAACTCACAATATAGAGCAGGCTGGTCTCTAACTTAGAGATCTCTCTGTCTCTGTCTTCCAAAGTTCGGAATTAAAGTTCTGGGCCACCATACCTGGTTTAGGCTTTTACTTTTTAAATGATATGTTTTAATATGGGCTTTTTCTTTTTAAAAATTATCTAATTTTCAGTACAAAACAAAATTACTACCCAAAGATCTCATTCTGACCAGGTATTGTGTTATATGCCTATAATTTCAGCACTCAGTAGTTAGAGGTAGTGGGATAGTTGTCCATTGCAGCCTGGTCTGAATGATAAATACAAGGCTAGCCTGGGCTACAAGTGAGCCCCTGTCTTAACCTTCACCCCAAACAGTAGTTCTCCTGTCAGGTGTCCTAGGATGGTCCCCAACTGGTACTGACGTTGTGTGCAATTCTCTTTCTTTCTCAGAAGCCCCAAAATATTTTCTTTTTTCTTCCTCATATTTGTAGCTATTTTAGTGATTCAGTGGTTACCTTTGTGTTACCAAAGCATTGGACTTTAACACAGATTCTTTAATATGGGTAGTTTGAGATTTCATCAATCTATATATATATATATATATATGAAGAGAAAAGAGTCTTGGAAATTTAAGCAACGATATTTTCCTTTCCCCCAGGCTACTCTACATCTACTTATGACACAAATGGACTCTCTTCTAAGGTTTTACCCTAGTAAATGGTATGATGGACTGTATTGTCATCCGTGGTCCTCATTGATGGAACCTATGCCTGCCCCTTTCCCCCAGTCATTATCTTTTCTAAATTGATGTTATAGTTCCACGGGTGCTTTTAATTCTTAAACTAAATATGTTTTTACACCTTTTTCTAATGCATATTAATGAGTTCAATGACTCATGTGGAGAGTTTTACATGTTTTGAGATGCTGTGATGGGAAAGAGTTATATTTAAAGAGTTCTTACGAGCCTAGAGTATAACTCAGTTGGTTAGAGTCCTTGCTGAGTGTTCACAAAGCCCCAGTCCAATCACCAGTAAATAGTGGTGCATACTTATAACCCAGCATTCTAGAGTAGAAACATTGGTAGGTTCCATTCAGAGTTAACCTCAACTATAGTGAATTCAAAGTTATCCTGGACTGTCTCAAAACGAACAAACAAAAAAATCTACATCCTGGTTACCACTGTGTCCTTATTTACAGTGTTTCTCTTCTGTAATTCTATTGGCAATCTGAATTGTCCTTGGAACAGAAGCTACATGTGGCAAGGAAGAAATGGACACGGAAAACTTCCCTCCAGTTAATTCTAGTCATGATGTTTGCACACCTGTTAGGATTATATATGCTGTACCTGAATCAACTGTCTGTTCTGAAGTAAATTATAGTTTAACAATCTAAGTGAGTAGCTAAATTGTATAAAAATCAAATATTAAGCTGAAAAGTACTCTGTACCCTCCTTACAGAGGAATCAAGTGTGTCCCTGGGGTGGGCATGGCTTGGGCAGGAGAGGAAAGTAACTCCTGTCTTGGGTCAAATATCTCAGGCAGAGATGTCTTATGAATGTTTATGACTTTAGCTGAGGTTTTTGCAAGCTAACGTATTTGCTTACTTGCTTTTTTAGTACTTTAGATTTTTTTTGACACATCATCTCATGTAGACCAGGCTGGCCTTTAATTCCTGATCTTTCCACTTTCCAAGTATATGTGCCACCATGCTCAACCCTAACAAACACTTCTTGAATTCATCAATTTATGTTTGAAAGTTTATGCCTTAGGTTTTATCCCCATCTCTATAGGAAAAATAATTTATTGAGCAGATAATATCTTAAAGGATGTCATTCCTTCTCTCTGTCTCTGTATCTCTATCTCTATCTTTCTCTTTTTTGTGTGTGCGCGCGTCAGGCCTGACTTTGTTACTCACAGAGATTCACTTAAGTGCTAGGATTAAAGGCACATGTCACTATGTCCAGCAAAGATATTCTCTTAAGGGACAGTGAGAACAAACAGGCTAATCATGATATAACGGAGGTTAGAAAAGGAGTGTGTGTGTAGGCACAATCAGGTAAGGGACATAACCCAGATGATGGAGTGTAGAGAGAAACAACATTAGAAGAATGTTACACAGAAGATGTGATCCCTGTGATATTCTGATCTGTATAGCATGACCTTTTCAAGGGGGGAAAAGTCAATTGATAAATATAAATAAAATTGTTAAAAAAAATATATAGCAAAATGTGGGGTTAGAGAGATGGCTCAGCAATTAAGAGCACTGACTGCTCTTCCAGAGGATCTGGGTTCAATTCCCAGCACCCACATGGCTCACAACTAGGAGATCCAGCACCCTCTTATGGCCTCTGTGGGCAGCAGGCATGCACATAGTACCCAGACATACATGTAAGAAAACCACTCACATGCATAAATATAAAGAAAAAAACTTAAAATAATTGATGATGGCTAAAATATAATGATCCAGAAGAGAGAGCAGCTGGTCTCTTCCTAAAGCTCTGTTGGTAAGAATGAAGCCTTGATGGGATCCTCAGGACTGTAAAACTGCATAAAGCTAGTATGGTGGCACCTGCCTCTGGACATTGATGCAGAAGAAACTTTTTTTTTTATTTTATTTTTTTTTTTGAGACAGAATTTCTCTTGTAGGTAAGATCAAGGGTGTATACCGTCATGCCTGACATAGGAAGAAACTTTTAGGCTACATAGTTTGAGGCCAGCCTAGGTTGCATTAGACCCTGTCTCAAATATAACTAAGTAGGTGCTAGAGACATAGTTCAGCCGTTAAGAGGACTTGTGGCTCTTGCAGAGGACTCAGGTTTGGTTCCCAGTACCCACCTCCCAAGCATCCATAGCTCTAGTTCCAAGTGGTCTGATGCCCTCTTCTGACTCGTGTAGGCACAGGTATGCACATAGTACACACGCATACAAACAAGCAAAACACTAAGACGCATAAATAAATCTTTGCTTATTTGGGGGGTTTGTTCATTTATAATTTTTATTTTATGTGCATTGGTGTTTTGCCTGCGTATATATCTGTCATGAGGGTGTCAGATCCCTTAGAACTGGAGTTTCAGACAGTTGTGAGCTGCCATGTGGGTGCTGGGAATTGAACTCTGGGAGAGCAACCAGTGTTCTTTACTGCTGAGCATCTCCCCAACCCCGTTTTTGGTTGATGTTTTTGTTTGGTTTTTCAAGACAGGGTTTCTCTGTAGAATAGCCCTAGCTGTCCTGTAACTAGCTCTGTAGTCCAGATTGGCCTCGAATTCACAGAGATCTGCCTGCCTCTGACTCCTGAGTGCTGGAATTAAAGGTGTGTGCCACACTACCTGACATACATAAATAAATCTTTAAATAAATAAAAACCAAATAAAGAAGTAGAGGCTAGAGAGGAGACTAGCCAGCAGCCTTCTGGTTTAATTAGTTTTCAATCCTGAAAACTGAGTAGAGCCATTCAAAGATATCTAGACATAGGGACAGTTTGTCAGGTAGCTGATGCTAGCCTCAGACTTGCTATATAGCTGAGAGATGACCTTGAATGCCTGACCTTCCTGCTTTCAGTTCTCAAATTCTGGGGTTACAGTCATGTGCCACCATGCCCAGCTTTAAAAGTTTTAAAATGAGGATCAGCAAGATAGTTTAACAGGTGAAAGCACTTGCTACCAAGCCTGATGCTTTGAATTTGATCCCAGGGTTCCCACATGGAGGAGAGGTGATTCTGAGAGTTGTTCTCTAAACAGGCATTATAGTATGTGCATGTATATATTCTCACACATACAAATATAGTTCAGTCTTTCATATTTATTTTGGTGTAAGAGATACAGCAGTCAGAAGACAACCTTTGGGAGTTGATTCTCCTTCCACCACATGGGTTGTGGGACTGGAATTCAAATCATCTGACTTGGCAACAAGCACTCCATCCAACCTCCTGAGCCTCTTGCCAGCCACTGAGCAATTTATAATTAGTTCGTCCAATGCTAACCATAACTCCTCGATCAAAGCCTTCGGGATTATTTGCCTTTTATTTGGAAATTCAAAGCCTGACCCTACACAACTTGGCTCTCAGAATTTTTCTTTAAAACTTTGAGTTAAATAATCCCAGCACCAGGAGATAGAAACAGAATTAGGAGTTCAAAGCCAACCTCTGTTACATAAAACCCATGTCAATAAACAGTAGCAACAACAAAAACAAAGCCCTTGAACTTGATCTCCATAAATGTATCTGAGATCTCTCTGTTATTTATAGCTAAGAATAGGAGTTGGATGGTTTTCTTGAAGAAATTAAACCTATCCTTTAATCCCCAGCTCAGGGCCTATAGCCTCAGCCTTTCTGTGCTCTGACGCCTGTGTGACTTATACTTAGAGAACTGTCATACAAACTAAACTTTTATCAGTGTTTAATAAGCCTGTCTCTCCTATTCTTTCAGTTCAGCTTTTATTTAAGTTTTCAGCTAGATTCTTGGCTGCTTTATGTAGTAACTGTCTTACATCTTTGTGTATTCCCTGTATCTCCCAGAAAAGATAGCTAACATGTATTTTTGTAGTTCATCCCTGTGCTCAACCCCTTCCTCAAATAGTTCATTTTACTGTGTCCTCACAACAAGTTATAAAAATAGGTATTAGTGTCCCTGTTTTACCTATAAAGACATTGAATTTCAGAAAGGTCAAGTAACATACCCAGGTCCCTTAACTAATTGGTGGTTTGTCCAGTGTCTGCATCAGAATAGTTTGTTCAGGTGGAGATGTAGCTTAAAATGTACACAGCCCTGAGTTCAGTCACAGTATACATGCACACACACACAAAGGAACAGGGAAAGTTTGCAAATAATACATACCTAGATATTGTGGGATATTTGTATACTGTGTGAAATGTATTTGCTGTGATTGATGTAGTAAAAAGATGAACAGCCAATAGCTAGGCAGGCGGTATAGACAGGATTTCCAGGGAAAGAAAGGAAAAGGAGGAGAATCTAGGTACACAGAATGTCAAGAGACATGGAGAGGAAACAGGAGGTGCAAGATGGAAGAGAGGTAACTCCACGTAATACAGTGTAGATTAATATAAATGGGTTAGGGCTGGAGAGATGGCTCAGAGACTGAGCACACAGGCTGCTCTTCCAGAGGTCCTGAGTTCAATTCCTAGCAACCACATGGTGGCTCACAACCATCTGTAATGAGATCTAGTGCCCTCTTCAGGCATGCAGGCATACATAGAGGCAGAATGGTATATACATAATAAATAAATCTTTAAATATATTAATTTGTTATACTAGTTAGGAACAAGCCTAAACTACAGGCCAAGCTTTCATCATTAAAAGAAGTCTCTGTGTCATTGTTTGGAAGCTGGCTGGCAGGACAGAGAAAGACTCGTTACACCTAGATCTCTAGGAAGAAGAACAACAAAACAATAGACATAGCTTGTGCTTTCATTTCTACCTTTCCTATGTACTGCTCTGCAATTCAGGGCATCTTGCAAACCTTTCCAACCAAAACTCCTGCCATGAAGATGGTTCAGTGTGGAAAGGCAATTTAGTACCAATCTATGTAATCCTCAGGACCCACATGGTGAAAGGAGTGAACCAGCTCCTGAAAATTGTCTTCAGACCCCTGCATGTCCATACCTCATCCTATCATAAATAGATAAATAAATGTAAGAAAAATATTTATTTCAAACCAGAGCACTTCTCAATTGAAATCAACGTTTGACATGCCAATTGTTGTAGAAATATCAAGTCATAGAAAGTCACTAACTCAAAAGTCAGACAAAAAATAGTACTTTGGGTGTTTAGATTAAGGCAATTGATTAAATAGTTCAACAGAGAAAGGTGCTTGCTGCCAAGCCTAATGGCCTGAGTTCAATCCCCAGAGCCTACATAGTGGAAGGTGAGAACTAACTCCCAAATTGTCCTCTGACCTCCATAGACTCATCATGGTACTAATTTAGAATAAAATCAAAAATAAATATAATAAAAATTAGATTTCAGTGACTAATGAAATATTCTGGTGGTTTAGGGTTGGGGCCCAGTCGTAGAGCACTTCTTAGTATTTGTAAGACCCTGTGTTCAGTCCCAAGCACTGCTCAAACAGCAACACAACATGCCCTCATCTTATTCTGTACCTTGCTTTGAGTTCATGCAGTATGATGTAAAAAGAATCAAAAATATCACACCTTGGGGGCTGAAGAGATGGCTCAGAGGTTAAGAGCATTGCCTGCTTTTCCAAAAGTCCTAAGTTCAATTCCCAGCAACCACATGGTGGCTCACAACCATCTGTAATGAGGTCTGGTGCCCTCTTCTGGCCTGCAGGCATACACGCAGACAGAATATAAATAATAAATAAATATTTTTTAAAAAATCACACCTTATTCTTAAGGTATTGGCTGAAAGTCAGTATTACTTTCAGAATATTTTTTGTTTTCTTTTCTCTCTCCTAGGGCTACACATCTTTCTGGAATGATTGTATATCCTCTGGGCTTCGAGGAGGCATCCTGATAGAGCTAGCCATGCGGGGTCGAATCTATCTGGAACCTCCCACCATGCGTAAGAAGCGACTCCTAGACAGAAAGGTACAATATCCTCTGAATTGTAGAGAGTCAAATACCAACAGTACATTTTGAAAGAATAAGAATATCTGAGGGCTGAAGAGATGGGTTTTTTTTTAGCATTTGTTGTTCTTGCAGAGGAACCAAGTTTGGTTCCCAGCACCCACATGGCAGCTAATAACTATCTCTAACTCCAGTTCTAGGGATCTTAGCCTGTTCTGGCCTCCACAGGCATTGTATACACTTGTACACCTGTGGTGCACAAAGTACATACATACAGGCAAAACACTCATATACATAAAAGAAAATTTGAATATTTAGATAAGATAAACACTGGCTCAGCTGTCTCATTGTCTAGTTGATTTAGTTGTGTAATTTATTCAACCTTATTTTTCTGTACAATAGTGTGAAGGTGTCAGACACCCTGGAACTGGAGTTTTGGACAATTGTGAGCTGTCATGTGGGTGCTGGGAATTTAACCTGGGTCCTCTGGAAGTGCAGCCAGTGCTCTCAGCCGCTGAGCCCTCCCTCCAGCACCAATTTAGTTATCTTATAGGGGAAAAAAATTAGATATGCTTAGTGAATCAAAGAAACCTGGTTTTGTCTTTTTTTTTCAGATTTATTTATCTATTATGTATACAGTGTTCTGGCTGCATGTATGCCTGCAGACCAGAAGAGAACACCAGATCTCATTACAGATGTGAGCTATCATGTGGTTGCCAGGAATTGAACTCAGGACCTCTGGAAGAGCAGCCAGTGCTCTTAACCACTGAGCAATCTCTCCAACCCAGTTTTGTCTTTTTCTAACATGGAAAAATCACATTTAGGATACTGTTGATTATCTTTCCCTCTCTATGTATGAAATAAAATATTATGTAGATTGAGGAAATCATGAGTGCATTTGGCCTTTACTTTTCCATTCCTAATAGCCAAGTATCAGTTTGTATCCTGTTAGGTAATTTTTTTTCTTCCTTTTTCTTTTTCTTTTTTTTTTTTTTTTTGTAAAGATTTGTTGATTATATATACAGTGTTCTGTCTGCATGAATGCCTGCAGGCAAGAAGAGGGCATCAAATCTCATTACAGATGGTTTCAAGCCACCAGGTGGTTGCTGGGAATTGAACTCAGGATCTCGGAGAAGAGCAGCCAGTGCTCTTACCCTCTGAGCCATCTCTCCAGCCCGGTTTTCTAGCCTTTTGGAAATGCCATTACTTCTTTAGCTGTGTCTATTACCTCCAGGAAATTCACTTCCAAATTTGTAGACATTTCTTTAGCTTTAACGTCCAGGAACATACTAATTATTGGCTAGACATTTCAACTTGGCTCTCCCAAAGAAATCAAAAGCCAGGCTTGATAACATTCACCCAAATTAACTTACTTTTCTGAACTTCCTGCCTTTATTAGTGGTTTCACAAGGAGGTTTTCCAAACTCAGAAAGATAATATGGAATGTTTTGTCCGTTTTATTTATAACATTTACTGCTAGGTCCCACTTCGAATGTAATTTTATCTTTCTACTATGAAGTCATACTACATATTAAACTCTTCCATGACATGGGCAGTATATTCTGCTTCCTCCCACCTTTTAACCAGCAATGTGTATATTTGTACACTGAAGAATTTTTCATCTGAGTAAACAGTGTTCTCTGTTTCTTTAAGGTTCTGCTAAAGTCGGACAACCCAACAGGTGATGTTTTGCTGGATGAAACTCTCAAACACATCAAAGCAACTGAGCCAACAGAAACTGTCCAGACATGGATAGAGCTACTCACTGGTGAGATGACTAAAAATAATACCCAAATCCCACCCTTGGTCATCTTAGCTTACTCATAAGGTTAGAGGGAAAGTAGAGAAGTACAGCATGCTAGGTACGATCAGTGGGTAACTAGCACCTACAGCTTTTCAAGCACATCAGTTTATCATCCGCAGTCCTACAGAACCTCATACAGCCCAGGCTGCCTCGAACTTGCTGTGCAACCAAAGATGACCTTGAAGTTCTAATCATATTGCCTTCACCTCCCAAGTGCAGGGATTATAGGCATAAACCATCACCCTAGTTCATGAGGTGCTAAGAATCAAATCCAGGACTTCAAGGATGCCAGGCAGCACTTGACCAACTGAGCTTTATCCCCAGACCTTTCCAAGAAACGTTGTGTATGTGTATGTGTATATTATGTATAAATGTATATTTATGCATTGTGTATGTGTGGACTGACGTGTGAGAGTGCATAGGTAGAGATCAAAGGACAGCTTTTTAGAGTTAGTTCTCTCCTTCCACCTTTATGTGGTCTCCCACTATTAACTCAAATTGTTAGACTTTGTGTTTTTACCTGCCAAACTATTTTACCAACCCTTTTTTAAAATAAGCATTTTTTAAACTTTATTAGCCAAGAATGATGGTATATACCTATAACCCTAGCATTTGTATAGCACGATTAATAAAAACTCAGAGACAGGAATTGTGGTTCAACCTGAAGATCAGAAAAGCAAAGCAGCCAACCACTGGCTCTTACCTCTGCTTCAGTCCAAAATGGCGATGCTGCCTTCAGGAATCTCAGAATGAGACTGTGTGTGAGAGCTGTCTCCTCCCATTTATAATCCTCTCTAGTGCTGGGATTAAAGACATGTACTACTGGGATTAAAGGCATGCACCACCCGGTTTCTATAGCAAACTACTGTCGCTCCTGAGATTATAGGTATGTGTCTCTAAAGCTTACTAGTGTGGCTGTTTTACCCTCTGATCTTCAGGCAGGCTTTATTTATTAAAATACAAATGAAATGCCAGTACACACTTGCGAGGCTGAGGCAGAATTACTGATAGTTCAAGACCAATGTAGGCTACGTTTGGAAACACCATTTCAAAAACACCAAAAAATGAGTTCAATTCCCAATACCCTCCTCCAAAAAGCGTGTGCATAAGAAACTAAAGTAAAACTTGGGAGTCTTCAAAGATGGTTCAATGATTAGAATGACTACTACTGTCAAAGAGGATGCAGTTTCAGATCCTGAACCCCTGTAACTCTAGCTCCAAAGAATCTGATGCCCTCTCTGGTCCCTTTGGAAGTGTACATGCCCACAAGAGCATGCCTACAAACACACACAGATACACACAGACACACACACACATGTGCATACTATAAATTTTTTTAGGTAAAAACAATTTAAGCCAGCTATAGTAGCAAAGGTTTGTAATCCTACCATGTGCGAGACTAAGGCAGAGAGGTTCAAGATCAGCCTGGTGTTCATAGTAAAACCTTATCTCAAAATAATAATAATATTTATTGAGATGACAACTAGGACATTGACATAGATAAAATCTTTCTATCTTGAATTTCCCAGAATTGTCTGCTTTTACAGCCAATATTTCAAGAATTTGTGTACATTTTTTTGGCCATTTAGCTGATGGATATTTGAGTTTGCTGTTGGGACCTAGGCTACTATAAACATTTGTGAACAATTTAAATCTTTTTTTAGTTTGGTATGCATGCCTTTAATCTCAGCACTCAGAAGGCAGAGGTAGGCAGATCTCTATGAAAACCAGCCTGGTCTACAGAGTGAGTTCCAGGAAAGCTAGGGCTGTTATACAGAGAAACCCTGTCATGAAAAAAATTTTTTTCTTGCTATGTTTTTTATGCATGTACATGCCCATCCCCCAGCTCCACTACTGTAGTGCACATGTGGGGATTAGGGACAACTCTGAGGAGGTGCTTCTCTCCTTTTACCAGCTGGGTCAGGGGATTGAACTGAGGTAGTCAGACTTAGTTGGCAAGTGCCCCATTTGTACAACCTTCTGAAACCTTGTCTCAAAAAATAAAAAAATTAAGTAATTCCTGGTGTGGTGGCACACTTTCAATCCTAGTACTCAGGAGGTAGAGACGGGTGTGAGTTTCCGAACAGCTAGGTCTACATAGAGAGACGTTGTGAAAAGGAAAGAAAAGAAAGCTCTTGACTGACAGTTTTGTCAGTCAGTGCTTTGAAGTAATCATTTTACTTTTCTGTACTCCACTTCTTCTGACTAAGTCAGCTGCTGACCTCACTGCAGCTTTGATGTGACAAGTCATTTTTCTCAGGCTCTCTTCCTAGACTGCGTCTTAGTACCTGGCCTAGATATCGTTCTCTCTACATGTATCCTGTGTGGGGTTCATTGGGCTCAAAATGTATGAGCAAGTCTTTTTTATGAAATGTGGGATTTAGTATTCTGCTTTTTTTTTCTCTCCCCTTTTTTCCATCATCTTTCTCTATATACTTTTACACTTGTAGGTCCTGAGTGCACCTCACATTTCTCTGAAGCTCTCTCCAGACAATGTAACTTCATTTTGTATTGTTGAACAAGATTTCACATAGCTTAGAGTGGCGTCAGACTTACTCTGTATCAGGAGATAACCATGAACTCCTGATTCTTCTACCTAGGAGCTGGAGTTACAGGCATTCTTCACAATGCCCACCTTAAACCACATAATCTCTATTGTTTCAATGACTGCTGATTCTTTTGCTAGCTCAATTTTGTTGTTGAACTTTTAAATAAATTTTTTATTTTGCTTATTTTTCTCTCAAACTCCAGAATTTCTGTATGGTTATATAGTTTTCAATATCACTGTTGAGATTGTTTTTCTAATTTTTATTTTAATTATGAGTTTGTGTCTGTATGTGTGTGGAAATAGTCATGTGAGTGCCAATGCCTACAAAGGCCAAAAGAGAGTGTAAGACCCCTACCCCTGTAGCTGTTGTTATAGGCTGTCATGAGCCACTTAACACAGGTGCTGGGATCCTCTGCAAGAGTAGTATGCATTTAGCCAGGCGGTGGTGGCACTTGCCTTTAATCCCAGCACTCGGGAGGCAGAGGCAAGCGGATCTCTGTGAGTTCAAGGCCAGCCTGGTCTACAAGAGCTAGTTCCAAGACAGGCTCCAAAGCTTCAGAGAAACCCTGTCTCAGAAAAAGAAGAAGAAGAAGAAGAAGAAGAAGAAGAAGAAGAGGAGGAGGAGGAGGAGGAGGAGGAGGAGGAGGAGGAGGAGGAGGAGGAGGAGGAGGAGGAGGAGGAAGAAGAAGAGGAAGAAGAAGAAGAAGAAGAAGAAGAAAAGTTTTGACAGGCATATTTCTAGCTAGCTCTTATATCTTAAATTAACCCATTTCTATTAGTCTATGTATTGCCATGTAGCCATAACATTACCTCATTTTTTGATTTTTTTACATGTCTTGTTTTCTCAGTGACTGGCTGGCAGCTCCTTGACTCCACCTACTCTCTCTATATCTCTGGGTTTCCCACCTGGCTTTACTCTGCTAAGCCATTTGCTGAAACAGCTTTATTCAGTAACCAATAAAAGCAACATGTATACAGAAGGTTACATCCCACGTCAGGATACTACTGTCCATCCTAGCAGGGGAGGCATAGCATTAGGAGTGGGAGGCAGGAAGCAGAGAGATGAATGCTGGTGTGCAAAAGATTTTCCTTTGTCTCCTTTTATTCAGACCAGGTACACATCCAATGTCTAGGGATAGGTCTCTCATTTTCAGCTAAACCTCTTGGATATGCTCTAACAGACATGCTGGAGATATGCCTTCTAGGCAATTTCTTTTGATTGTTGCTAAAGTTTTATTTATATAGTTGGTATGTGGGGTATGCACAAGAATGTACCACTTACACATCTGGAGGTCAGAAGACAACTTATAGGAGTCAGTTTTCTCCCACTATTCAGGTCAGAGTCCATACTCAGATTGGCAAGCTTGACAGCAAGTGCCTTGACACACTGAGCCATCTCAAGGGTTGCCCCTTATTATTAGTGTGTGTGTGTGCACATGACGCTATCATGCCACTTACTCATGGACAGGTGAGAGGATAGCTTTCAGGAGTTAATTCTTTTCTTCCACCATAGGTTTCAAGGGTCAGCCACAGGTCACCAGACTCTCACAGCAAGCACTTTTTACCTGCTATACCTTCTCGCCAGCCCTCTCCTGGGATTCTGCATCAAGTCAGCAATGAAGAGTAACCATTGAGTGTTTGCCTACATGTATATTAGTACACTACATGTGTGCAGAGCCTGTAGAAGTGAAAAGAAGGCATCAGATTCCCTGAAACTAGAGTTACAGACAGTTATGAACTACCGTTGTGGGTGCTGGAAACCAAACCCAAGTTCTTTGTTTGAAAGAGCAACAACTTCTTTCACCTCCTGAGCCATCTTTCCAACTCCACTTTGGGGTTTTGTCGTTATTGTAATTGTTGTTTACTGAAACAGGATCTCACGTAGCCTAGGCTGATCTTGAAACTCATCATATAACTGAAGATGACCCTGAAACCTTCATGTTCCTGCTCTGCCTTCCGAGTGCTGGGACTGAAGGCATAGGCCACCATACTTGTCCCAGTTAAATGTTACTGTTCTTTCTTTGGTGCTGGGGATTCATTTTAAGGCATCACATGTGCTAAACTGCTGAGCTGGACTCTAGCCCCACTAGTTAGATTTTTTTTTACCCTTTTACTGTTGAATATGTGTGATATGTGATTTTGACACAGGTAACATAGTTCAGAAAATTTACCATTTACCCCATATAAGAATAAGGGCTAGTAGCTTGAAGTTCCTTTTCAGTTTTCTTCTAAGGAAGACTACCTTCTTGATTATGAACACAGCTTGCCCCTTCCAGTGCAGAACTTCTCCTCAAAGTTAGAATAGGACAATTAGGGTCCCAATGTTGCCAGCCTACCACACCAGGAATACAGCTTCTGTTCTTCAAGCAGAAGCAAACCTTGGTCTTCTCAGCTTCACCAGGTCAAATAGAGTTTCTGCAATGTAGAAAACCAGCATTCCAAGAGAACCTGAAAGAGTCTACCAGAGATGCATGATTGTATTTTGTTTTGTTTTTTGTTTTTCAAGACAGGGTTTCTCTGTAACTTTGGAGCCTGTCCTGGAACTCACTCTGTAGACCAGACTGACCTCAAACTCACAGAGATCCTCCTATCTCTGCCTCCCGAGTGCTGGGATTAAAGGTGTGCGCCACCACCGCCCAGCACGTGATTGTATTTTAAGCCTAACTTCTTAGAGTTACAGCAACATATTATCTGGGCATGAGAATGCACACCTGTAATCCTAGCTCTTAAGAAGCTGAGGCAGGAGGATCACTAGTTTAAGGCCAGCCTGAGCTACATAAGGAAATCAAAGCTACCCTGTACATGCTGAGATGCCGTCTCAGGAAGGATGTTGGGGGGCGGGCGGCACTACAGCTTACTGTTATGTGTTCTGTCAGCAGCTATGCTTTAACCCCTGGTGTCAGTGACATCCTCTAATCAAATCCTGTTCCAGTTCGTCCTGAGTATGTGCATCTTGTACACACACTCATGCATTCACCAGCGCTGACCATGATTCCAGCAGAGTTTTCCTGCTGTTTCCTCTGGTTACTGTTAAATTTCAGGGGGCTCTGTTATTTGATATTTTCTCTCAGTATCCTGGCAATTGTTCTGCACCAAGATGTCCATGGTTTTCAACACCTTTAGATTTAGGATTCTTTACACTTGATCAAGTGGACATCTTAGGTACAGGTATGGAATCCTTCCTTCAGGCTTTTAGTCCACTTCTAGTGTGTAATACCCTGCTGTTAGTGGAGTGGCAGCCTCTCATCCTCTTGGCTTTCATTTTCTAGTCAGTGACCTTTACTCTTCAAAGAAGCTAGAATGGGGCAGTTTGAGCTCCAATTGCCAGTCCACGACTCCTGAATAGGCCTTTCACATGATAAGTAGAAGAAGGGGATCTTAGTCCTCTCAATTATATTTTATTTTTAGATATAAAATGCTTCATAAATTTACGTGTCACCCTTGCTCAGTGGCCATGCTAATCTTTTCTATATCATTTCAATTTTAGTATATGTGCTGCTAAAGCAAACATAGTCTTTTCAGTTTTACCAACCCAAGTAGAACACATGTGATATGGAAGAGAAGTCATCCCAGAAAAACTGGTATCTTGAAGAGAATGGCAAAAAAAAAAAAAATACAAGAATAAGTGCTAGAGAGAGAGCCCAATCAGTAAACTATTGGTGTTGCAAACATAAGGACTTGAGCTTGATCCCCAGAACCCAGAGAGAGACAGAGAGACAGAGATAGAGAGAGAGAGAGAGAATAATCTAGGCCACATATCTGCATTTATGATCCCAGTGGGGCGGCTAGCTTGATGACCAGCTAAACCAGCCCTCTTGGCAAGCTCCAGGCATATGAGAGACCATGTCTGAAAGAAAGAGAGTAAGGTAGGGCTGGATGACCCTTGAGGCTATTCTCTAACATCCATGTTCACACACATCCAAAGTGTTAATCCAAAAATGATTAACAACATCACAGAGTTATATATGAACTGAAATAAGGGGTCGGAGAGATGGCTCAATGGTGAAGAGTGCTTCCTGCTCTTCCAGAGGACCTGAGTTCAGTTCCCAGATATTCAACACCTTCTGTTGACCTCTATGGACACCTGCATACATACATAAATACAAATAATAACAACAAAAATTTATGACAAAAATAAACCACATGGCGGCTCACAACCATCTGTAATGAGGTCTGGTGCCCTCTTCTGGCCTGCAGACATACACACAGACAGAATATTGTATACATAATAAATAAAAAAAAAAGAGAGAGAGTTGACATTGTTTCCTCATGGATGGAAATTGTGCTTTTAAATTTTTAAAGTTCAAATAACAAGCTGACTTTTTCTATTTGTTTTCCTCTGTTTCTTTCTCAAAGGTGAGACGTGGAACCCCTTCAAATTACAGTACCAACTTAGAAATGTGCGAGAGCGAATTGCCAAGAATCTAGTGGAGAAGGGTATTCTAACCACAGAGAAGCAGAATTTCCTGCTGTTCGACATGACCACTCATCCAGTGACCAATACGACAGAAAAACAGCGACTAGTGAAAAAACTTCAAGACAGTGTGCTAGAACGGTGGGTAAACGACCCTCAGCGAATGGACAGGCGAACATTGGCACTCCTGGTTCTGGCCCATTCCTCCGATGTGCTAGAGAATGTCTTCTCCTGTCTGACAGATGACAAGTATGATGTGGCAATGAATCGAACCAAGGACCTTGTAGAACTGGACCCCGAAGTGGAAGGGACAAAGCATAACGCCACAGAGATGATCTGGGCTGTGCTGGCAGCCTTCAACAAATCCTAGAGCCGGCAGGCTGCTGACTTCAGAGACCCCATCACTGAGCTTTGTGTAATAAGATATTGTCATCATTATTTCCTCTATTTTAATCAGGCCCATGACTTTTGGAGGACAACCTCAGGGCCTCTTCATGGGCCATGACCATTCTAAGCAGACTGTTTCTCCTCGTACTTCCATTCCATATCCGAATGAAAGGGGTGAGCTCACATACATCCAATAAATATCTCCCATTTCTGGGTTTATTTTTAACCAGTGTACTTTTGGATCAACAGGAGTATCTACATGGGGATTAGAGCTTTCCAGCAACAAAATGTGAAGATGAAGAGTAAATTGTATATTCATTATTTTCACCCTTATTTTTTTCTCTCAATTTTTTCTCCCTTATCACATTTTCTCAGCTTTTATCTTTCTGACGCTGGTACACAATGATACTTATTGACATCACTGTCTCTTTAAATGAAGGGCAGTAGAAGAAATAAGACTAATTTTTGAAGCAAATGATCCCTGAGATTGTACCTCCTGCCTGTGATTTTCTCATCTTTATCTAATGAAAACACTCCAAGTTTGATGACCTGACTCCCATAGTTCTAGAAGCAGAAATGTATTCCACGATCTATTTTAGCACTATCTTTCCTACTTCCGCAATCATTAAAACAAAGTCTGAATTTAAAAAGCAATGTGCCTCAGTCACCTCTTTCATGCAGCCAGTATTAGAACTTATAGGAAAGGGAAGCAACAGAAAAATTCTCATCTTTGAAGTCGGGTTTTGGGGGACACACTTGGGAGCTGGTGGCAGAAGGATCTGGAGCTGACGATTAGCCTTAGGTAGTGTAGTAAGTTCAGGGCTATATGAGACTATCTCTCACTCAAAATTTAAAGTCTTTTCTTTTTTTATCATGTGTCTCTACTATGATTAAATTAAGGGAATTGTAAGTTTCAGTTCCCAGATAACAGCATAAGGTAGCCAGACTCCATATCTTCATAATCCCTGTTTTTATTTCCTGTATAAATTGATAAACTCCCTATATTTAAGGACTTTGACAATAATTCTGTCTATATTTAATCTACAAATACCCTCCAAATTGTGTCTTCTTTCAACACAGCCATCATTGTAGCCAAATCTCTTGAAATGTTTTTGCTTCAGTAGTAAGGGTGAAGAGAGACTTTGTTAGAAGAGATGCTTTTTAGATGGGTAGTTGAGTGTCAATGGCAACTGATACAAAGCCTAGGTTTAGGGGCTTTGAAGAGCACTGGCTTGTGCTGATTTCAAGCTCCCTGTTGAATACTGGGGAGAAACAGGCTGCCACACAGCCAATACAGGTGACTCGAACTCATACCAAATCCTCATATTCAGAAGTAAATTGCCCTAACTTCATCTCCTCCCTGAACCTACCTAGATCCATGAAAGTTTTCTAATTCATTTTTATTGTTTTCGTTTCATGTGTCTCTTAGATAAGATGAGATACAAGTTGTAATTTGAGAAGCAAGTAGAGTCTTAGTCTGGCTCTCTATAGAAGTACAAAGCCAGCCCATGTGATATCTAGCAGCTTAGCTTGTCTTCCCATTGGAACAATTCAACATGAATTGAAACCAGGTTTTCCTGTGGAAAACTTCAGCTTGATTGGGGGAATAGAAGTTGAGTGCTTTCCTGCAACTCTCAGTGTTTATTTTTATATGTCCATAAAATGAGGGTGTCTTCACTTCAAATCTGTATAATGTTCACTGCCAAACACTCATGTAGTGTATAATTGCCATCACATTTCTGTATAATAAAGATAAAATAGTTATGCCCCTGGTTTCTCTGTACATGGTTTATAACTTCATTAATTATGGTATGTATTGGCAGGGCATAGCAGTGCTGACCTGGGCTCCAGCTAACATCCCAGTAGGGTCTCCATCTCAAAGTAAGTTACTCAGTAATACCATGTTACCGTTGAAGAAAATGAGAATGATTTCTCTGAATATTCCACAAATGACTTGAGTTTATCTAAGAGATGAACCTAACAATGCACTTGATAATGTACTAACTCTAACTATTTGCTGATAAAAATGTAACTGTAGATATGGTTGGCTTATTATTCCTCCCTCCCTTAGAACAGCACAAGAAACAGGAAAAAAATCTTTATTTGGACTGGCTATACTTTGCTATGTAAAATGAAGCATGTCATGAGCTTTGGCAGCAAGTGCCTTTATCTGCTGGCCATTTCTCTGGTCCTGATTCCTTATTTTTAACTTACTGCTTCTATTGATAGTCAGCTGGAGAAACATAGCTTTCTCATTCTTTGTATTCAAATCATTGCTAAACTAGTAAATCACATACACGCACATGCACAATTGTGGTCATTGATTCCCAGACCCTTTTTATTATTTTAAAATCTTTTCATTGGGCAGTGTTGGTGCACGCCTTTGATCCCAGCACTTGGGAAGGAGAGGCAGGTGTATCTCTGTGGTTTGAGGCCACTCTGGTCTACATAGTGAGTTCCAGGACATTCAAAGCTACACAGAGAAACCTTTCTTGAAAAACCAGAAGAAAAAAAAAGATTTATTTTGGCTAGTGGTAGTGGCACAAACCTATAATCCCAGAAGACTGATCTCTGAGTTTGAGACCAGCCTGTTCTACAAAGTGAGTTCCAGAACAGCCAGGGCTACACAGAGAAGCCCTGTTTTAAAAAAACTCTTAGCTATGACATTTCTAGGTTAGTCCTAATTATCTCTTACCTAATGATGGCAGTAGACTTGGGCTAGACTGCCCATCTCTAGTGTCTTTCTGCCTAAATTTCTGAACATTTGTATTCATCACCACCAAACTAACCTAAAGGTTTGTTCTACTTTTTTTTAAAGAATTTTTTATGATGTATAGACAATTGTGTAAAGGTGTCAGATTGCCCTGGAACTGGATTTACAATCACTTATGAGCTGTCATGTTGGTGCTGGGAATTGAACCCCTGATCCTCTGTTAGAGCAGTCAGTGTTCCTAACTGCCCAGCCATCTCTTCAGTCTCCAGTTCTGCTTCCCATTTGATTAAGAAAACCTTTCACTGATTTGTCCTGGAATTTCTAAATGACCTTTGTGAGGAACACTTTTTTTAACCTTACACTGCCTAGGGGTCCTTTTAAAAGTCCTATACAGCATTATAAACATTTCTATTATGCTTACCAGACTTTGCCTTGTTTAGTAATAATCTGTGTGTTGTAGTATTTCTCAGATTGTCCCATGAGAAATAAACCTGATGCTATGAGAAATGAACAGGTAGCTCCCAAGCCTATCTCATAAGAAGTTACCCCCCCCCAAAAAAATTATTATGACACACCTTTAATCCCAGCACTCAGAAGTCAGAGGCAGGTTCGAAGTCAGCCTCTGTCTACAGAGTGAGTTACAGGCCAGCCAGAACTACACAGTGAGACCCAGCTTCAGAAAAAGAATAAGTGGGGCTGGGTGGTGGTGGCGCACATCTTTAATCCCAGCACTCAGGAGGCAGAGGCAGGTGGATCTCTAGAGTTTGAGGCCAGCTTGGTTTTCAGAGTTCCAGTACAGCCAAAGCTACACAGAGAAACCCTTATCTGGGGGAAATGGGGGAGAAACGGGGGGTGGGGATGAATCTGACAGTGTTATTAGATAGACTGTTTCTGTTTTGGGAAATTTAGTATACCACAAGAGAGCAGTGGGATGTTACTATCAAGACTGTGTGTGTTGCCATTATTCCTTGGTTGTTTTTTTTGTTGTTGTTTTTTGTTGTTTTTTTTTTCTGTTTTGGGGCAGGGTCTGGCTTTGAATTTAGATGCAGTTCAAAACTTCTTGTCTATGCCTCTCAAGTACAAGAATCGCAGATGTGGTCTAATGCCGAGCCGTTAGTGTAAACATTGCAGTTCGGATGGATGAAAGGTATCCTGGCAAGTGGGAGCCAAGGAATACCACAAATTCACCAGGGAAAGGTTTCCCCCATGTAATAGCTCTGCTCCAGCAGGAGGGTTTCCAAAGCTCTGCTCTACTCCTCTTGAGCATCTCTGCTTCATTACACTCTTACAAAAGAAGGTCGCCGCCCAAACCTCATTAAAGAGATTCGTTGGGAAGGAAGAACCCAGGAGGGTGGCTGCCTCTAGGGTGAAGTGACAGCAAACTGAACAGAGCTTATATAGAGTTCCTTGGGGGGCAGTGGAGCTTTCCAGGGTGGTTTGGGATTGCTGTTGTGCTTAGGGATTGGTGGTAGTCGATGCTCAGGGACCTCAGGGTTTGTGGGACCTCAATCCCTGTTCCCAAGTCGGGGTCAGGGTGTTTTTCCTTGGCCCTTTCCACCCTACAGTTAGACCAATTATTCAAAATATAAATATGTAATACTTTTTTTACTAACACTCTTAGAAGACTTAATCTTGAGAATTAAAATGTTTTGAAGGACAGAGGCTGACTTATATATGTGTATATATTCCAATAAAAGTAATACAGTACTTTCTACTGACAGATGCTGAAGAGTTTTTCCATATTTTTTGGTTGTACTTGTTTTTTAAAACAAGGTCGCACTGTGTAGTCTCAAACTCAGGAGATTTTCCAGCTTCAGCGTTCTTTGTGTGGGTATTACAGGCAAGAACCACTATACAGGTTAATAACTATTGTTGAACTATGATTCTGTTAACATGTGTTTAATATGTGCCAAATGTCTATCATGTACCTAGGGCTGCACTCCTAATTTCAAGTATTTTCGTCTCCATAGAATGGCTCTTTTTTTGTTTTTGTTTTTCGAGACAGGGTTTATCTGTGTAACAGTCCTGGATATCCTGGAACTAACTCGCTTTGTAGACCAGGTTGGCCTCGAACTCACATGCCTTTGCCTCCCAAGTGCTGGGATTAAAGGCGTGTGCCATAGAATGACTCTTAACAATTATAGGTGGAAGAAAAAGCCATACGAGGCAGTCTTATACAAGCTAGTACTTGGTCTCAGAAAACTGCTTAAATTGTCCTCCAATTTTTATTTCTGGACGTCGAGAACTTTCTTCGTAACATCCCTCAAAGCTTAATCCTTTGCACCAGTACATGGTGGCCCTCCGGTTTGACGTTCGGAATCCTGGACCTGGCGAAGGAACTGAAAAAGCGTCTGCCCACCCAAGAAGCAAAAATACCAAAGCTAGTCGTCCTGCCCTTAAGCTCCCTGAAGGCTTCTAATTGGCTCTTGTGGCTTGCTCTCTTTCCCAATTGGTGTTCTAGCTTGCCTGTCGGCTCTGATTTTCTCCCCGCCTTCAGCCAACGCTTATTGGCGTGTCGTTACGTCATTGCCCCATGAAGTCCACTCTTATTGGCTCTTATAGGAGGGGGCGGGCTGAACGTCACGGGCTCGGGCCGCCATTTTGACTGAGCAACCATAGTGACAGGAGCCGAAGCAGCAGCTCAGGTTGTCCCCGTTTCCCCTCCCCCTTCCCTTTTCTGGCTGACTTTCCGGGCCCTGCATTTCACAGTCCCGGTCCTGCCATGTCCCAGAAACAAGAAGAGAATCCTGCGGAGGAGACTGGCGAGGAGAAGCAGGTGAGAATAAGGGGAACGGGGGTGGCCGCGCGGGCGGGATCCGCCCCCGCTGCCGCCGATTGGCCGCCTCTGCCTCAGGCTCCGCAGGGGTTGGCCACTGCTTCTGCCGCACAGGCTTCATTTCCGCGCGGCCTGGTGCACCGATGTCGATTAGTCAAGTCGATTGTCATTTTGTGCGATCTGCTTTCTTATTGGCCAGTAAGCCTTCCTTTCAGTCTGGAGAAGCTATTCTATAATAGGCCGAGCTCTGGCGTGGGCGGGTGTTTGGAAAGATGAGGCGAATGAAAGGGGGCTGGCTGGTGGTCCTGGGGCATAAATGAGCTGTGTGATTAGTAGAGATAAGTGACCCAACCATCAGAGTGGAACTCAGTCTTCATCCACAGAAAGATATAGGTCAAGATGAAGACGTTTAAAATAAGCCAGAATTGGGGGGGGGGGGGAGAGTAATGATTACCTTGGCTAAGTTCAGATGACAACTTCCTGAGACCTATTTTGATAGGGATGGTTTGTTCACCGTCAGTGACTTGCAGATCCCCTTGAGTTCCTCCGCAGTGGGATATAGTCCACCCACCATCGCATGATGAAAACACTAATGCCAACTAAACCCCTTCTTGGGCTCTGTATTTGAGTTCTTAACATTTAACTAAAAGATTCATTAAATACACTTCCTGTTATATCATCCCCTGATTGTCAAGAGAAAAATCCACTAGCTGGACGGTGGTGGTGCATGCATTTAACTCGGGAGGCAGAGGCAGGCAGGCAGGCAGATCTCTGAGTTCGAGGCCAGCCTGGTCTATAGCGCGAGTTCTAGGATACACAGAGAAACCCTGTCTGGAAAAACAAGAGCAAGTCAGGTAGTGCAAGCCTTTAATTCCAGCACTTGGAAGTCAGAGGCAGGCGGATTTCTGTGAGTTCAAGGCCAGCCTGGGCAACAAGAGCTAGTTCCAGGACAGGCTCCAAAGCTACAGAGAAACTCTGTCTCAAAAAAAAAAAAAGAAAGAAAGAAAGAAAGAAAGAAGAGAAAAGAAAACAAAAAGAAAAGCAAACAACCCAAACAAATTATGAAAGTGCAGCAGGGAGACTGGAATTGTAAGTAAGTGGTAACTGTTTTGTTAGCATGGCCAGGCTTCTTGACCCAGTACCAAAAAAGAAAAAAGAAAGCATCCAAAGTCTGATTCCAGCCCTTCAGAAGCTGAGACAGGAGATTTCGGCAAGTTCCAGGTGTCTTGAGCATCAGAGTGAGACTCCCCCCCCCCAAAGAAATAAACAAATAGACATGTCCACAAGAAGCAAGAGACGAGCCTGGGGTAGTGACACACATTTTAAATCCAGCACTAGGAACCAGAGACAGGAAAATCTGTGAGTTGAGGTCAGCCTGTTCTACATAGAGAGTTCCAGGCTAACCAGGAGTACATAGGGAGACTATGTTTTTAAACTATCCTGTTTTTAAAATGAGAAGGATGAAGAGATAGAGGTGAGAACCTTTGTAAACGCTTTGAGCTTTAATGTTTCCCAAGACTTCCATCACCTACTCCAGTAGGGTAGGCGTTAATCTTTTTATTTCTTTTTATAAGACTGATATATGAATACCACAGTGAAATTAGTTTCTTCTTTTCTTGAGGTTAAAACTAATGTCACATTAACTGTTTACCTCTTGCCTGCCTACATTTATGGAAGTGGATTACTCAGGTGGATATCTTTGGAATAGACCACATGCCTAGCATCCTCCACAGTGAGACCAGATGGCTTCTTAGAGTCTGAATGAGGGGGGAGCCTCTCAGAAGACTCAACTCTCCCACTTACCTGTTCTTGATAAAAGGCCTGGCCAGTTCCTTTTGTCTTTCCTGCTATTGGTGTTGAATGAGCTCTATGAGTCAGGCATCACATTTACATACTGCCTTTAGCCTAGTACTCACAGGTCACCAGACTGGCTCCCTGGGTATAGTGTAAGAACTAGCTTGTCTTTTCCTTCACTATATATAGTTATCTTGAACCTTGGGAATTTGAACAAAGGTCTAACTTTAAGGTCAGAAGAACTGCTCAGTAGTTATGAGCAGTTATTGTTTGTTTGAGACAGGGTTTCTCTGTGTAGCCCTGGCTGTTCTGGAACTCACTGTAGACCTGGCTAGCCTTGAGCTTGAAGATCCACCTGTCTCTGCCTTCCAATTGCTGGAACTAAAGGTGTGCGCCCTGCCTGGTTGCACCTGTTGCTCTGCAGAGGACCTGGGTTTGGGTCCCAGCATCCACATGATGGCTCACAACCATCTGTAGCTCCAGTTCTGGGAGATTTGATGCCCTCTTCTGAATCCTGAGGGCACCCAGGAATACATATAGTATAGTACACATACATACATACATACAGAATACTCACACATAAATCTGCCAGGTGGTGGCACACACCTTTAATCCCAGCACTTGGGAGGCAGAGGCAGGCAGATCTCTGTGAGGCCAACCTGGTCTATAGTGTGTATTCCAGGACAGCTAGAGCTACACAGAGAAACCCTGTTTCGAAAAACCAGAAAAAACTCTTTAAAACATACACACACATTCTAAAAAGAGCAGAGTGGAGATGGCGTGTTTACAGCTGATAGAACTCCAGGAAAAAGCAGAAAATACAAAGGTTGTCAGATACTAGAAGTCATTGATTTTAGTCTTTAATTTCATTTGGCTTGTTTTCTTCAGGACACACAGGAGAAAGAAGGTATTCTCCCCGAGAGAGCTGAGGAGGCAAAGCTAAAGGCCAAATATCCAAGCCTAGGACAAAAGCCTGGAGGCTCCGACTTCCTCATGAAAAGACTCCAGAAAGGGGTATGGGGCAGCCTTTACCATCGTCCTTGCATGAAGTATGAAGTCTGTAGAGGTTCTGCTGCATGTTTTTCTGTGATTGGTTATTAGGCAGTGTAGATATGAGTTAGAAAGAAGAAAACAGATTATTGTGAATCCCTACCATGATGTCAGTTTCCTTCTGATTATAGGAAATGAAGGCTTAATGTTGGGCATTGGGTGGGTGGTGGATGGGCACTGCAGGAGGATGGCAGAGACTGGAAGTGCATCGTGTGCTCTACTCATGCATCTGCCCAGGGCGTGGTGGTGGGGTTGAGGACTGGGCCCTTATTAAGTCTTATAGACAAATTTTAGAGCAATTCATCTCAGAAGATCCAAAAACTCTTCACCTCGAGCAGTAGGTTTCTTTAGACTATTGACACCAGCACCAGACATTAACTATACTCCCTCAGGAAACTTACGTTAGCTGGGTGTGATCCCAACCCCTAAGCTGAAGCAGGAAGATTGCCACAAATTCAAGAGCAGCTGAGTCTGCATAGTAAGTTTCAGGACAACCTAGACTAAAATGAGACCCTGCCTTTAAAATGAAAGAAAGGAGAAAAAGAGGCTGAGTCAGCAGCTAGAGAGTGAGGGGGCTGCTGCTCTTGCAGAGAGCCAGAGTTTCTGTTCCCAACACCCACACCAGGCAGCGGACCATTGCCTATGACTTCAGCTCCAGGAGAATCTGACCCCTCTCTGGCTTCTGTGCACATATAAATGATTAAAAAAAAAAAGCAGCCTGGACTGGAGAGATGGCTCAGTGGTTAAGAGCACTGGCTGTTCTTTCAGAGGACCTGAGTTTAATTCCCAGCAACCACGGTGTGACTCAAAACCATCTATAGTGGGATCTGATACCCTCTTGTGGCATAAAGTTGTACACATAAAAACCATCTATAGTGGGATCTGATACCCTCTTGTGGCATAAAGTTGTACACACAGATAGAGCACTGATATACATAAAATAAATAAATCTTTAAAAAAAAATAAAAAAAGTACATGCCTTTAATCCCAGCACTGGGAGAGTAGCGGTCGACAGATCTCTGTGAGACTGAGGCCAGCCTGGTCTACATAATAAGTTGTAGGACACTGAAGCAACATAGTGAGACCCTGTCTTCAAAAAAAATAAATAAATAAATAAATAAATAAATAAATAATCAAAACATACAGGTTTTTTTTTTTTTCACATTCAGAATGATAAGAGATGTAGCCCCACAGGAAAGTGCTTGTTCAGCTTGGGTTCAACTTATAAGACCACAAAAGTTTAAAAAAGAAACAACCATGATGGCCTTCCTGTCTCCCTCTCAGTCTGCTGTCTCTCTGCCACAGGCTGACAGGCAGACATACGGATTAAGCTGGAGTGGATGGATGGGATGGAGAGGGAAGTGGCTTCCTCCAGAGACTCCAGGTCCTCAGTCTTAGTCACGGCTGATGGCGTGGTGCTGATTTGCAGTTTAGCTCGCCTCAGGCAAGCCGGGTGTAGGCGGGCTGTCTCACCATGGAACACATGTAGGAGTGGTGGGAGTCCAGAAGGCACATTGCCTCATGACAAGCCAGTTCCTATTCCTGGTCCGAGAGTCATCTCTAATGCAGAGAGCTGGCTTCAGTGGTCTCTGGTGCTGGGAGCCCCAGATCGACCCTTTCCCAACCCCAAGGTATTGCTTTGTCACCTAGTAAGCTTCTCGTAAAGCTGTTATGAATGGGCCCAGCGGTGGTGGCACACGCCTTTAATCCCAGCAGTAGGGAGGTAGAGGCAGGAGGATCTCTGCGAGTTCGAGGCCAGCCTGGTCTACAAGAGCTAGTTCCAGGACAGGCTCCAAAGCTACAGAGAAACCCTCTCGAAAAACCAAAAAAAAAAAAAAAACCAAAAAAAAACTGTTATAAATGAAGCAAGTGGTTCCGATTGAACCATCCTATACTAAGTAAGGTCCAAAACATGTATGAGCCGTCACCCAGGTTCAGAGACAGAACCGTCTCTTAAACTGCAAAGGTGCAAATTTCTTCTAGGACGAGATCAAAGCATGCTAGGAGATGTAGACCACGTGAGCAGTGTGGACTGCACATGAGGAGTGTAGACAGCTGGGGTGCATGAGAGCCTGTGCTGATGCTGGATTCGAGTCTGCCTTTGAAGAACCTGAGAGCTTACATTTATCTGGACCTCCCTCCTGTCTCTTAGCAAAAGTACTTTGACTCAGGAGACTACAACATGGCCAAAGCGAAGATGAAGAACAAACAGCTGCCGAGCGCAGGGCCAGACAAGAACCTGGTGACCGGTGACCACATCCCCACCCCACAGGACCTGCCCCAGAGAAAGTCCTCACTCGTCACCAGCAAGCTTGCGGGGTAACCTGGGCCCCTCTCTTCCCCTTCCTCACCCACAGGACTTCTATATATTATAGGCAGGGCATGGGCACCTAGTCAGAGCTCAGCTTGCCATCCAGGGAAGACATTCTGCTGGAGGCTTAGGTTGAAGAGGGACTCTGAATTCATTTCTTTGGGTAAATTGAAACTTCTACACCATCACTGTAGCCCAGTAGAGACCCAGAAGCAGGAAAGACTAGGACCGGCTAGCACTGCAGCTGTTCCTGTGCTGAGAAGCGTGAAAGATGGAAGTTCTCCTTTTGGAGGAGCAAGCCCTCGGGCAGGCTGAGTCTGGAAGCAGTGTGGCAGGTTCAGTGTCCCGAGGCTGAACAGACGTGTTGGGAAAGGTAGAGGGAAGGAGACGCTCTCTGTGCTTCTAAGTGTGTCATCCCTTAGGCCTCTGTGCTTTGTGTTCCCATCGTGGGTGTTTAGGGAACCTTCAAAGAGGAGAAGGGATTTGCTTGCCTAAAACCACAGTGCCCACCTAACCTTTCTGCTGTGTCCCTCCAGCAATTGCCCTGCTTCTCAAGGATGGAAAGCTTGATGAAAGTAACTCAAAAAAAACTGGGATCTTTTCTCTTTCAGCATGTTGCTTTGGAAAGTATTATGGGACAGTGGGAAGAGTGTAGGGGTCGGAACACTGGCTGCAGTGCTGCTCGTGCCCAGCAGCACTGGCATACGAGCTTGGCTGGGTCATGTGGCCTCTGAGTCTGTTCCTCATCTCTGCAGAGCAGGAACCGTGTGGGCTAATTCTGACTAAAATCCTCCACCTGCTCTACTGCCGTTGATCCTAAAACCAACTGAGGCAGGCCCATTGCTGAGCCTCAGTTCTGTAAAGCTAGAAGTCAGGGGAACAGGAGGGGCGCTATATGGGAAGAGAGAAAGTTTGAGGTTTAAGGGCCACACCTTCAGACAAGGCCTTCTTGAGGGAGAGGGGGAGAAAGAGTAAATCTGAAGAAGCTAGCTCTGGAAGTGTTTTGACTCTCCCATTTTCCTGGCCTACAGTTGACCTAGCTGCTGCAAACTGCTCTGGCAGCAGACCGGATGGCCTGAGGAAGCAGGCTGTCCTGTGGCGCTCGTGCTTCAGGTGGAGTCCGATGCTAGCTGTGTGTTAGGCATGGAGGAAGAAGGGATGAACAGAGCTGGCCCCGAGGAGGTGGTGCTCCTGCCAGCTGGAGCATCTGGGCCTTAGCAGATGATTCACTGGTGGAGGCGGAGAGTGGGGAGGGCGACAGCAGCCTGCCTTGCTGTGTCATCACTAGTGTGGCCTGGGTCTGACTGAGTGCCACCTGCTCTGGGGAGAGCTGCTCAGAAGAGCAGGATGATGCGGACTGTCTCCCTTCACAGATTCCGGTGTGCCCGTAGAAGGTCTGACGAGTTTGTCGCTGTGTGTGTTGGAAAAGCGTCTAAATATGCTCTCCTGTTTGACTGCTCTGGTCTCTGGCTGTCGTTCAGATTGGGTAGGAGTAGGTTGGTGAGGAAGGAGTGGAGAGAGCAGGACCCCTGGTCTCCCTGGCCCCCAAACTCCTTGACTCTCATTGTAATTGTATATAATTTTTGTGTTTTTTGCTCCATTTTCTCATGCTGTCATCCTTAATCTAAAGTCCATGTGGGAAGGGGACAATGCTGAACATCATTGTATAGTTTCTTCAATGTCCCAGCCATGTTGTACATAGATATGTCATGTTATTATATATATAAATATATATATAATTTTGTACGTTTTCTTCATCTCCGATCTTCTCGAATTCTGTACCTTTTCCTCTTTTGTCTGAGCTGCCTTCTCAGTTTTGTATCTTCAAGGCTGCTGTTCATGGCAAGTCTGGTTTTTAGGAAGGGACAGGAGGAATAGGGAAATCAAGCTAGCTTGTGATCCCAGCTCTTCAGAAAGCTGAGGCATGATGATTTGCTACTTCAAGGCTAACCTGGGCTACAGAGTGAGTTCAAAGCTGGCCTTGAGTTTAAGACAACCCTGTCTCAAAATAAAAAGAAAAGAGAGGGCTAGAGAATATGGTTTAGATGTACGGTGCTTCCCTGTCGTGCAGGAGACCCTAGACATACAGCAGCTAGCAGGTACACACATGCACATGCACACACTCATGAGCAGAGGTGGGGACAGAGATGGGGAAAAGGCATTAAAATCAAAAGCAAACTATCAGTCTCTCTCGTCAGTGCTAAGGAAGCAAGTAAGCTTCTCTTCGCAGGCTTGTTTAGCAAAGAAGAGTCATTGCATTCGATTAAACCCAGGCTGTTTGGTCCCCTCCAAGCACGTGTGTTCTGACCCTTGTATCCATCAGTCACCACCTCACCGCTGTGCTTCCTGCTCCCCTGCTGCCAGTGGCTGTGCCTGCAGGACTCCTGAGGCAGACATCTGTGTCTCCCCTGGAGGAAGCCTCCAGTTACTTTATGTCTCAAGAATTGTTGTGTTTTCCATGAGTATATCAAAAAGACAGAAACATCCTGTTTGTGAATAGGAAAAGACTAATTTTTTTCAACTTCCTTATGATTAATATGCAGGAATATGTCAGGGAGCCTAGTGAAGTATTTGGAGAAGCCATGGGGTCAAGACGGGGATGGAATTCAAGAGGTTTTCCCCTTTTACTTGACAGTGTTTTTGTTTGTTTGTTTTTGTTTCTTTTTCTGTTCATCCACAGTGGCCAAGTTGAATGATGCTGCCTGGGGCTCCACCAGATCGTGAGACGCTGCCCACTTGGGGTCCTGTGCTGGCTCCTGCCCCTCCCTGTTTTTGCAGCCAGGGGTCAGGAGGTGGCCCAGGTGCAGGCTAGAGAGGCAGAGATCCCTGCCCACTGGTGTCCCAGCGCGCATGGAGCCCCTTGGGCTGAGCACCAAGACCTTGGACTTTTTTTTTGTTTTACATTTTTTTTTTCCAAATAACGGTTGGGAGAAATTTCATTGAAATCCCAAGGGTGGGGTTAAGGGGGTGGAGTGGAAGCTGTGGGGGAAAATGAGCTAGGATTTGTAGCTGATGAAAAAGACAGTTTTCTACCATTCTTGTTAAGCACAGGTTTGAGATGGTTCTAAGTGAAGGGGTTGTCAGCAGACTAATGGAAGGGCTTCGAGGTCAGCTCTGAAGAGAGATACATTGTTTAATGTGGCTAGTGACCTGGAGTCAGAGAAAAGGAATTGTGCGCTGTAATTTCTCTGCTTCTGTAGAGCAAGCCGAGGAGTCAGTGTTACTTGTTCCTTTAACAGAAGTGTTGTCCTTGAGGCAGGTTTGCTATGGGAGAAGGGCAGTGAGTGGGGAGCCCCACAGAGCCCTGGGGAATTTTTTCAGTATTTGAAATAAAACAAGAACAACAAAAAACACCCGTGGAAAAAACCAAACCCAGAAATACTCTGAAGCAGTTGGTGTGTTTTCTTGGGGTTTGGGAGGGTGAAAATGTGATTGAGGGGGAGATCGGTGTGGTTCCTGAGTTTGCAAGAAACACAGGGCTCTCTCAGGGTAGACTGTCTGACCTTCTGACTGTCACTGGGGAGAGAGCAGAATTGGTGGTGCACAGGTAAGGCCTTTGCTGGCCACTGTCTGTCCTCTGTAGCTAATACAGAAGGTGCACCACCCTATATAAAACGAGAGCTTCAGGTTTCTAATTAAATGGCGTACTGATACCCAAGCTTAGTCCAGACTCAGCAAAAATGGGGCCCTGTTCTTCCTGTTCCCCTTCAGTTTCTATTCCTGAGTTCTATGTCTGTGTAGGAGAAATGGGGGTTCTTGGTAAGAAGCAAAAGAAGCTTGCCTTTCTGTTCCTGGCCGGCAGACAGCGAGTGACTTATCCCCACATGATATCCCACCCTGCCTTCTTGAAATCCTGCCACTGAAAGCCGATTGAGAGAAGTGCAAGAGACAGCTGAGTGAATCACCAGTGCTCTGGGGTTGGGGTGGATCTGCACTAGAGAAGAAACCTTGCTCTCAGTATCTATGACTTTGTTTTCCTTAGTCAAGCTTACCAGGTGAATATGTAACTGTTTGAGATGGTCTGGCTTTCTCTCTTCTGATTTAGCCAGTATTCTGGTTTAATCCATCCGAAAAGGTTGTCCTGCTGAACAGTGAGCCCAGCTGAGTGAAAGAGCACTGAAAAGAAATGTGCTGAGCTGGAATACTGCCACGATCCCAAATCCCAGCCTTTGGGAGGTGGAGGCAGGTCTTCATCAGCTGCATAAAACAACACATGGACATGGTCGTGCTTACTTGTAAACCTAGTACAAGTAGAGGCAAAGGACCACAAGTTCAAGGCCAAGCCTGCTCTGTATGGTGAGTTACAGGTCAGTGTTATGTGGTAGGACTTTGTCTCAAAACAAAACAAAACCAAAAAAAGATCGTTTGAGGGGTTTTTCAACCAAGCCTGAGTTTGATTTCTGAAACCCACAGCAGGGAAGAGAACTTACTCTCAGCACCCAGTAGAGGGCACTGTCACATACACGATGACATGTGTACACACAACAAAAACACATACAAAAAAAAAGTGTGTTATGTAGCTGAAAGAATAACGTGAAAAAGTTGGATGCTTTGATCGGAATCAGCCGAAAGCTGTGTATTCCTAGCGTGAGCAGTGGCACTGCCGCACGGAGTCTGAGATTCCTTGGTTCCGTGCCGTTTCCCAAACATGTCAGGTTTCTGTCCACCGGTGCATATATCTGGGGTGGGAAAGCTGTGTCAGAGTGTCCAGGCAGTGACGTTCATTTCCATACAGGAGGAAGTTGAGGTATGGAAATAAGTTGCTTGGAAAGCAGCAGGCTAAGGAAGAGCTTTTGTTAGTGCCTAACCTGTGATAGTATAACCTCCCTGCTGGTCAGGAGTCCCTGGGCCTGAGTTTTAAGCCGTAGCCTTAAAAATCCCTGGGTACCAAGCAATGTTTTGGGATTCTTACATATGAGTTTTAAATTTTGCTTTTCGGAGCCAGGCTATGGTGGTGCACACCTTTAATCCCAGCACTCCAGAGGCAGAGATAGGTGGATCACTTACGACTTCAAGGCCAGCCTGGTCTACACAGTGAGTTCCAGGACAGCCAGGGCTACATGGAGAAACCCTGTCTACAAAACAAAACAAACAAACAAAAAACAGACAAAAAAATTGCTATTTGGGACTGGAGAAATGACACTTGGCACACGAGCCTGACAACCTGGTCAATGCCTAGACCCCACAGAAAGGTGGGGGCAGAGCACTGACTCCTCAAAGTACAGGCGAACACAGGTAATACAATTGTTGTAAAATAGGGCTAGAGTTTGGCATGGTGGTGCATGCCTTTAATCTTAGCGCTTGGGGAGCAGAGGCAGATGGTTCTCTGAGTTTGAGGCCAGCCAAGGGCTACATAGTGAGACCTGCCTATGAATGAATGATTGAATGAATGAATGAATGAATGAATGAATACAGGACTCAAGTAGTTGTACGGCTTCTAACCCATTAGTTGGGAGGCAGAGGCAGGTAGACCTCTGAGTTCAAGGTTAACCTGGTCCACATAGTTCCAAGACAACCAAACAGCCAGTGAGACTCAGTCACAAATAATTTAACTATTGCCATTTATTTAATTTATACAAAGACCCAAGGAACCAAGGTAAACAAATTCTGTAACCGACATTCTTTTCAAATACTTTTCTTGTGTAACCCAGACTGGCCCAGAACTTGACTCCTGCCTCCTCCTCCTGTGCTCCTGTGTGCTGAGGTTGGAGGCACATTGCCACCAGCTACATGTGCCTGTACTGACTATTTTAGCCCGTGTCTCTGAGGTCTTCCTCTCAGAACTGGGTGAAGGTTCTTGCATTGCTCTGGCACATCTGGGTGATTGTGACAACAGACCTGTCACCTGAGCCTTTATGTGTACAGAGTGGCAGGAATCAAGTCACTAGTCCACCAGGATTGAACTTTGACTAGTGTACCTACACACAGAAGACAGTCATAAGCCAGACACGGTGGCACACAGCTGTAACCCTAGTACTCAAGAGACTGAGGCAAGAGGATTGCCACACATTTAAGGCTAGCTTGGGCTACATAGTGAGACTGTCTCCCCCCCCCCAAAAAAAAAGTGTTGGTGTATGCATAATCTTAACACTGAGGAGGTAGAGACAGAAAAATCATAAGTTCAAGACTACGTGCCAGTAACCCAGTTCTCAAAGGCAAAGGTAAGAGAATGGGCTACAGTAGCTAGTTCAGGCCAGTCAGGACTACATAGCAAGTATAACTGCCTTGGAATAAACCGAAAAAGGGAAGGGAAGGGAAGGTCCCTACAATAGGGTGCTGTGTAGCGTGATGTAGGACCTGCCATGCTTAGGGTCCAACAACAGGAAGTAAAACTTGGAATACAGCATAAGCTTCCCAGGAGCACTACATAGCAGGTCAGCACAGCCCTGAAAACATCCAGCTGAATGCACATGCTGCCATACAAGCCTGAACCTTGCGGGGGGGGGTGGGGGGGGACCACAGGGTTTCAGTGGTCCAGCTCGGTGACCATTTACTAAGTGCTCAGAATATGCCAGGCACTATGCTAAAATACAAGGTTGATGGTCCATGCCGCTGCTCTCAGTGACGACACTGGTGGAGAAATTGCAGGGGAATAAATGGCATGGTAATGTAACATTTAGCAGTGCTGGTCCATCTACATGGAATAGAAAGCAAACAAACCAGTATTTTCCCTAGCAGGCTTTCTTGGACTGCCAGTCCCCAAATCATGATGTGGAGACTTAGTTATGAATGCTTGGCCTTAGCTTATTTAGGCTTGTTTCTAGCTTTTTTCTTTTTTTTTAACATAAATTAACCCATTTCTATTAATCTGTGTGCTGCCCTGAGGCTAGTTTGCCTCCCCTATATACTTGTTTTCCTGATTCCTCCATATCTGGCTGGCTGGTCTCCCTTCTCCCCTTTTCTCTCTGCCCTCCAGCCTTGTCTATCCCTTCTCTGCCTAACGGCTCTCCAGCTTTTTATCAGACCAGTCAGATGCCTTAGGCAGGCAAGGTAAAACAGCAACACAAACAAACACAACGCATCTCTACATGCTTAAAAAAAATAGTCTGTTCCACAATAATTTTCCAAATAGTTTGAACAGTGTTTTCAAGCACCATGCTAAGTAGATAATTAGGATCGATTCATTTAATCCTCAGTTCTATAATGTAAATTTTGTTTTGCCTTGTTTTGGAGTATCTCATGTCCTAGTCTCTTAATTCCAGTTCCAGGGGATCCTATACAATTTTCTCTTAAGTTCCATAGGATCAGGCACACATACAGTGCACATACATATGTACAGGCAAAGCACTATATACAAAATAAATAAGGAGTAGGGGATACCTGCATGGTGGTGCATACCTGTAATCCTAGCACTTGGGAGGCTGAGGCAGGAGGGTTAAAAGTTCAGGCAGGCTACAATGTAATAAGACTCTATCTCAAAACAAACCATGTGTGGTAGCAAATGCCTGTATCCTAGGACACAGGTCTCAGAGGCAGGAGGATCACCGCAAGTTTGAGGTTAGCCTGGTCAACATAGCAAGTTCAAAGACAGCTGGGTCTACATATGCATCAAAGTGAAGGGGAAGGGGCACTAGAGAGGTGACTCAGAGGCTGAGCACTGACTGCTCTTCCAGAGACTCTGGAAACCATGTCATGGCTCACAGCCATTTGTAATGAGATCTGGTACCCTCTTCAGGTTTGCATGCAGACAGAACACTACATATAATAAATCTTTAAGGCTTGGCGGTGATGGTGCACACCTTTAATCCCAGCACTCCGGAGGCAGGGGGATATGGATCTCTGTGAGTTCAAAGCCAACCAGGTCTATGAGCGAATTCCAGGACAGGCTCCAAAGCTGTAGAGAAACTCTGTCTCAAAAATCAAATAAATTTTTAGAAAGTGAAAAGGGTAAACTCAGCACGTGTGAGCTCCAGGCATATGGGTGTGAGTGTAGAGGGAAAGTGTGTTGGGTTAACAACGGGAGCAGAGACTGCATGAGAAAGTTCCGGCAGCTTCAGCAGACCAAGAGGATGAAGACATTTGGTAGAAGTACGACACGCAAGGAAGAAACAGCCTGGACAGTCACGTGACTGCAGACCTCGTCCTGGAGCCACACAGGGTGTCAAAGGAGTCAGCTCCCAGAGGATAGTCTGTCAGAGCCACCGAGGGGATTCCAGGCAGAGATCTGGTCCCATCTGTTTTAGTTGGGTCCATGCCAAGCTGTGTGGAACAGGAATGTATTCCTTGTTCATTTGGCTGATATCCGCTCGTGTGTGTGCTGGTGCATGCACTGGGTGTGTGTGTGTATGCTGCTGCACGCACTGGGTGTGTGCGTGTGGAGAGCAGAGGTCAACTGCAACTTATCAACCAGCTAGAATTTTTATTACATTTTATGTATTTAGTGGCGGTGGGGGAGGAAGGAAGTGCACAGTGCGCTAGCGGAGGTCAGAGGACAGTCCATGGGAGTTGGTGTCCTTTCTGCTCAGCTGGCCTTGAACTTTCTAAGAACCTGTGCCTCCCAAGTGCTGGAATCAGCAGGCATGTCCCATCGTGCCTGGCTAAAGAACAGGGTTAATGGCAGTGTGGCTGCTTGGTTTTAAATCAGTTTGGGTATTTTGATTTGGGGGTGATGGTGATGTGTGAATATATGTGTAGGTGTGCATGTACATGGTGGGGGGCAGGCGTCAGTCAGCTTCTGGTATCGTCCTCTGTCAGTCAGGCACATACCACCACACCCAGCATCCTCATGCTTGAGTAGCAAACACTTTATGTACCATGTGCCTACCTGGATTTTTTTTTATTTAAAAACATTTTATGCATATGGGCATTTTACCTACATATATGTATATGCACTACCCTTAAGCCTGGTGCCCAGGGAGGTCAGAAGAGGGCATTGGATTCCCTGAAAATGGAGTGATTCCAATTATGAGCCACCAAGTGGGTGCTGGAATTTGAGCCTGGTTTTTTGGTTTTGTTTTATATTTTATTTCTGTGTGTGGGGTATGTATACGTGAATGAGTACCACACCATGAATATGGAGTCAGCGAACAACCTTTGGGAGTTGATTCTTTCTTCCCTCTTCCATGTGGATATCAGGGATTTAATTTAAGAAGTAAAGCTTATCAACAACTGCCTTTACCATCTCACTGGCCCATTTTTTTGTTTTTGTTTTTGTTGTTGTTTTGTATCACATTACTCTAGGCAAGTTTCTTAAACTGCCTCAGTTGTGTAGAGTGATGAGGGTACACCATACACAATGTATGAGTAAATTAATACAACAAAGCGGAAGACACTTCAGGGACACTTGAGTGGGGCTCAGGTTCTCCAGGGCTGCACTGTCTATGGGAATGTCATGGACAGATCTGAGCTGGGGGATAGATAGCTCAGAGGTAAAGCACTAGTCTAGCGTACACTAAGTCCTAGGTTTAATCCACAGTACCACAGACACAGCTTAGGTAGGTAGAATAAATACAGGGATTCGGGGCTGGAGAGATGCTCAGTGGTTAAGAGCACTTGTTCAAATCCCCAGGCATGCCTGTGCCTCAGCTTTTGGGGGCCAAAATTGGCAGTCCCCAGAAACTGGGGCCAGCCAGCTGAGCAGAAATGCAGCCCACTGTTTCAGTGAGAGACCCCGTGTCGGCCCAGTAAGGCGGAGAACGATAGAGGACGACCCCAGCGTCCTGTTCCAGCCTCTGCATGCGCATGACCTGTACCCAGACAGACAGAAGAATGCAGAGCCTCCATGCTAGCCCCGGAAGAAAGCAGCTTGCTCTGAACATGTGCAGGGGCAGGCGCCCTCTCACTCTGGGCAGCTGTGCGGAGAGCAGAAAGACATTTTTAAAAGGCAGGTCTTTAAGTGCTTCAGGCTGGGTCTGAGCTTAGAGGCTCGAACCATAGACAGGCTAGGAACTTAGGAACTTAAAATCCGATTATTGAAGAGCTGAGGCAATGAAGATGCAGCCTGCCTATGGTGACTGCTTGTCATGAGCCAAGTGGACTCGGAATGCTGAATGAGAGCAGAGATGTCACACCAGATCAGCGGTTTCTTGGAGGAGAGCTTTTGAGCCACTTGAAGGATGCACAGAAGACGTGCTGAGAAGGTATTTCGTGGAATTTGTGATCCAAGTGTCACCCTTGGAGCGGTCTCTGTAAGTGTCAGCACATGTTAGGTGAGCTGAGATCAGTCAGGGAGGACCACAGGATGGAGGGGTAGAAAATGTCACAGTCTCTATATAGTGTGTGCTCACTTAAGAACTCCCTGACTGATTCTGACTGGTCCTGAGATTACAGGTGTTACCGCCACTTCTGGATCAGGAAATTCCTTTCACAGAAGGTCTGTTGTGGCTGGAGACGCCACTCAGAGTGAGTGCTTGCCTGGCACAGACCCTGAGTCTGATCTCAGAAGTTCCAGGTCCCCCTTGGCTACACAGACGGTTCAAGTTCAAGAAAGGCTTAGACTACATGAGGCCCGTCCTTTCCACGTGCTTTTCTAAGATGAGAAGACAGAGTAGGGGGGAGCCTCTGCATATGCAGACATAGAGCAGGATGTCATCAAGGAAAAAGGACAGACATAAAATGATTCAGACCTGTTACCTTCTGCAAACTAAAAATAATTTATACACAGGGCAGGGCCAGAAACAGGAAGGAGGAAGCAAGAGACAGATCATAAACGGACCTTGGAACTTCATCCTCGAAGCAATGAGACTGTATCTAAAGATATTGGACCAGATGTGGCACACGCCAGACGTGGCACACACTGTCATCCCAACGCCCTGGGGAAGGGTTGCAAATGTGAGGCTAGCCTTCACCAGACATAGTGAGTTTCCAGGCTAGCCTGGGCTGCAGAGACCATCTCTCAAAAAACTAAAAACAGCAAAAAATAAATGATTTTGAAATGGGCATGGAGGTTGAAACAGAAGGATCACAGTTGCAGGGCTGCAAAGGTTCAGTGTAACGGCACTGGCCGCTCTTGCAAGGGACCTGCCAAGAACCACAGAGGTTCCTAGCGCCCAAGTCAGGCAGCTCACAACTTCCCATAACTTCTAGACCCAGGGATGTGACTTCTCTGCCCTCCCTAGGACACATACAGACATAACACATAATAAAAATCGTTTAAATAAACGTTTTTAAAGAGGCCGGCCTGGGGTACATAGTGAAGCTGTTAAAGATACAACTCACTTGGTAGAGTGTGTGTCTAAAATACACAAAGCCTTGGGTTCAGTCTCCAATACCATTGAAAGCCTTGTGTGGTGACACATGACTATAATTCCAGTATTTGGGAGGCCAACTCAGAGGATCAGAAGTTTAAGGCTACATAGTACATTCAAAACACATAGTTCATTCAAAACAGGCCTGGGGAACATAAGACCCTGTATCAAAAAAAAAAAAAGAAAGAAAGAAAGAAAGAAAGAAAGAAAGAAAGAAAGAAAGAAAGAAAGAAAGAAAATTGTAGTACCCCTAGGCATGGTGATCCACATGTGGAATCCCAGGACTTTCAAAGGTGAGATAAAATGATACAGAGTTAAAGGTTAGCCTGGGCTACATAGTGTTGGGGATTGCAGACCACCAGACCCTGAATTTCCTATAAACAACTGGTTTTCCTCTGCTCTGAGCAGCCTGCATAGCCAAAGGGTTAGGGATGTAGCTCAATAGTGAGCACTTGCCTAATATGCCCCAGCTCCCCTGGGTCTGAATTCTCGTGTGTGTGTGTGTGTGTGTGTGTGTGTGTGTGTGTGTGAATCGCATGCGCACGGATTCTGTTTTTATTTGTTTATTTTTGGGTTTTCAAGAAAAGCTTTCTCTTTAACAGCCCTGGCTGGCCAACTCACTTTGTAAACCAGGCTGGCCTCAAACTCAGAGATCCACCTGCCTGTCTCCCAAATTCTGGGATTAAAGCTGTGTGCCACTATGCCTGGCTTTTAAGTGCTTTTTTTTTAAATGTACATGTGTTTGTGCGTGCATCCCATTATGTCCTGCAGGGCCCGAGGAGATGGAGATGGCGTTGGATCGCTGGGACTAGAGATCCAGGTATTGTGATTCACCTGACGTTCATGTTGTGAACTGAACTCAGGTCCTGCGGAAGGAGCGGAGGAATGGAAGAATTCAAACTCTTTTAACCACCGAGCCATCTCTCCAGGCCTTAAATGATTTTGAAAGTAATAAAGATGAGGCTAAGGACACCTTGGGCTGCCTGAGACCCTGTCTCAAAAAAGGCAATGAAGATGAGCCAGGGGCACTGAGATAAGGGGCTGGTTGATTTCCTAGCATGAACTCAAAGAGAACTGGGGTCATGGCAGACTCTGCCTAAGGTATAGATAAGATTATTTAAGATCACATTTAAAAGATGAAATGGTTGAGAACATTTGCTGCTCTTGCAAAGGCCCTGGGTTTAAAAGCATGTCCAGCTGCCTAAACCATTCTTTCCTTAGCTACGAAATTGTCCCCTATCATCAAGTTGTACATGCATAACTTTAGCTCCACCAGTCTAGTGAAATTGACTATTATTATTCTATTAGGAAGGCCAGAAGTTACAATCAAGTAGATACTCAGTCCAGGAGGCTGAAGTGGGGAGATCTCAAACTGAAAGCCGATCTGACTACTTGGTAAGTTTGAAGCCTGCCTAGTATATCTAAGAAAGGGGAGTGGAGTGAAGGTAGACGCATTTGAAGGATTGGGTGGAAAGGGTAAGGAGACATTGGCACTCATCCCTCAGTGATAGTAACTCTAAACCCAGGGCTAAGAGGAAGAGTGTGGGCGTGAGAGCCCGGTGAATGCAGCTGGTAACATCCTCCCTCAGCAGGAAGCTTTGGAGCTCCCACTGTGTGCCTGCTCTCCCAGACTGCTCACTTAGTCCGGGTGGGAAGCCAGCTGAGTAAGAGTTAGTTTTAAGGAGAGGGTGTGGCCCTTGTCCTGTCTGGCCTGATAGCAGTGTCTGACTGGAGGTAGGCAATTGATGGCAGCCCTTCTCTGGCCACCACTTCTTCATTTTTTCTTTTTTTTTTTAATTTTTAATTTTTGGTTTTTTAAGACAGGGTTTCTCTGTGTAACAGCCCTAGCTGTCCTGGAACTAGCTCTTGTAGACCAGAACTCAGAGATCTGTCTGCCTCTGCCTCCCAAGTGCTGGGATTAAAGGCGTGCGCCACCACTGCCACCACCACCACCGCCCGGCCAGGTGCCACTTTTTTATGAAGAACGCTGTAGATTGAACCCAGGGCCTCACTTATCCGGGCAAGTACTTTACAACGGAGCTACCAACCTCCCAGCTCCGTGAAGTCAAATGTCACAGTTGAATTGCAGTGGGAGTTGGGTAGGAGTTTAGAAGAGCATCCAGAGAAGGGAACGGGAGAAGCCAAGCAAAGACAGTGAGTAAAAAGGACAGAGGAAAGCAGGAGCGTGTGCAGGCCCCGTGTCAGCACTCTGGCGGCTGAGGCTGCACATGGACACTGTCCTCGGGCCGAGGAACAGCCTGGAAACCAGGAGTGTGTGAGAGTGCGGGTGCACAGCTGCCTGGGCACGGGCGTGACGAAGGTGTGGTTGCACAGGATCGGGATCATGACACAGAAGTGGGCTGGCAAGAGGGTGAAGGGTAAAGATCCTCATGACAGGCAGCCTGAAGACTCCACCTCTTCTAAGTGGATAAGCCTTGGAAGTCGTGATCCAAAGCTCAGTGACTGAAGGATAAATGATTCAGAAATGGTGGCAGTGAGTAGACCGGAAGCTCTTGACAGTGTCGTCAGAATGGTGTTGGAATTTGAGACTTAGGAGTTGGGTGGACTGGGTCCATGAGGTGCAAGAGAGGTTAAAGTCGGGATGGTCCAATTACTCAAGGACTTCTCATGTGAGGCTGAGAACTCATATATCTGAGGTTTGTTTTGCTTCTTTGGAAGATGGGGTTTTCTTTGTTTTGAGAAGGGGTGTCCTGAAGCTGAGGCTGGCCCGGACCTCCTTAAATGGGTATTTGATCTTGAATGACCCCCACCCCCCACACTCCACTGCTGAGACCCAGGCTTCCAGGCCCAGCAGTTGTTGGTTGCAGTTCCCCCCCAGGAACCATTAAAATGCCTAATTGGGGCTGGAGAGACGGCTCAGCAGTCGAAAGCATTGACCACTCTTCCAGAGAACCCGGGTTCAATTTTCAGGACCCATGTGGCAGCTCACAACTGTAACTCCAGTTCTAGGGGATCTGATGGCCTCACACAGACATACATGTGGACACCAGTGCACATGGAATAAGTAAATAAATAAGTCTTTTTAAAAAAAATGCCTAATTAGTAGAGACACTTTTAAAAAGAATTATCTGGGCGGTGATGACGCATACCTTTAATCCAGCATTTTTTATTAATCCATTTCAGTCGGTCCTAGTGTAGGAACAGGACAGAAGAGGAAGAGGAGCTTAGCCTGATGGGATCAACTCTGAAGCGGGGCGGCCGGGCACAAGTGTCCAAGTGCAGAGAGCTGTCTCAGCAGAGCCTTTGCCTAGGAGGGTCTGAGTTCAAGTTCCAGGGCTCCAACAAAGAAAAGTATGTTGGCAGAGCCATGGGTAGCAGGCTTCTGTAATCCAGCACGTGGATACAGGAGGTAGAAGGGTTGGCAATTCAGGGTCATCTTTAGCCAAATGGCAGGCTCCAGTCAGCCTGGAATACATGAAACCCATCTACAAAGAAAAAAACCACAGTGGAAATCCAAGTAACTAGAAAACTGATTGCCAAGGCCAGAGTCTACAGGGATGGGAACAAATTGCGCCATGAATCAGCATAAATTTTCCCAAATTTGTAAGACTGTTTCAAGCAGGAAGAGAAACAGAGAAGAAGCCAGGGCAGAGTGGGCTTGGGAAAAGACCTCGACACCAGTGGAGCTGAGCTGAAAAATCTGCCAGAGTTGCAACTTCCTCCTGCTGAAGTCACCGATGACCTCGGTCCCGCCCACATGAAAATTCCATTCCTTGCTAAGTGAAGCATTGGCTTGAGGCCAAGGGTACCTGCATTAATAAGCTCACAGTTGGGTGCTGTGGTGTGTGTGTGTGTGTGTGTGTGTGTGTGTGTGTGTGTGTGTGTGTGTGACTAATCCCAGCTACTACAGCGGTTGAGACAGGAGGATGGGGGGAGGGCACACTCATAAAAGTCATTTTAGTACTAGCCACAGAGCCCCTTGGTGCTTATCTCTCAGTGCTGAGTGGTGGTGTTAAGTCCCGCCTCTGAGGAGAGGCTGGAAAGGAAGAAATGGACTAGAAGTTTGGGAGGAAAAGAAGTACAGAAAACATGTTAAGCAGACTAAAACAAATGGAAGAGAATTTTACTCAATATTCAACAAACCCAAATTATTTTCATTTTCTTCAGGTTTACCTATTTTATGTGTGTAAGTGTTTTGCCCGCAGGTGTGTGCGTGCACCACATGTGTGCCTGGCGCCTGAGGAGTCAGCTTGTGACCCACCTTGTGAGTGCTGGAACCCAAACCTGGGCCTGCTACAAGAACAGGCTCTTGACAGCTGCACTCTCTCTCCAGCTCCAAACCTAAATTCTTTTTTGGTTTGTTTACTTGGTTGGTTTTTCAAAATGATTTATTTCTTTTTATTTTATGTGCGTTGGTGTTTTGCCTGCATGTGTGTGTGTGTGTGTGAGGGTGTTGGGTCCCCTGAAACTGGAATTGCAGACAGTCGTGAGCCACCATGTGGGTGCTTGGAACTGAACCCAGGTCCTCTGGAAGAGCAGCCAGTGCTCTTAACCATTGAGCCATCTCTCCAAACACTAAATTCTTTTTTTTTTCGGGGGGGGGTCATTATAGGGTTTCTCTGTGTGCATCAGCCCTAGCTGTCCTGGAACTCGCTCTGTACACCAGGCTGGCCTCAAACTCGCATAGATCTGCCTGCCTCCGCCTCCCAAGTGCTGGGATTAAAGACGTTGGTCACCACCACCCAGCTCCAAACTCCAAATTCTTAATGCCAAACTATTTGTGTGGCTTTGAAAGTCCTTATAATTATAGGTTCTTTTAGCCCTAGGTTTTGGTGTCTGTCTGAATACTAACAGGCAATTTTGTGTCTCAGATGACTGTATTTTATATTGTTGGTTGCTTTTGATTTTTTAGATAGGGTCTCTTGTAGCTCACGCCAGCCCCAATTCCCCAAATGACCTTGAAGTCCTGGATTTGGGTCAGAGGCTATACCTTCAGTCAGTCCCCCAGCCTGAACCAGGGCTTCCCTCAACTCTCTGTGGCAGGGAATTAAGAAGCAGTCTTGTGATGGACCAGCTCTTGATTTATGACACCTGGCCCCTCCGTGCCTTTGTCATGTCTGCTGTGCTGAACTAAATCATATAAAGTAGAATGTCTGCCACTCCTAGAAGGAAGGTTTAAAAAGCTCAGGTCTTCCCTTTGTTCTGGAGATTTTGGTTTGGAGGCCCTTCAGGGGGACTTTGCTTAGGGAGGTTCCTCTGAAAGTGTCCCCTGTCCTCCACTCATCCCCATACTACCCCTCATGTTGGTTCTCTCTAGTTTTTCTATCTCTGTGTGTGTGTCTGTCTGTCTGTCTGTCTCTGTCTCTCTTGGCCCCCCATTGTTCTTTTTTTTTTTTTGAGACAGAATCCTGACTGTCCTGGAACTTGCTCTGTAGACTAGGCTGGCATCTGTAGACCAGCTAGCCTATGTAGACCTACCAGCCTCTGCCTCCCAAGTGCTGAGACTAAAGGCGTGCGCCACCACTGCCCAGCTCATTCTCTCTTTTTGCAAAAAATTAATTCTTTGAGAATTTCATACAATGTATTTCAGCCATATTCACCCCAGTCCTTCCCCTAACTCCTCCTTGACCCCCTTACTTTGTGTCCTCCTTATTTTACTTTATATTATTGTAGTGTATGGACTTGGGTGTTTTGTTTGTTTGGTTTGGGTTTTTCCAGACAGGGTTTCTCTGTGTAATAGCCCTAGCTGTTCTAAAACTAGCTCTTGTAGAGGTTGTTCCACGAGAACAGGAGATTGTTTTATAGGCTGGTGTCAAACTCACAGAGGTCCACCTGCCTCTGCCTCCCAAGTGCTGGGATTAAAGGCATGTGCTACCACCTCCCGGCGGGGCTTGGGTGTTTTGTCTGCACGTCTGTGCACCATTTGCGTGCCTGGTACCCACAGAGACCACATGCTGCTATGCAGTTACTGGTGCAGTGGGCCCATCCGTAAGACATCACTTTGCTCTGGTCCTCTCTGTCCTGTGACTCATTCAGTCTTCACTGAGCCTCAGGAAGGGTGTGATACAGATGTTCCATTTGTGACTGATAACTACATTGAGTTTGTGTAGGAACCACCATGCACCATGAGGAGGTCCGAGGAGCTGCCCTTAACCCATGGGTATAAAGGCTTGAATCTAAAGGGTACTTTGATGCTATGTCCATTTAGCAGAATAACAGCTGTATGTTCACCCCAGGGGCGTGTAAGCTCCCAAACCATGGGTTCTTGATCATGCTTACAGTACCAGACATGAGATTTCTCTTGTGAAGGGGGCCTTAAATCCAATCAGAAAGTGGTAGGTTACCCCCATAACATCCGTGCCACCATTGTGCCCTTCTGGGCACACTTGTCTGTATTGCAGTTTGCAAAGGGCCCAGCTGAGTAAGGCTGTTGACTTGCCCCCCAAAACCAGAACATGCTAATGCTAATAAGAATATGTCTTTAAAACACCTAAAGGCCCATGAGTGACTGTTTCTGACCTGGCAAGCAGGAGCTGTCCACATGGCCCGGGCTCTAAGCAAATGGCACATGTTGTTCACTGACCTGTGCAAACCTCCGGTGAGGAAAGTGAGCTCTGGTGAAGGATTCGAGCTGTCAGACGTGGGGCCGCAGCACCCACCTCCCAAGCCAAACTAGATGCTGGGTTCTCCTGGGAGCATGAGTGGACCGATGACAAACCGTCCACAGGAACGGGTGTTTGTGTGGGCTAGCTGCATGCTCCTGAGCGTGGACTCCAAGGAGCCCATGCTACATCCGCAGACACCGGCCCAGCCATGTGCTGCCACACTGATCACAGCAGCCAGGGGTGGAAACAGCCCAGACAGTGCCTGGAGAACGGTGTGTATGTGCGTATAGTGGAGTTGATTCAGCCATAGACGAGAATGAAATCAGGTCAAGAAAGATAGATATGACATTTTCTCCCATAATCGAAATCTAAACCACACACACATTTGATGTGACAGTAGAAGGGGCCTGTTGGGGGGGCAGCAGGAGAGGGGAGGGGGATGTATGCAAAGTACATGTATAATATATGCATGAATGAAAATCCCATAATGAAATCATTGCTTTGTGCAATGAATCTATGCTAATCATTTTATTTTATTTATTTTTTATTTTGTTTTTTGAGACAGGTTTCTCTGTACTAATCGTTTTAAAAGAAGAAAAATGGACTTTTTTTTTTTTTGAAGCAGGGTCTCATGTATTCTTGTCTGGCCTAGAACTCACTAGGAAGCCAAAGATAACCTTAAACTTCTGATCCACCTGCCTCTGCTTCTCAAGGGCCAGGGTTACATGTGTGTGCACCGTACCAAGTGTGTTCGGTGCTGGGACACAAACATAGGGTTTGTGCATGCCAGGCTGGCTAGAGCTGCAGCCTCTGTTAGATCATTATTAAATTTATTAAGTCTATTAAAATCTAACCCTTATTAAATCTATTAGAAAATTTAGCTGGGGAAGACTGAGACGAATAGAATTTATATAATAGATCAATTTTTCTCAGCTCATTCTTGGATTCCCTCCTTGGATCACACACTCAGCATCAGCATTGTTTTGTGTATTTGAAACAAAATTTCAATATTAGCCCAGGCTGGCCTGAAGCTTTCTGTCCTCCCACCGCAGCCTCCTGAGGACTGGGAGTGTCAGTCCTGTGCATCTCTAGAAAACATGAATTATTATTTTCAAAAGTACATTTCAGCTTTATGCATTTGTTTGTGGGAGGGGGCACATTCACGTGCATGCAGAAGCCAGAAGAGGCCAGTGTCAGGCTGCTCAGAGGTGTAGGTACTGCCGTCTGGAACTGGGTCCTGGAACTGGAAGAGCTGTGCCGAGCCACAAATCCAGCCCCTGCAACAAAACCGTATTACATTTATGGTACATTTGTGTGTCTGTGTCTGTGTGTGTGTGCACATGTGTGCACAGCTGTACACACACATGCAGTGTGTGTGTGTGTGTGTGTGTGTGTGTGTGTGTGTGTGAAGGGCCTTGGGGAATCAATTCACTCCCTCCGCCGTGGTCAGTCCCAGAGGCTGTACTCCATTTTTCAAGCTGGAGGGAGATGACCTTACCCTGAGTTATTCTGAACTCTGCTTATGTTTTTAACTAAAGCCCAAACTCAGATAACATCAGAATGGGGCGTGGTGCTACACACCTGTAATCCCAGCACTTGGGAGGTGTGTAAGCAGGAAGCTCAAGAAGTCAGAGCTGTCCTTGGCTACAGGAAGTCTGAAACCAGTCTGGGCCACACGAAACCCTGGAGAGAGAATTTAAACGTCAACAGACCTATGAAGGAGGGGTTTTTGGCAGTCACAAACTGTGACTCAGGCCACCCCATGTGGACACTACCTCAGCCGCGTAAAGGAAAGTCCTGGCAATACCCGGTTGTCATGAGTGTCGCTTTGACATTAAGGGTCATGTCAAAATGCTTTTTATGATTAGGGAAATCTGAGTCATTGTCCAGCTTCCCCTATTGAATTTCTGAGTCACTTCCTCTTCTATTGACCCAAACTTACAAGAAAAATCCATGATGGGTGCGGTAGAACATGCCTGTAGCAGCAGCTACTTAGAAGCTGGAGGCAGGGGGATGACTCGAGCCCGGTTTGCGGTCCGCCTGGGCAACACAGTGAGATCTGAGAAGAGAACAGGAGGGGCAAGGAGACCAAGGCAGGAGATGTGGAGCTTCTGGCAGTGACACATGAGTCCCCAGGCTCAGTGCCACAGCCGGGGAGTGCTGAGGATGTGGCTCCGTCGGTTAAGTGCCTTCCTGGCATACAGAAAGTCTAGAGTCAGCCGCCTGCACCGTATTCTGGGGGTGCTGGCACTCGACTATAATCTCAGCACTCAGGGTGGGGCAGCTGAGCTCAGAAGTTTAGCTGCATTGTGAGTTCTAGGCCTGCCCAAAAACAGAAAAGCAAGACAAGGGAATATCTAAAAGTACAGGCTTTTGAGAATCTGGGAACTAGTAGGGGATCAGAGATCAGAGTCGTCACTACAGATGATGTAAACAAGGTTGAGAAGTCACTCCATTGTCGCGGTCGCATGGCCTCTGTCACGTAACTTCTCCTAACTAGACCCTCTCCCCTAGAGCAGCTGACTTTTTAAAATGTGTTTACAATTTTATGTATATGTCTGTGTTGAGATATGTGCACATGAGTGCAGGTACCCTTGGGGGCCAGAGGGGGTGTTGGGTCCCATGATCCTGAGTCGCAGGTGCATGGGAGACACCACACCACGCTCAAGTCCTCTGGATAGAACAGGAAGTACTTACTCTTGTCCACTGAGTTCTCTCTCCAGCTCCTGAATGACTGGTTCATGTTTGTGTTTTGAGACAGAATCTTGCCCTGACCTTGTAGCTGTCTTCCTGCCTCAGCTTCTGGGTGCTAGAATCACATGTCCACCACTGGACCCCAGCTATAGGTTACCGGATCCAAGGCAAAGGTGGGCCCGTGGTAGGAACTGACTCAGGAATCTCTCACTTGATCACAGTGAGATCAGGCTTCAGCGTAGTCTACTGTTATTAGAAATAAACTACAGAAGCCAGGTGGTGGCGCACGCCTTTAATCCCAGCACTCGGGAGGCAGAGGCAGGCAGAGCTCTGTGAGTTCAAGACCAACCTGGTCTACAAGAGCTAGTTCCAGGAGAGGCTCCATAGCCACAGAGAAACCCTGTCTTGAAAAACCAAAAAAAAAAAAAGAAAGAAAGAAACTAAGAAAGAAAGAAAGAAAGAAAGAAAGAAAGAAAGAAAATAAACTACAGGCTACAGGGCTGGGGAGATGGCTCAGTGATTAAGAGTACTGTCTGTTCTTCCAGAGGTCCTGAGTTCAATTCCCAGCAACCATCTCATGGATGGTGGCTCCCAACCACCCATAATGAAATCTGGTACTCTCTTCTAGTGCACAGGCATACATGTAGGCAGAACATTGTATATATAATAAATAACATATATAAAATTATTTATTATATTATATATAATTATATATAAAATTTATATATAAGAATAATTTTTTTAAAAAGAAGTAAACTACACACTACTCAAAATGCTGAGGCAGGAGGATCACAAGTTCAGCCTTAGTTATATTATGAGACCCTATCTCAAAAAAAAAAAAAAAAGACAGGGAAAAAGAAAAAAAAAGGGAGAGAAAGAAAAGAAACCACACAGGGAGCGCCTCTCACCGAGCCCAGCTGGGATTTGTTAGTCTTTTGAGCAACGTGACTGTGACTTTGATTCCGAGGGCTGCCCTGCGCCCGTCAGGATGTTTACTAACACTACCGGTCGAGTGTGACCGCTCACACCTGCAACCTCAGTACTCTAGAGGCAGGGGCAGGAAGATTGCCGCGTTCAAGGTTAGCCTGGGCTACCTTCTTACCAACCCAGCCAGGGCTACAGGGCAAGAACCTGCCTCAAGAAAGGGGAAAACCAGAAAAGCCATCAAACATTGCCAAATGTCCCCTGGGGTCCCCTAGGGAGGGAGTATCTCTGTGCCTGCCTCTCTTCCCACACCCTCAGGGGCCGCCTCACCATCACATGGGACTTTCCCAAGGCTGTACTGACCCCCCTGCTAGAGGAGCAGGGGTTAATCCCCAGGGCCCACACAGCAACTCACTCCTGCCACTGTAATCCCACGGGACACGATGCCCTTTTCTGGCTACTAAAACACACACTTCCAGACATACATCCAGACAAACACCCTTACAGAGAGAGGAAAAAAAAAAAAAGAAGATGGAAGTCTCCCCTCTTCCCCAGTGGGTGGCCTCGAAAGTGGCAGCTGGGGTGAAAATGGGAAGCCACAGCTTCTGCCCTTCCTCTTGCTCATGCAGGGGATCCCCCAACTGGATAAAAGTTTACATAATTGGTAAAAATAACACAAAACATTTGCAAAACGTAGCCTTACCTGTGAGGGCTATAGATCACGATAAGGGCCGTGACCCTTCTGGACCGGGTACTCAGGTCATAGGTCAGCACACAGTGCTTGCCTAAGGCAGAAGCAGGCCTGTGATCCCAGCACTCAGGACACAGAGGAAGGATGACCGAGAGTTCAGGGCTGCGTAGACTACGTGAAATGCCACCCGCCCCCACTCCTCAAAAAAAAAAAAAAAAAGACGAAGAATGAAAAAGTGTCTTCCTGAGGTTCTGGTTTTGATCCCCAGAACCAGAAAGAAAGAAAAAAAACCTTTCTTGCTGTGGGTGTAGTGGCGCACATCTTTAATCCCAGCACTCGGGAGGCAGAGGCAGGCGGATCTCTGTGAGTTCGAGGCCAGCCTGGTCTACAGAGTGAGTTCCAGGACAGCCAGGGCTTTATAGAGAGACCGTGTCTCAAAATAAAAACAAAACAAAAAAGTACCTTTCTTACCATGAGAGGCCGTAAGGATAGACCAAGAAAACTGCCTTAATTAGATTAGATTATGTGGAGATATATATTTTTTTTTCTTTCTTTTTGAGATGATGTGTTACCATGCTCAGCAAGATTTTTGTTGTTTTGTTTTGTTGTAGTTGAGACAGGATCTCACTGTGAAGCCCTGACTGGCCTCGAACTCACAAAGATCCACTTGCCCTGTGTCCCAAGTCTAGGATTAAAGGTGTACGCCACCAGCCACCACCAGCCACCACGCAGGACTCCTGCAAGGTCAGTTAATAAAGGTCGGAGCCTGAGGGCTGAGAGAGGCAGAGAGGCTCCAGAAGAAAGTGAGGTGTACGGGGAGCAAGGATGCAGGCTCCTCTGGAGTGCACACACCATTTTCCTGTGCATCCTTCTTGACTCAGGGACCACTTACTTTCCCTAGCCTGTACTTATTTATGCCCTTGGTCACACTTAAGCAACCCAAGCTGTGCAGTCATAGGAAGACAGGAAACAGATGGTTGCTATAGTGACGTCTAAATACACACTGAAACATGCAGCAGGCTGAAGAGCAGTTTCTGGGTTTTGCTTGGACTTACTTTTTCCTCCCTCTTGATCTGCTATTTTTCCTTTTCTTCTCACTTTTTTGTTTTGTTTTGTGTTGTTTGGGGGTGTTTTTTGTAATTGTTTTGTTTTTTGAGATGGTTTCTCTTGTAGCCCTGGCTGTCCTGGAAGTCACCAGGCTGGCCCTGCCTCTTGAGTGCTGGGATTAAAGCTGGACCCCAACACCGCTGGCTTTTAGTCACATATTTTGTTGTTCTTTTGGGTTTTTTTTTTTTTTTGGTTTTTCAAGACAGGGTTTCTCTGTAGCCTTGGTGCCTGTCCTGGAACTAGCTCTGTAGACCAGGCTGGCCTCGAACTCACAAAGATCCACCTGCCTCTGCATCCCGAGTGCTGGGATTAAAGGCCTGCGCCACCACCGCTGAGCTTTTATGCACGTTTTTATACTTTACATTCCTGGCCCCCTGCGCTGGTTCTCAACTCCCTAGCACTGATCTAACCATTTCTTTTCCTTTGGAATCTCAGTTTAAACAGAATTCCTGAGGGTCTGGGGGAGGGAAATTAATAACAACAAAGTATAATGAAATACATATATGGAAATAATGAAATCCATTACTTTGCATGCTAATTAAAAAACATTTGGAAGCTGGGAGTAGTGGCACAGGCCTTTAATCCCAGTACTTGGGAGGCAGAGGCAGGTGAATCTGTGAGAGGTCCAGGCCAGCCTGGTCTACAGAGCGAGTTCTAGGACAGCCAGAGCTGTGTAGAAACCCTTTCTCAAAAAACCTTGGGCTAGCTATGGTGGCACCTTTAATCCCAAGCACCACAGAGGCTGTCTGCAGAGCAGGCTCAGAGCGACCAAGCCTACACAGTGAACCCACCCCCCCAACCCCAACACACACATTAAAGACCCGGCTATAGTAACACACACCTTTAATCCCAGCACGTGGGAGGCATAGACAGGTGGATCTCTGTGAGTTTGAAGACAGCCTGATCTACAAAGTGAGCTCCAGGACAGCCAGGACTGTTAAACATGTTAAACAGAGAAACCCTGAACCCTGTTTTGAAAACCAACAAGAACAAACAAACAAACAAAAGCATTAATTAGCCACTAGTTGTAGTGCACACTTTTAACGCCAGCACGCCAGAGGCAGAGACAGGGGATTCTGGATTCTGTGAGTTGGAGGCCACAGATCAAAGAAGTCTGGGCTCCATATAGTGAGGCCCTGACTCAAACCAAGCGTATGTGGCCTTCCCTACTGGTGGTTTTGACTTTATAAGTTTCTGACTAATGAACTCAGCCACTCTCTGGGAATCCCGGATGGACCTAGCCAATGTCCATCATCCTGGCCAGGAATTAATCAAGTTTGCTTCAAATTTGGCTAAAAACCAAAAGCATTAATTAACTGGACATGTTGACTTAGCCCTACACTCCCAACCCTCAGAGGTAGAGGCGAAAGGATCATACATTCAAGGTCCAGGCAGCAAGAACTCTCAGCATGCAGAGGCACTCGCTGGAGCCTCAGGATATGAGTTCACCCCCAGGACCCACAGAGTAGAGTGGGACCCCCATCCAGTTAGTGGTGCCCTCCTCGTGCACACTCACAGTCAGTGGTGCCCTCCTCGTGCACACTCACAGTCAGTGGTGCCCTCCTCGTGCACACTCACAGTCAGTGGTACCCTCCTCGTGCACACTCACAGTCAGTGGTGCCCTCCTCGTGCACACTCACAGTCAGTGGTGCCCTCCTCGCACGTGTGCGCGCGCGCACACACACACACAGTCAGTGGTGCCCTTCTCTCACGCGCACACACAGTCAGTGGTGCACTCCTTACATACACAGCACACTACTGAAAGGATATCCTGGGCTACAGTGAATTTGGGGCTTGTTTGGGCTATGTGACCTCATCTGAAAACATATCACTCTCGCCTGCCTACGGAAGGGCACGAAGGGAGCAGCGTTCTTCTGGGTTGTGGCTTTTGCACCTGTCCAAACCCTATTCCAGGGGCCGGCTGCACGCATAGCAGGCGGTTACTGTACTACTGCAGGGCTTGTGTGGCATCTGTGGAAGCTTTTAGAAAATCAAACACATAATCTTTTTTTTTTTTTTTTTGTATTTTCTTTCTTTCAGGGGATGGGCAGAGATTTTTTTCCCCTCTTTTTTGGTTTGTTTTTTGTTTGTTTGTTTGCTTTTCGAGACAAGGTTTCTCTGTAGCTTTGGAACCTGTCCTGGAACTAGCTCCTATAGACCAGGCTGGCCTCGAACTCATAGATCTGCCTGCCTCTGCCTCTTGAGTGCTGGGATTAAAGGTGTGCACCCAGGGTATGGATGTTTGTTCCCATTTAACAGGGTCCCACATAGGCCAAGCTGGTCACAAACTGGATGACCTGGAGCCTCCGAGCCTCTTGTCTCCATCTCTCTAGTCCTGGGATTCCAGGCATATGATTCCATACCTCATTATGGAACGCTACAGGTCAGACCCAGGGCTTCCTGGATGCTAAGTAAGCGTTCTCCCTGGAACACCGCAGCCCAGCCCTTGTATTTCATGATCCCAGCGGACAGGTAACTCCACCCCAGAAGCAGGTTAAGAGTTTCTCTTCTTTAGTTTGATGAACATCTGTGACTTGGCCTGTAAAGCGTACAGACCCTGGAGGAAGGAAGAGGGAGGCACAGGAGCTAGGCCTGATGAGGGCGATTATGTTTTACATGTAAAGGGCTCACCGGGAGCCAGTGAGGCTGCTTAGCCTGTGAAAGTGCTTGCTGCCGAGCCTGACAACCTGGGCTTGAGCCCTGTGACCCACCCACATGGTAGAACACCCACAAATTGTCCTCTGCACAGCCTCCATGTATTCAGACTTGTGTAATAAACTTTAAAAATTAAAACGTCTGTTTCAGCTGTAGAACCAAGACATAAAGATATGAATTCCAGTGGGAAGCACCAAGAGCAGCTAAGATTTTCAAGACAAATCGTCAAGGGCTAGTTCCGGAAGTCCTGAGCCCCTTTGTCCATTTCAAGGGAGGAACATAACTTTCTTTTTGCTTTTTCTCTGAGACCGTATCTCACTCTCACTCTGTGTCCAGGCTGGTGTAGAACTCATGATGTAGCCCAGGCTGGTCTTGAACTTTCCATGACCCTCTTGCTCTAGCCTTCTGAGCGCTGAAAGTTTAGACAAGGGCCACCAAGCTTGGGTCTTGGGTTACAAACCTATAGTGCTAACCCTTGGAAGACTAAAGCAAAGGATTCAGGGCCAGCCTGTGCTACACAATAGCCAGATCCTAACTGAAAACAAAACAAAAATGTTCAAGGGTTGAGGGTGTAGGCTTAGAAGTAGCGCTGTTGCCTAGCATGTTTAGATCTCTGGGGTCAACCTCCTCATGCACACACATGCTCCTTCAGAGACAACAAGAACTCCAAGCTAATCCCTAGGAGAAACACAGAATGATGCCTGAGACTTTCTAAAAGACCAACGGTATGGGAAATTCAAAATAAAGGCCAAAGAGCAACAGAGCCGTAGGTAACAAATTAGAGTCTGGGAATGTACCTCAGCTGGTAGAGTGCTTGCCTAAGAGAATCAGGAAATAGATTCATCCTTGCTACAGAGGGAATGCAGGGCCAGCCCTATCACAAGACCGTGCCAAAAGTTAGAGGACCTATGCCAGAGCGGACATCTGTCTGAGGAGAGAGTCCCCGGCCACTGGGATGAAGTTCACAAAGCTAGGGCTTGCTCGCTGTGTTGTCTTGGACGTCAGTATGGTGTCACCTAAGCATTCCTAGTCAGTCAGGGCCTTGCAGGACATCTGCTCGCAGCCCCTCCTCAGTCTCTTCCCCCTGGGGAGACAGCTTTCCGAGATTTCCAGCGGGGCCACATTCCACAGTCTTTCCTGCAGTGTCTATTTACTTTCTTTTTGTTCGACTCCCATGGAATCGAGATTATTCATTTTACTTAACAGGATGCCAAGGCACCTTTTGGTTAATATGTCCTCCAAAATACAACTGCTCAAAAGACAGGTGTTTTAGGGAGTTAGGACTCGTCAAATATGGCTGAGGCCTAGGGAACTGAAAACAAGACTCCTGGGTTAGGTGGGGCCCTGAATAAATAGGGGCATTATTTACACGAGGAAGCCACTTCATCTGGAGGCTCGCGCCTCGACCAGCACGCCTGGTGTGTTTGCATGCTGCTCTGCGTGATACTGTGGAAGAAACAGCGAAGTAACATGCCCTGCTTCCAGGACGTCAGCAGGATTGCCAGAGGTCTCCTCAGAAAGGCTCTGGAATGTTCTAGCTCTTTAAAAATTCCATTTCCTCGGTGTGCTTGATGAGTTCTCTCATCACCATCATTGCTGGAAAATCGCCTATGTGGCAAGGCGGTGGTGGCGCACGCCTTTGATCCCAGCACTTGAGAGGCAGAGGCAGGTGGATCTCTGTGAGTTCGAGGCTGGCCTGGACAAGTTCCAGGACAACCAGAACTGTTACACAGGGAAAGCCTGTCTTGAAAAACCAAAATAAAATAAAATAAGGCAGGCACGGTGGCCCATGTCTGCAGTCCACAGAGTTTCTTTCCTGTGGGAGCTGTACGACATGGTCCGAGAACAACCCGAAGGACTCAGTTCTCTCATTGTCACAGTGGTTCCTGGGATCAAACTCAGATCCTCAAGCCTGCTGGCAGGCAAGCACTTTGATCCCCGCACCATCTTCCAGTGTCTTTTCCACTTCCACCTCTCACTGTAAGTCCCTGTCGCTTCTCTTTCTTTTGGATTTTTTCCCTATATCTTCTACTTGATCTCAAAGGACTTGAATAGTTCTATCTGTAGCATTCACTGCAGTATTTTCAGCCTTGTAACGCTAGGGACAGAGGCATAGACCGCACACAGCCTAAGGAGTTCCCAGTTAACCCGAATTCTTGACTTCAATGCAAAAAGGAATTTCAATATTAAGCCAAGTTGGAGTTAGTTATTTTAACATAGATTTTTTTTTTTTCTGTTTGTTTGTTTTTGGAGACAGAGTCTCACTATAGTCCTGGTTGGCCTGGAACTCAGAGTTCCTGTCTCCACCTCCAGAATGCTGGGATTGGATTTTGTTTTGTTTTGAACTTGTTTGAGATAGGCTCTCAGGTAGCCAAGCCTTGGAGCCATTACGTAACAAGATGACCTTTGACCCCCATCTTCCTGCCTCTGCCTGTCAAGTGCAGGGATGACAGGCGTGAGGTGCCACTCCTAGCACAGCCTTTGTTTTTGTTTTGTTGTTTTGTTGTGTTTCTGAGAGACAGGCCTTTCTCTGTAGCTTAGGCTAGATTTAGTACTCTGTCTGAGAATGCTGGCTCACGATGCGCACTGCTACAGTCATCTAGAGCAGTGTCATCTGCCTACTGTATTGCAGTACGAGTCCTCCTTCTTCCCTTTGCCTCCACTCCCTCTGTCGATTCATCCTAACCCCAGTTATAGCAATGACACTGAATTAGCGCACACACGAACTATGGTAGTATCAGGTGTCCCAGCTGCCTACAACAGTAAAAATCGATACTTGGGCTGTGGTGCACACGCCTTGGAGGCAGAAGCAGAATTAATTAGTTCAAGGCTATCCTCAGCTACACAGCAAGTTTGAGGCCAGCCTAGGCTACATGTGACCCTATCTCAAAAAACTTTAAAACGGGGGCTGTTGAGATAGCTCAGGGGTTAAGCCACCAGCACCTAAGTCTGGTGGCTCACAACCCCTTTAATGCCTCTGACTTCCAAATGCAACCTGGACAAGACTCTCTTCCCTAAAACCACCTAGCTCAAAGAGTTTCTCTAACTCCACCACTTCAGTTGAGGATGCCTCCTGCACCCCACACTTCACACTGTGCTGGTTGTGCACGAGGTGACATTTCTCTCCACACTCCCTGCCACATCCTACAAAACGGCTTCTAGATCCTGCTTTCAAGCAGTCGTATGGTTCCCTGGCTTCTTACTAAGCTGTGGTTTAACACTGACACACGCAGTGAATATAGGTGGAGGTCAGCGGACAGGTCTCAGGAGTTGGGTTCTCGCCTTTCACCACGTGGGTTCCAGGGACAGAACCGACCCATCTCCCCAGTCTTAATTTTTGTGCCTCCCAAGTCCTGAAATGGAAGGTGTGCCACCACTGTACAGGGGTTTTGAACCCAGGATTTTCTGTTAGGCAAGTGCTCTAGCAATTAAACCATATTCCCAGCCTGCAAATTTTGTTTTGTTTTGCTAGAGCCTGGGTCTATGTAACTGTGGCTGGTTTGGAACTTGCTATGTAGATCAGGTGTCTTCAAAAAAAAAAGACAGGGTTTCTCTGTGTAACAGCCCTAGCTGTTTTGGAACTAGCTCTTGAACTCACAGAGATCTGCCTGCCTCTGTCTCCTGAGTTGGGATTAAAGGTGTGCGCTGCTACTGCCCAGTGATTCCCACCTTCTTGTGAGATGCTGGGGACCAACCCAGAACTTCCACGGGGTAGACAAGCTCTCTACCAACTGAGCTATACCCTTAGCCGCCATAAGTGACTGTTTAGAGCAGGCTCAGTAGGTAGCCAAGTATAATCTTCTGAGTGTCCTGCCTCTACCTCCTCAGGGGCACTCTACCAACTGAGCTACAGGTCCAGCCGCCATAAATGATTCGCTTTTAGACTTCATTCTTTGTGGAGGAGCTGGGCTCTTGTGGCAGCCATTGGAACTCTGTGAGGCTGGCTCGCTGCTTCCAAATTCAGGTCTTCAGGTTTGGGTTTCAGTGGCACAAGTCTTTCACCAGCTGAACCGTTTCAGAGGCTCCACATAAATAACTCTTTAATAGTGGTCCGTGAAGCATCCTCATTTTTGAAACATAGTAGAAAAATGACGCAGGTCTCCAATAGCGTGCTCCTATTTACTCAAATCTTCTATCCTCCCTGTTCCTTTTCCCTCTATTTCTAAGCGAATCAATGGTTACGAGTTAGGTGTGGTGCAGAGGGAAGGGCTGGAGAGATGCCTGGGCAGTTAAGAGCCCTGGCTGCTCTTCCAGGGGACCCGGGTTCGACTCCCAGCACCCACATGGAGGCACACAACCACTAATAATAATAATAATAACTTAAAAAGTGCATGGTGCAAGCCTGTCGTGGCAGCACAAAAAAGGCTAACGCTGGACAGCCTGGACATCAAACCCTGGCACCAGCAGAGGCTCGGAGCAGAAGCGCACAGGCGGAAGGAACGCGCGCGCCGCCCATCGTGTCGTTATGTAGCTGGCGTGCGCAGCCGGGCCGGAAGAGCCGCGATCCACGTCCGGCGCAGCTCTCCGGAAATCACGCCCCTTTCCCTTTTACGGTAAGACCCCGCTTGCGTCAGAGCGGTCCTAAGGCGGCGGCCGGTCTCAGCTTGGCCCACTCCTGACTTCCGCCAGCCTCGAGTCTGGAGTCGCGGCCTTCCCCGCTCTCGTCCCTTCTCCTGCCGCGTCCGATCATGTTTGGCCTGCGGAGAAACGCGGTCATCGGCCTGAACCTGTACTGCGGCGGTGCCAGCCTCGGCGCGGCCGGCGGTTCTCCGGCGGGGGCGCGCCTGACGGCCGAGGAGGCCAAGGCGCGGCGCGAGGGGGGAGGGGAGGCCGCCCTGCTGCCCGGCGCGCGGGTGGTCGCTCGACCGCCGCCCGTGGGCGCAGAGGACCCCGACGTCAGCGCGTCGGCCGAGAGGCGGCTGCTGCGGGCGCCCGGCCTCCTGGCTGTGCCGCCGGAGGACCTGGCCGCGCCGGCCGCCGCCATCATGCCCGGCGAGGAGGAGCTGGACGGCTGCGAGCCGGAGGCGCTCGGCAAGCGGCCGGCCGTGCTGCCCCTACGGGAGCGCGGGAGCGAGGCGGCCGCCGACGGCTCGCTGCCCTCCACGCCGCCGCCGGCCGAGGAGGAAGAGGAGGACGAGCTGTACCGCCAGTCGCTGGAGATCATCTCGCGCTACCTGAGGGAGCAAGCGGCCGGCGCCAAGGACGCGAAGCCGCTGGGCGAGGCGGGCGCCTCGGGCTGGAGGGCGCTGGAGACCCTGCGGCGCGTGGGCGACGGAGTGCAGCGCAACCACGAGACGGCCTTCCAGGGTAAGCGGCGCCCGGGGCGGGGCGGGCCGGGCCGTGCGGGAAGAGCCCGGGCGAGCTGGCTCCGCACCCGGCGTGTTCTGGCCGTGAGTCATTGTTTCCGCCCATCTGGCAGTTGGGTTCAAAAGCCGGAAAGGGTGGGATGTCAATGTCGGCGTGGGGTCCGCCTGAGCGCTCCAGAGCCGGCAGAGCCGAGTCCCCTCGCTGTGGGTGGGCAGGGGTCGTGCCCGGCTGCAGCAGACAAAGAAGGCCATGAGGTTGCGTGCTTTTCTCCTTCTCAGGCATGCTTCGGAAACTGGACATTAAGAACGAAGACGATGTCAAATCTTTTTCTCGAGTGATGGTCCATGTTTTCAAAGATGGCGTAACAAACTGGGGCAGGATTGTGACTCTTATTTCTTTTGGTGCCTATGTGGCCAAACATTTGAAGAGCATAAACCAGGAAAACTGCATCGAACCGTTAGCAGAAAGTATCACAGATGTTCTTGTCCGATCAAAACGGGACTGGCTTGTCAAACAAAGAGGCTGGGTAAGTTTGCTTTACGGTTTAAAGGGGCCGTGGAGCGGAAATGGGGTGCAGGACTTTGTGAAGGCGGAGGCAGGTAAAGGTTTTTGCAAAGCTCCCGGTTCCCGATCTAATCTTTGTACCTCTGGTTGCTTAATGTTGGACGTTGTAAGTGGAGGGGGTCCAAAGAAAAAGTGGTATGACGGTCTTGAATTGTACCAGAAGGTCTTGTATTCTGTGGGTTCTTTTAAGTCAGTTGGGTAATCTTCAGAGCAGTGGATTTGAAACCTTGAAGTAAGGGTTCCCTGCGATGACTAAATTATATTCCTAGTGGACCCTCATTTTAATCCAATGGAGACGGGTATATCCTGCAGCTTAGACGTATTAATACCCAAAGAGCTCTGTTGTGAAGTGTGTTTCATTAGGAAACACTGACCCACGGGGAGATGCTTCGGGGGCTCTGAAGAGTGGTAGCGTTTCTGTCTTCTACCGTGTAGTGGGGGCCCTCAATTCTTCCCATTGTGCGGTACAGCTGTGAGTTAGTCTGACTCTTGTGAGTGGTAACCACCGGAAACTCCAGACGCAGCTCTTTTGCATCCCGGGAGTATTTGATAGTTGGTTCCCATTGTTTCGGGGGGATATTTTAATTCATCCTTTCTCTGTATTTAGTGTCACAACGGCAGAAACCCATACTTGAAAAATGTGTTTTTCTTTTTTGTTTTCTAGGATGGGTTTGTGGAGTTCTTCCACGTACAGGACCTAGAAGGCAGCATCAGAAATGTGCTGCTGGCCTTTGCGGGTGTTGCTGGAGTGGGGGCTGGTCTGGCATATCTGATAAGATAGCCTTGTGAGTGCAATAGGTGTCTCTAAACTCCAGCCACCAAACCACTTGCTTCTGTGAAAACCAATGTATTTATGAAGTTGGACTTGCAGCTGCCCCGGCTTTAACAATCCAGGAGTTCCACTCTAGCAACATAGCCAGAAATAAAGCAGGATTGTGGCCAACAAGAATAAATACATGGGAAAAGTGCTCCCTCTTGAAGAGTTACTATCTGAAAGAAGCGAAGTTTTCACTCAGCAGACTTTGGGAGGCCATGGAGGAGGACTTGTAGATTGGACAAAAGTGGTTAGATGGACAGGCTTGATTTCCTTGTCCTGAATGGAGTGGTCAAGCTAGTCATAGAGCTCAATAAATATGCAGAATCCACCACTCTCCTGTAGTGTCGCAAGAAGCACTAACAATGACGGTCACCTGTGCAAGTGGATGTACGCTGCAAGTAAGAAACTGACTAGAAGCCACAGGAGTGTACGAGAATGTGAAGGGAGGCGCGTGCGCCCCGCGAGCTCTCCCAGGTGTGCTTGTTGACAAAGCCCACGTGCTCAGGATGTGTAGGCCTGTCTACTTTGGCTTGGTTTGGATGATTCTGAAGTTTATTAGCCTAGTAATGGCCAAAAGTACTTGACTAAGGTTCACTAATTAGTTACAAAACTGAAAAGCCTCAATTTTTAAGAGAAACAACATATAAAATGTATGTATTTGTCTGTAAAAATTGTATATATTTTTACAGAAAGTCTATTTCTTTGAATATAAAAGAGGGAAGGCTCTGATTTAGTTTTTCCATACCCTTTTGAAAAGATTTGCAACTTGTAGTTAAAATCTATTTCTTACAGCTTTTTAGAACTTTGTCATGACCAGTACTAGAGTATACACAGAACCAGCTGCACGTGCACTGGCCGTAGTGGGGCAAATCAGATTCACAACTATGCAGGCTTAATTTTCCAGTCTGATTTTGTATCGCAGGTAGATGTAAGACATTTGATCCCCTGGTGACTTACTAAATTGTAAAGTGGTTTGAGAATGCAGGCTAGACTCATAACCATGGTGCTATTCACAGGTTTTACTTGTTTAATACAAGTTTAAGCCTGGTGTTGTCAATAAAACAAGTATGTATTTCTTTTCTACTAATGATTGCCAAGCTTTGTTTTGAATTTCTGTGTTGGTTTCTCTAGGTGTCCCACTGTTGTATAGAATTAACCTTAAATCCTGGCTTGTGATGCTCCCTCTGGTCCCTCTTCAGATAGAATCGGGGTCCATATTTCCTCCTTGGAACCCCCACCCTCACCCCCCAACTAGGAACTGAAGTCATCTCCCATCTCCCTCCCGTCCTGTCGGCAGAGCTTTGTCTCCTTAGAGGCTGGTAATACTTAGCTTTGAGGCCTGTGACCACCAGGAGCAGGTATGGGGTGCATCAAAAGTCACAGCTCCGCCTGCCCTGTGCTCCTGGAGTGAGTGTGCTCACTTAAATTTAGAGAAAGGGGGGTTTCGTTAAGCCTCAGTTATCTGAACGCTAACTGGTAAACTGGAGGAGTTTGTTTAAGCTATGGTCATTTGAAAGCTTGAGTCTCAGAGTGTGACCTTTAGTCAGGACTGCAGATAAAAATAGGCGTGAATCAGATGACTAAGAATGCGATGGGGAAGAAGTGCCCTGCCTGTCCATCCCAGCCAGAGGTCATCTTGTTGGAGCTGTTTGTACCTATGTATTTATCCTTAATGGTTATAAATTGCTTATTTATGTTTATCTCTTGGAATTAAAAGCACTTTATGTAGTTTGACCCTACAGGTTAAGGTGACTAGAAGGCAGGCTCCCGTGTCCAGTTGTGGAAGTTTGTGTTTGTACCGGTCTGCTCCTAGTGGGCTATTCTGGTTCCAGGGCCCATGCAGACTTGGAGAGCCCAAGTGGTTGAGAAAAGGGGTTTATTTTGAGGGAGAAGAGGCCCAGTCCAAGTGCTGACTAGCTGCATAGTTGAGACACCCTCCAGAGTGAAGAGGGAGGGAGGGGCTGCTGGAAAGATGGCTCGCAGCAAACTCTTGTCTTACACTTCTCAGGGAAAACCGTGGACATTCTAGCTGGGGTGAATACCTTCAATCTGATAGAACCAGCATTTTTAACACCTGTTCCCAAAAGGGTTAGGACCAACTGCAAGTTAATGTGGGTTGTAAAAAATGTGTTTCCCTAACTTCTGTTTCTTCTCTTAAGGGAAAAAAAATAAACCTTTTTTTTTTCTCTCCAAAGTAAGGTGTGGGTCTTTTCTTATCGCCTTCCTTCCCCATTATGCAAGTCTTTTTAGGGAAGTCAGCTGAGCAAATGCTTGTAAGTGAACTAAAAACAAAAGTTAAAGTTGTTTTGCCTCATAGCAAAGGAGCAGAGTACCTGTAATACTAATCTGGAGTTTTGTGTTTGTTGTACTTAAACTAGGCTCGTACTTTTCTGTGTTGGAGGAGAGTGCTTTTTGGTCTCCTTTAAGATGGCCACAAAGTAGCCAGGCTGGACAGTCTTCAACGCTAAACTCTGCTCAGCATCACACTGTCCTTATCTCTAAGTTCCAGGTTGACCCTGAGCTTTTCTTGCTCCTGCCTCCACCACTGGTCCTCTGCTTTAGCCGAGGGGATGGGTGTGTATCTTCTCAGGGTGCTTCCCCGCTCCCCAAGTTCTGGGAGTAAACCCAGGACCTTGTGTGTAGTAGGCACGCTCTTCACTGAGCCACTCTCAAGCACAGGATCTTAGTTATGCAACTCTGGGCCCCAGCATTTGGTGCATGCTGTACGGCACTCTTTCCAGCTCAGCTACAGGCACTGCCTTCCAGTCCTTGTTAATGCACAGATCAAAAGCTTTCTTACCTTGTGAGTTACTAAGTTTCAGTGTGCATGTAAACAATCTTCCCTCATGAGCTGTATATGAATTCAGTTCAACTTAGAAGTCAAGGTTCTCTTCCGCTCTAAGACCTGGTGCTCAAACTCAGACCTGGTGGCAAGTGCCCCTACCCACTGAGCCTTCTCACCAGGGTGATAGGGTGTTGTGTTCTGTGTTCGTTTGTTTTTAGTATGGAAGGGTTCACAAAGCAGTGACTCCACCCCCTCCACACACACACACACACACACACACACACACACACACACACACCCCGCTTTTAGATGAACAAGATTATTCACCTGAGGTTTTAGTTCTTAGTAGCTGCCAGCCCCTCCTTCCAAGGAGGTGAGACTAAGCCAGTTTGAAGAACTGTCCTACCTTTTGTTGTCAAATGCCTTGAAAGGGAGCCGAATCACCATGGAAATGTGCAAATTTGAGGTTTGCATAACTGGTTTTCAGCCACAAACACTAATCAAGCAAACAGCATCCTGTATCTTCTACTCAGTTTTGTCTGTTTAAACATCTGTCCGTCTTCCATGGGCTGTGTTACCAGATGACAGGAACTTTTTACTGCTTGATTCCCCCCTCCCCTCCCACACACACACACACACACACACGTGGTTTCACTGTGTAGCCCTGGCTTTCCTGGAACTCATTCTAGACCAGGCTGCCTTTGAAGTCAGAGATAACACCTGCCTCTGCCTCCTGAGTGGTAGGATTAAAAGACTGCACCACCACCACCATCTGTCAGTAACTTTTTATTGCAAAATTGCTTTGTGCTGGGCCTACTGGCCCCTGTAACCCCATCATTTAGACTGAGGCATAAGTACTGCCTGAAGTTCAAGGCCAACAGGGGCTATAGTGTGTGTGTGTGTGGGGGGGTGTCTTTGAGACTGGGAGCACTAACTGGTCTTACAGAGGGCCTAAATTCAGTTCCCAGGTTCCATGTTAGACAACTCAAGTTACCTTAGTAAGTTCAGCTCCAGATCTGAGCCCTGTTCACACAGACACAAAGGGAGTGTGGTTTAGTGACTAGTACACATAAGGTTCTGAGTTTGATCCCTAACCCTGAAAAAGCAGAGCTGTGTACAGAGGCATGTTGAGACAGTAGCACCCAAGGAAGGGTAAGATTAACATGCTAAATCTTGCTTGGTACACCTGTGATCCCAGCAGGATTGCATCAGGTCCAAGGCAAGCCTGTGCTACGTAACAAATCACTGGAAAGAGACAGACCCCCAAAGTTTGATTGGGTTAAGTTTTGCTTAGTACTATTCCTGTTGATGCTTTGGGGGGGGGTGTTTGTTTTTAGTTATTTTTGATACAAGACCTAGGCTTGCATTGAATTTTGGATACTCCTGCCTTGTCCTTCTGTGCCACCATGATGAGCCCCATTGGTGCTTATGATACGAAGCTGCTTCTGTGCATGTTGCCTTTACCCTCAAACCTCGAATGAAGCCAGTTCCTGTAGGGCACCAGGGGAGGCTGAGGTCAGGCAGTGGTGCTGCCACACACAAGGATGCCCGAGACTGGAGATGGCAGCCTGAGGACCAGTGTTAAAGGTCAGCCTTTGCTACGGGATTTTGAAGCTGGTGTAGGTTGCCTGAGAGCTTGTTTGGGAAAACATTAAAAAGTGGGTGTGGTGGCGCATATCTTAATTCTGCCCGCCACTTAGGAGGGCTGTAAGCCAACCAGGACTCTTGCTCAGAGAGTGACCTAAGTCACTAGAGGCGGCACACACCTCAGCCCAGCCTGGTGTTTGACACAACTAATGTTCAGTTCTCTTTGTCTTCTTGCTGTGCAGACCCATCTGGCCTGAGTACAAGGCAAGCCGGCAGACAGCCACCCAGCCCTCTCGTTTTCAGTTCTTAGCTGGGTAAGGGGTGCTGGAGTTTAAACGAGCCTCCAGTACTGAGTGAGCTTCTGCTGAGCCGCACCTGCTTGAGAACCAGGTCATCTGTTGCCCCAGAATTTTCTTTCCAAGTTGGAGTGTTGTTCATTTGTTCCGGTGGATGTTGAACCTTTGCAAGGTCCTGAGTTCAGTCTTCTGCACCCCACTCTCACCCTGCCCCCCCCCCCCACTTCCTGAAACTTAGTGGCACGCTAGTCCAGGCTGGGATCAAATTTGGGTTGATAGTCTTGTCTTAGCCTCTCAAAGTTCTGGCATGAACTGGCCAGAAGGCCAGCCTAAAAACTTTCTCTAAAGCAAGTTTTGGTAACAGAGTTAGAGTGGAAGGAGTGGGGGGGGGCTCCAGCCGGATGCCCGAAGCTCGGCACTTCTACAGAAAGAATGTTTTCATGCTCCTAGGCTTCACGTGTTCAGCCAGAGTTCTGCCTTCGTGGACCCCTGGCCCCCAGCCCCCACCCAGTGCCTTCTAGGGAGATTTGAAAACTTGGTTCTGTCTCAGTTCACAGTAGTTACAGGTTAGTGTAGCTTATCTCAGTTATGTGAAGCATCTGGAAGGGGGAGGGGCATCCTCCATAGGCTGCTGAGTCAAACAACTCTTGAGAATTGAGTGGGGGTTTTGTTTTTTTCTTCCTCTGAGGGCGTGGGGGGGGTGTACGAGACTGGGTTTCTGTGTAACAGAGGGCTGGCGGCTGGCTGTCCTGTAACTTGCTCTGTAGATTGCCAGCCTCTGCCCCTTGAGTGGAGTGCTGGGATTAAAGGTTTGTGCCATCACACCAGGCTTTTTGTTTTGCTTTGAGACCAAGAGTCACTGTGTTGCCCTTGCCTGGGATGGGAGAAGGGGCTGACTCGAGTCAGTAATTCTTCACTGCCCTGGGCTAGCCTTGGACTCCCTCATTAATCGAGGCTGCCCTTGAATGTTTGGCCCTCCTGATCTCACCTCTCAGGTCTGAGATTATAGCCTGTGCTGCTGCTCCGGGCTACGCACTAATAACGAGGAAGAACTGTTTTGGCTTTTTCTGAAGTCTTCCTATAGCCCTGACTGGCTTGTGAATCTACGCGTAGACCAGACTGGCCTCGAACATGCACTCATCTTCCTACCTCTGCCTCACACGTGTGGTAGCTTTGTAGTTCTACAAGATAATAATAGTCCCTGACTGCTGGGGTGTGTGTCAGAGCCCCTGAAGTCCACTGACCCTGAAGTTATCACAGCCAACTTCACAGTGGTTTGAAAATTGTGAAGTTTTGTTTTGTTTTTGCTTTTTCATTTGTTTAGGAGTGTTTTTAGTTTGTTTTCTTCTTAAGATTCTCTTTTTTTGGGGGGGGGGGGCCTTTAATCCCAGCAATCGGAAGGCAGAGGCAGGTGGATCTCTGTGAGTTCGAGACCAGCCTGGTCTACAAGAGCTAGTTCCAGGACAGGCTCCAAAGCTACAGGTTTTGAGGAACCCTGTCTCAAAAAACAAAACAAAACAAAACAAACAAACAAACAAAGATTCTATTTTATTTATTTTAGTTTTTGAGACAGGTCCTCACTATGTAGCTCTGGCTGGCCCAGAACTTGCTATATAGACCAGGCTGGCTCAAACATGAGATCCCCCTGTCCCTGCCTCCCATGTGCTAGGATTTGGAGCATGTGTCACCGCATCCTGCTCCGGTTTTGACATGGGGCCTCACTATTTAGTCTTAGCTGACTGGGAACTTGCTATTTAGACAGTGAGTAGACCATGTTGACCTTGAACTCCCAGAGAGCTGCCTCCCAAGTGTTGGGACTAAGGTTTACGGCCCAGCCTGATTTGATTTCTTTTAGTTACCTGTATACAGGAAGTTATGCACTTGTGAGTGTGTTGGGTCCCTTGGAGCTGCACCTCCAAGCATTTGCAAATGGTTATAGATTCTGTTGTAAATTCTGGGAAGCAAACCCTGGATTTTATAAGAACTCTTAACGCTGAGTCCTCACCAGCCCAAAAGAGTCTAGTCTGCAGTTTCACTTTTTCTTTCGGGGTAGTCATACAGAGTGCTCTATATTCTGGTGATTGTGGACATCAGCTTCTGCCTCACTCTGCCCTTCAGGATACGACCCTGCGGTCTGCCCAGTGCCCTGTGGGAGTGCAGTATTACACAGACTAGCTGTATTACTAAGGCATCTTGTGCCATGGGCTCAGTCTTCCAAATGTTGGAGTTACTGCCGTGTCCTTATCTAATGTCCTCACGAGCAGCTGGTTATACTAGAGATTGTCCACCAGTGAGTGCACCCCAGAGAGAGTGCAGCCAGGGAGAGCAGGTGTGTTTCTAACACAGGACCAAGAGCTACACTCTGCAGAACAAAACTTAGTAAGAACCACCCTTGAAAGTTACTAAATGCATAGTGTCTTCTGCTCTTCTTAATCTCGTTCCCGTGGGAGACTCAATTACTGCCCTTCCCATCCTGATTCAGAAAACCAGTTGGCTCTGGCTGCCCAGACTTCCCCACAGACTGCATTTTTCTTGCCCATGAGCTCATTGTTTTGGCTTCTTTGCCAGCCTGTTGGGGATCTGAGTTTCTGGTCCCCTGACTGGCTGGGGCTGCATTCCATTCAGAATTTCCCCACCCCCACTTGGTGTGATCACATGTGTGTGTTTGTTTATTCCAGTTAGCCTGGAACAAGGTGTGCTGGGAAAGAGGCCAAGAAAATAGTCACAGAAAAAGCTTCAGTGTTAGTATTATCCTGGATTGAAGAGGTTTGCAGCCTTTTTGAAGAATACGGTTTGCTGCGTGTCTCAAACTCATGGCGGTCTCTACCTTAGCCACCGCTGCATGCTAGAGTTATGAGCATGGACCACCATCATGCCTAGCATGTTATTTCTGAATCTCCTCTACCTAGATCTGTCCTACAGCCTTTGCTCAGCTCACATCTCCACTCTTTAGTGTGCCTGGAGAAGTCTCTGCCTTGGACATGGGGCGGGTAGGGGGGGCAGCTGGGCTGCCGCAGAGAAGCAGCTGTTAGGTTTGTTGCGCATGTTTCCTGAGGATGATAGTCTTGTTTATTTCCTTTTGACCCTGAGAACCCAGATCTGAGAAGTGCACTACAGCCGCAGGTGAAGGCTGCACAGAGGGGATTCTCCTGGTGGGGAACATCCCAGATTAATAGTAGAAGCTTGATGTGTCCTCTTGCCTTCCCTCTGCCATCCCTTAATTTAAAAAAAAAAAAAAAAGACACTGGGCAGTAGTGGCACACACCGTTAATCCCAGCACTCGGGAGGCAGAGGCAGGCAGATCTCTGTGAGTTCAAGTCCGGCCTGGTCTACAAAGCAAGTTCCAGGACAGCCAGGACTGTTACACAGAGAAACCCTATCTCAAAAAACAAAACAAGGGGACTGGAGAGATGGCGCAGTGGTTAAGAGCACTGACTGCTCTTCCAGAGGACCCGAGTTCAATTCCCAGCACCCACATGGCAGCTCAGAACTGTCTGAAGATCCAGTTGCAGGGGATCTGACATCTTCACACCATTGCACATAAAATAAAGTTAAATAAACCATAAAAAATATTTAAAAAAAAAAAAACAAAACCCATAAATTATGCCAACAGTTCTAGTCCAGCCTAGAAAAGGCAGACACAAAAGGATTGCCTTGAGTTCGAGGCCAGGCTGGGCTACAAAAAAGACCTTAGTCCAAGGAAAAATTAAAAAAAACAAAACAACAAAAACCTGCAGACAGCAGCTGTGGGAAGTGAAGTTCTGTCATTTCTCAGAACTCCCTCATGAGGCAGTGAAACAGAAACAGGGAAATGTTGTGAAATGTGTTGAAATGAGGGTGTGTGTGTGTGTGTGTGTGTGTGTGCACACGCCTGCGTGCTCTGGATCTAGTTGGGGCCCTTGGACATACTGAACACAAACTTTCCACCAAGGTGCACCCCAGCTCTGACCCGTCATCAGCTGCAGGAGCAGCCGCTCCGCAGAGCACCTTGGTGACCCTGGGTGCAGAGAGCCCTTGATGCCCGCCTGTCTCCTCGCAATCTCACTTTGGTGGTTAAAGTCTGGTCTGAAATAGAATCTCTTCCTTTCTGTGTTGTGAGCTATGAAGACAGCAGTGATCTGGTGTGGTGGTGTGAACTGCATAAGAGAATTCCGCCAGGAGTGGGGGCCAGCCCAGTCTATATAGGGAGACCCTGTCTTCAAAAAGAAAAGAATTGGGGTTTGAGAGCTGGGGAGGTGTCAGTTAAGAGCGATAGATGCTCTTGCAGAGAACCATAGTTCAGTTTCCCAGTACAGAGCTGCTCACAGAGACTAGTTCCAGCTCCAGGGGATGCAGTGCTCTCTGCTGGCCTCTGCAGTTACCTGTATGCAGAATTAAAAGAAGAATGCATCAATACTGAATGAAAGAAAAGCTTGTAGAATAAGGATTTGACCAAAAGTCCCAGATAAAGATCATATTTTTAAAAAATGTTGTTGGGTGGTGGTGGCGCACACCTTTAATTCCAGCACTCGGGAGGCAGAGGCAGGCAAATCTCTGTGTGTTTGAGGCCAGCCTGGTTTACAAGAGCTAGGTCCAGGAAACCCTGTCTTGAAAAAAAAAAAAAAACTAAATAAAAAAAAAAAAAAACAGGTGAACAGTCAATGGTCAGTCCTAGGGAGAGCAGGGCAGATGAGTTGTGGACTCAGCACCTCCCTTAGCGCAGGGGCTCGGGCACACAGTGTGCTACTCTCTTGCTGTGAAGCTTAGAAGAATCTAACGCGGAGCCAGCAAGATGGCTCAGCGCAGTGGGTGAAAGCCAAGTATGGAGACTTAAGTTCGGATCCCTGGACTCCTGTGGTAGAACTAAACCTGAAAGTTGTCCCCTAACTTTAGCAGTGGTATTTGAATGCCCCTTTCACACACAAAATAAACGTGGGTGATGCGTGCGAGCACACATGTGCACACTGTGTGGGCCCTTCACAGCTGAACCAACAGGTTTTGGTTCTCACACAGGAAATGAATGTCCTGATCTGTTTTACTTCTGTGGGAGTGGAATGAAGGAGAGGGTCTCATTCTGTAGCCCAGGGTGGCCTAGAACTCTTGATAATCCTCAGCTTCAGTGTTGGGGCAAAGTGGTGTGTCATGCCAGCTCTCTGGCTTCTGCACCATCCCAGGCAGACAGACCTGATGTTCCCTGCAGCTCCTCCTACCCACCTTTCATCCCCAGCCCTGAAATGCCGGCCTTTGAAGTTTCTCCCTGGCTCCCAGATGGAGAAGTCCAGATTAGTGACTGGTGCTAGTTACACTGAGGTTAACCCAAAGTGTCTCTCTCTCGTTAGCCGTAGGTACTTTCCTGAGCCTTTCTATTTCCTGTGCAAAGGTGCTTTTCTCGCCTCTTCACCTCCTGCAGCAAGCAAACCCCTGTCCTGAGACACCCCCACTCAGCCCAGGGATGGTGGGTTGGAAGGGTGCTGCTCCTTGGCTGCAAGAGAAGCTCCCCGATGCCATTCACTGGTAAGACAGGGAAAGCGAAATCTGCCAAACACTGGGTTTGGTGTGGTGGCACATATTTAGCACTTCAGGGGCACAGGGAAGGAAGAGCATCCCAAACTTCAGGCAAGCCAGAGCTACCAAGGGTCAGGCAAGAAAAAGAAAGGACCAGCTGGAAAGAACCCAGAGATGTGGCTCCTGAGTCTTGTCCTCCGTCCCACATCATTGGATCTTAAATGTCCACTTGGTCTCTTGGAAGAGAGTAGCTTGTGACAGACACTCGGGCACTGGGCAGCACTCTGCTTCCCTCCGGACCAGAAAGTAGAGTCTCCATGAGTAGATGTGCAGTGAGTGCTGAAACCCCACCGGGCTCACCTTTGCAGCTGTGCACAGCTGCTTACAGGGTGGCCTAGCAGGGCGGGGAAGTCTGGTCGCTAAATTTAGTAGAAAGGCTGCAGCTTAAATTGAGAGGGTATTTACCCCAGGAAGTAAAGAAGGGGGAGGGGCATCCCTACCCACTGGAGCTTTTAAAAAATACTGCTTGCCCAGGGCTTCATGCATGCAAAGTACACTCTCTCGCCCAGCTATGTCCCAGCACAGCTGATCTGAGTCCATACAGTTCCTCTGTATTCTAGAACCAGCTCCTCCCCCCCCCCCCATCAGACACGAGGAGGAGGAGGAGGAGGAGGACTCGTGGCCTTGTGTTGGCCTCTGCACGCTGGAGCCTCTGCACGGCATCTGCTCCTATCATCACCCCTGTCTCAAGGCTCACAGTCCAGTTCCTCTTTAGTCCTTCCCTAAATTCCCCCTTCTGCATCAAAACCAGGGGCTTCACCACACCTATTGCCTTTTGGGTTTTAACTTCCTTATTCAGACCCTCCAAGCGTTCCAGAGGTCAGCAAAGCAGTGGCTGGCCACACTGCTCTTTCTAGGGTGCGAGCGGAAAGGTTGCTGTAAGTCAGGTTTCCCAGAAATGTCAGCTCTGACCCCACACTGCTCTCAGTGACCAGAGGACAATCCTTCGGCTTACAGTGAGGAAGAAGGTAGGACCTCCTCTCCCCAGAGTCGCAGGCTGAAGGCTGGAAGCTCAGGGGCTGTCAGAAAAAGAGGAGGTGTTCATGATGTTGGGGGAACCCTGGAAGGCTGTGGCTGCATTCTCCACCTGTGATTGGCTCTCAAGCCCAGACCAAACCTGAACCTGCCCAGCAACAGCCCTAAGAGGCCTGAAAAGGGAGGGAAGTCAGCTGAGCTGTGGCCTCCACCCCAGTCCCGCTTCCAGGAACTGATGGGAGGGCCTGGGACCGAAGCCACCCCTCCCTTGCCCTGGGACTCTGCCTTCGCTGCCTGTCTGTCGGCTGGTTCCTGGACCCCATTTCCCTGGGCTCTGTGACTCTGACTTTCCTTCCAGGCTCACCAGAGAGAGACACATCTGACATCTCTTCAGAGGCAGGACATTCGTTTCATTATTATTATTAGTAGTAGTTTAATGTTTCAAGACAGGGTTTCCTTGTGTAGTCCCTAGCTGTGTGGAACTAGCTCTTTGTCTACAGACTGGCCTTGAACTCACAGAGACCCACCTGCCTCGGCCTCAGCCTCCCGAGTTTGGGATTAAAGGTGTACCCCATTCTTGTAGTCTCCTTGTGCCCTGCCTAGGACCGAAGTCAGTTTTTTGTTTTGTTTTTTTTTTCCTGGTGTTTTTGAGGTAGTCACACTGGCTGACCTTGTGATCCTTCTGCCTCAGCTGTGATCTCCCTGTGGCTCCCTGTCTTCTTTCTGCTTGGCCACACGCAGCCAAGGACAGCCTGAGTCCCAAGGCAGGGAGCCTAAGGGCTTTGCTGCGGTAGAAGGGACTCTGGACATGATCAGAACGCATCGACACCAGGTGAAACCGGGCCTGCAGGCCTTTGCTAGTGGCCAAACCCAACTTGTTAGAGAGGCAGGGATGGGATGGCGCTACCTCCAGGAGCCAGAACTCAGACCTCAGAACCACAGGGATCAGGGACCGGTTTGCTCTACGTAAAAAAGCTGTCCCCTTCACGGCACCTTTAACAAGTTATTTACTTTGAAAAGAACAGGGAAGGGGGCGGAGGGAGGAGGCCTGGTGAGGCGTCTCTAAGGAATGTGTCTCTGGCAGGACGTCCGGTACTGCCTTGACCACGCCTCCCTCATCCTGCACTTCCAGAGAACCAGGCTGGGCTCCTCTGATTCTGCTGAGCAAGGGAAGGGGGTAAGGTGCACCCATGGGAAGACAAGCGAGGGCCAGGGCGAGAGGGCCTGAAAAGTGGCCACACACACATACATTCGCACAGCCCGCTTGGCCCGGAAAAGTCCTACTGGATTTCCAGAGATTACAGGAAGAGCCTACTCAAAAGCCCACTGCTCCTAAACCGGGAGAGGCAGTGGCCTCTAGTGGCCAACGAGCCATCTGCACTTGTGGGGCAGAGCAGGATCCTGGGACTCTGAGCCAGGCTGCTCTGATCCGTACTCCATAGCCCTTGGGGCCTACCCTTCCTCCCATCCTAAGTGCTGGTCCCCTGCCCACACCATATTCTGGCCTCACACCGCTCAGACAGCGGGGTCCTCAGCATAATGAAGAGCGTCATTTGTCACAATCAACTTTAATAAAAAATAAATTAGTTCTGGGATGGGCCTCACTTTCGGTGTGAAGTGGGGGCGGGGGCTAGGGTGTCTTATGCTGACAGCTCTCTTTCATCCTCTTCACAACTGGTCCCTGCTCTGGAGAGGCCTGGTCCTTCCTGGGCAAGGTAGGATAGCAAGGGGAGGTAGGGATACAGAGGCTAGATAAGGGGCGGGGCGGGGGGCAGCAGGGTAGCTTAGACCTGACCTGGAAATCAGGATTGGGACACGCACTGGAACTTGTGGGGGCACACTTTAAGTAGCTCAGACTGGTGTGGAGAGGTAACCCTGATCCTCCTCAGCCCAGAAAAAATCCCGGAAAACAAGCGTGGCCCACTTCCCACCCTTCCCCAGTCTGCTTTTAGGGAAGTGGCACATACGCGAGGCAGACACCCGGATAGTCCAGGTTCACATCTCGGGGCGTCACGCTATAGAGCAAACCCAACAGCAGATGAACAGTCCCCTTATCTCACAGCGGAGGACACTGAGTGTCTCTGGTGGCACTGAGACCAGGTGAGAAGCCAGAGAATTCAGAGTGGGCTCGTCAGTGGGTGCCCAGTGCTAGCATAAGAAAACCGTGAAGAGAAAAATCTCTTGGACCCATTTCAAGCAGGCTCCAGCTGGGACCGCTCCAGGACGTGGGCGCAAGAGCGGCAGCAGGTAGCTGTGTAGTAGGGGTAGACGCAGAGCCGGGCTTGTACCACCAGGGGGCAGTGTGGAGAGTTGTCCTTGCATTGGTCATCTGAAGCCAGATCAATGGCACAAGACAGGACTGACATCATCTCTCTGAAGTGTAATACCCACTCCCACCAGCTTTCTCATCTGCCCACATTCCAGCTAATTCTCCTCTGCTGGGGGTGGGCAGGGACGCTCTTTACCCGGGCGCTGGTGGCAGGGCTGGCTGTTACAGGACCGCTTTCGGGAAGGTCGCAGGTGAGGAGAGCATCGGGCGCTGAGAGTGTGGTTGGCACTCAGGCACTGGACTTCCCGTGTCTGTGTGCCTCCCTCGCAGGAGCGAGAACACTGGAGAGACCATAGCCATCAGTCAACATTATAAAGTTCCCAGGGCTGCTCCTCAGACTACCCCCTCCCTCTCTGAAAGATAGCAGAGGAACATTATCCAGGGGCATAATAAAATCCCAATGGACAAGGTCCACCAGTCTCCCGAGTCTACAGGAAGTGGGGCAGCATGAGCGCTCACCTGAGTTGTCCTGGGCCGAGTGCAGGGAGAAAAGCCCTCTTTGCTAGAGGCCCGTGTGGAGCAGGGCAAGGGAGCCAGGCACTCACCGCACTCCAGACAGTAGAAAACCATCGGTCCTCACAGGCCTGCCCCTGACAGGGCTGCAGCGCAGGGGGCCTGGGTAGGTGGGAACAGTCGCTGGGAGAAGTCACATTGAACTCGCCTCCCAGTTTAGACACGCAGATGATGTCTCTGTGCTGCGTGCCAGATCCACACTCCGAGGAACACTGTGTAAACAGGGAAGAGAGTTCACTCCAGTTCCCGATGTGGGACCCATCAGGACTGGCTTCCCTCCTGCCCCTCATCTCCGGCCCTCAGCTGACCTCACTCCAGGGCCCTGTGTACCAGCGCCATGTCCTTTCACAGGGCCCTAAGCTGCAGGCACGCATGTCAGGAGGGCGGCTTCTGAGAGGACAGCCCTGCTCAGCGCTTCCTGCTCCTGCTTCCTGGTCCCCCTGGAGGGTCTCCCCACTCCTAAGGCAGACCACAGAGCGCCTCTGGATTCCTGTCCCGCACTCGGCTGAGCACTGTTGAGAGGGAGAGTGGCCTGTGAGAAGGGAGGCTGGACAAGAGGGGAGGGCCCACATCTGGGGAGTTCAGGAGTGCCCTGGGGTACCAGCCTGTAAGAGGAGGCAGACAGCTAGGGTTCCAGACTGGCCTCGAACCTGGCATGAAGCTGAGATAACCTTGAATTTCTTATCCTCTTGCCTCTACCTCCTGGGTGCTGGGATTACAGGTGTGTGCCATTACACCGGGTTCATGGATACTGGGGATCAAAAGTAGGGCCTCGTACATGCTAAGACAAGCATACTACCAGTTTAACTACATCCCATCTCATTTTAAAATAAAACTTTATTGCTATGTTATGTAATTATTATTTATTATTATTATCTTATCTTAATAATCAGGGTCTCTTATGTAGTCCTGGCTGTCCTTGAACTCACAGAGATCCTCCTGCCTCTGCCTCTGCCTCCGGCCTGCGCCACCACCCAGCCGGTGTGTAGTGAATGAGTGCAGAGGAGCTGGCTCTCTCCCTCCCCTGTAGGGCCCAGGGACCTCACTCAGTTGTCAGGTCAGGCTTGCTCAGTGAGTGCTCTTCACCTACGGAGCCACCTCACCAGACCCTCTCATGTCTTTTTATTTTGTTATTTTATGTGTCGGTGTATGCCGCATATGCTCACAGAGGCCAGAAGAGGGCGCCAGATCTGGTGGAGCTGGAGTTACCAGCAGTTGTGAGCCACTCTCTGTGGGTGCCGAAAACTGATCCCAGGTCCTCCAGCAGAGCAGGGAGCCGGCTTAAGTACTGAGCTCTCTCTCTCCAGCCCATTTTTTTTTCTTTTTTCTTTCATTTTTGTTTGTTTGGTTGTTTTTTGTTGGTGGTGGTGGTGGTGGTGATGTTTTTGAGACAGGGTCTCATTTTGCAGCCCTGGCTGGCCTAAAACTCAGTATGTAGACCAGACTGGCCACGGACTCACAGATGTCCACCTGCCTTAACGGGGTCAAAGGTGTGCACCGCCTCACTCAGCCTGCCTTTGTTTTTAAGACAGGTTCTGCTCTACGTCATGTAGCCTGGAACGTACTACGTGGTCCAGGCTGACCTCTCACATCGGCCTCCAGGCCCTAAAATGACAGGTGGGAATGCAAGCTCCCCACTTAGCTCTGAGTTCCTAGGCCAAGAGAAATAAAAGTTTATCGAGCTGATTTGGACAGGTTGTGATGGGGGCTTGGGACATGGTCACCAGGGAAGCCTGACTTGCCCACCTTGGAACTCCAGTCGCTGTGGAACCAGGCTGTGGTGCAGGGTCCCATGTCACAGGCCTCTCTGCTGGGTGGTGGGGGAGGCCCGGAAGCGCACTCCTGCTTGCTCACTTCGTCGCCGTTGCTTCCCACGCACCGGACTTGTCGGCTCCTCTGACCGCGGCCACAACGCACTGAGCACTGAAGGATGAGAAAGCAGAGACCGGGCATCACCCATCGTCCTCCAGCCCTCCTGCAGAACCAGGGCTTTACAAACTGTGGGAGCCGAGCTCACGGCTCCAGGCTGCCCATCCCAGTGCATCTCCCTAATGTTGGGGTTCCATGTAGGTCTTGTTTGTAAAGTTTCTGATGACAGAGAAAATGGTGGGAAAACCACTGCCCTGGCTCTTCTCAAGGGAACTCCTCACCTTCACCCGCTCACCTGGCTCCAGGGGGAGCTAATCTCCCAGTGGCCGCAGAGGTGCAGCTGACAAGGCTGGGTGATGTTGGGCCGGGGAAGATGTCCACAACGCTCTGGAGGCACAGAGGAGCCACCGCCTCCAAATTCTTGTCTGCAGAGCAGCTGGCGGTGCTGGGTGCCAGGGCCGCAGGACCGGCTGCAGGATGTCCACTCCCCAGCCTCCCAGCTGTGAACGTGGGCGGGCAGAGAGAAAGACGGGCAGAGATGTGTGGGGATGCCAGGCTGGGACCCTCAGAGGAGAAGAGCACATTTTACACTTGGAGTCTGCATTTCTAGCCGGGAAGGAAGCTGCCAGGGTTTCCTCACAGTCTAAGGGACGCCAACCTTTCTAATCTAACGTCTTCCTGCAGCCAGGAGCTATGAAATTGCTCCAGAGTCCAGTAAGAAGGTTGTGGACTAACCTTCTCTGTGGACCATACTCACTATGGGGGACACGGGGGCCCATGGCAGGGTTCAGGGGAGGCTGGGGGTCTGGCACCCGTGGTACAGCTCTGTTCATCCAACTCCTCTCCTGACTCACGGGAAATGCAGAGGAAAATGGGGCGCCAAACACCTGAAGGGGATAAGAGGGCAGCCAGGGGAGGCAGGAACTCAGAGCCCAGTTCCAGCGAGGTTCCAGACACAGGGTCCAGTACAGACCCACGGTCCAGGAGATGGAATCTATATAGATACACTGAATAGGGGTTTGGGCTGAAGCGCCAGCAAGACAAGCATGCAGGCTCACCTTTGCCGCAGGACGCTGAACAGTCGGAATGCCCCACTTGCTTCCAGTATCCGGCGGACCCCAGGGATGTCCTGGCGTGAGCCAGGGCGGGCACTTGGGGAATCCGCACCTGACGCTGGAGGGTGCCTGGTGCCCGAACTGGGCGGGGAGCGGGAGCAAGTAGGGGCTCTCCCCTCAGCATCTCTGCAGGGAAGTCCAGGAGCCGGATCAGATGCTTCTCTGCAACCCAGGCACCCCGCCACAGCCGCACCCCTTTTGTGGGTCTGAGGATCCTAGTTTTACCAGGCTGAAGTTGAAGGGCTGGAGGCTTGGCGGAGGGGCTCTCCGGGACTGCAGGAGGGGAGGCGATGACATACTGATAAGAAACACCAGGGTTGTCCTCTTGAAAGATCATCTGAGGAGAGAAAATAGTGAATGTTTGGGGTGACAAGAGGGGAATACACCAGATTTCTCCCTAAGGGACCCCCCCCCCCCACTGCTCTGCCCTAAGGGGCCTCCCTCTCCAGCAGTCTAATGCCCCACCTCCCGCCTCAGGCTTACATAGACATCCACGGGCTGGGTGGTGGGGCCTTCTGCTGACAGACTCTCCCCCTTGCCTTCCTCCCGAGGAGGACGGTTATACTGGAAGACAGTCCCGACGGCCGAATAGGACCCGGGAGGATCCACAGCCCAGTTTCCGTTGATAATGGAGCGGCCCCCAGGCCCTCGAAGTGCTGAAAGACAGAAGCCTGAACTGAGTGATAGTGGTATACCTTCATGAGCCTTGGTGCATGCCAACTGCCCAGAGCCCTAGGACCTCAGGACCTCAGCCATACACCTCCCTCACCCATTCTGCCAGGCTTGGGGGAGGCCACCAACCTCTTCCTGTTTGGCTTTCTGCTGTGCTGAAGAGGGAAGGCAGATCAAAGAAACAGGGTGGACTGGGACTTAGGTCCAGTTTCTCACCGAGGTAGTTGGAACTGGGTCGGAACTGGGAAATCTGAAGATGGGTGGCTCCCGCAGGGATCCACAGGATCTTCTGATAGCCCAAGGGGCCCCCTCGGTCAGTGAGGTTTCCCGAAACGAGCCGACAGGTAGAGCCATCACCTCCACAGACTCCGCAACCATCTGGACGCCTGCCAGAGCCAAGGATCCCATCACAGCCGGGGCTCTGGGAAAAGTGAGGTGAGGCAGGGGCCACACAAAAGCCAGGCACACCTCACACCCGGCCCTACTCCACACAGGGCTCCCAGTTCACCCCCTGACCTGCTCCTCCATCCCCAACCAACTGACGAGAAGCCTAGCCAAGTCCGGTGGGATCCTGCTTACAACCCCTGGACAGCAAGAACCTCCCTTTGGCCACCCCAGTCTGGTGTTTCCACTGTTGTAATAATAAATTAAAGGAGGTTGTGTGTGTGCGCGCATGCGTGCACGCATGCATGCTAGTGTGGAAACCAATACCATGACCCCCTCACCAACACCCTGCTCCCCCTCACCAGGCAGCGACCCGCAACACAAATATCTAGGGATCCAGGCTGACACAGGGTCCCGTCCTGAACCTTTTCGGTGTGACGGACATAGAATCGGAAGCCACGGGGGCGGCAGTTTAGTTCACAGCGCTGGGAACCCTGAACTGAGGGATAAGATATGAGAGTTAGCTGGGGTCCCTAACGGAGGAAGCACCCCAGAGTCCTGGTAGTCATCCTGAAGTTGCTGTGGAGGAAGGGAGGGTGCAGTTTCTATGCTTAGGGTTTTGTTGGTTTTTGCTTTTGTTGTGCTATGTGGTGTCAAGCTTATGAATTTTACTGATTCTCCTACCTCATTCTCCTAAAACAGGGGAAGTTCTGCACCTGGCCATCAAAAAGGTGGGTTTGTTGTTGCTGTTTGGAGTGTGACTGGAGTGGGGTACTCATGTGGGAGTCAGAGGACAGCTTGCAGGAGTGGGTCCCCTCCTTCTGTGATGGGTCTGGGGACCAAACTCGGACCATCAGGCTAGAAGCATCTTTACCCATTGAGCCGTCCTACCGACACCTGTGACTGTGAGTTCATAACCCATGAAGGTTTGTCTTGGTGACAAGCTGACAAGTGGACAGTAACTTGGGAGCGCCCGCTATGACAGTGCGAAGATGTCTCTGCTGGCACCAGTGACCCCATCACATTCACACCAAAAGGCATCCCAGCCCACCCCTGTCCCGACCATCCACCCATCACTTTCTGAGCACTTGGCCCTTCTCAGGCCAGGGCTGAGTCTGCTGAGACCTGAGAATTAAGACACAGGATGCAGAGAGGGGCCACCCAAACCCGAGTCAGCCCTGCCAGGGGACTAGAAAGTGCACCTTCAGTGAAGGGCTCCCACTGGTACAGCTGGCCCATGAATTCCTGGGAGTCAAAGGCGGCACACTGCAGGGCTCTGGGGTCTGGCTGCTCAGGGGGGCAAAGCTGAGGAGGTAGATACAAAGCATCAGAGCCAGAGAGGAAACCTGGGGTGCAGGCTAGGGCTGGACTAGGGACTGGATACTGGTGGATCAGCTCCCCAGAACACCAAGGTTCCTGCCCTGAAGTTAGAACCACCACCCTCGGGTCTAAGCACACAAGCTGAGGACTCAGGTCGAGGACTCGGGTCAGGGGACATCCATGAGAGCCTAGGGTAGGGGACCCGGAGAAGAGCTCACCTCTTGACTGCAGGCTCTCAGCTGCTCACTTTCCCCAGAGCATTTTGGAACAGGGCTACCGGGAGTAAAAAGGCTCCAGAGGGGGCTGGAGTCTCTTGTCAGAGGCAGCCAGCCTTCTGGGGACCTGGGAGGAGTCCCTCGAGGTCTCCAGTGCCCCCTGTTCTGTTGGCCTCGACTCCGACTCCGGGGGACAGAAGGGAAAGGATGAGGGCGTGGCTCTGCTCCCTGGGGACTGTTCCAACCCTGGGAAGATGGCATCCGTGGCCCAGGGGATCCCTGGAAAGACCTACTGTCTCCAACGAAGGACGTGGGTGAAGGGATCCCCGTGTCAGAGGGAGCAGAACCGCTTCTGGGGGGCACCTCTATCTGAGTACTTCCAGGCTTTGGAGGTTCAGCTGAGGGGGAGCTGGGATGGGCATGTAGTTCGGGAAGCTGCGTTTGAGGGCTGCGGTCTGCAGGGGCTACTTCTGTGCTTAGAGGCTGGGATGGAAAGGACCCTTTCCCTGTAGAGTTGTTGGGTTGCTCCCGTCTGGGTCTGCGGGGGTGCCTGCGGCTCCGGTGCAGGGGCAAGGCGAAAGGCACTCTCCCATAACCAAACATCCCTGGCTTGATAGGGTCTCGAACCCGGGACCTGAGAGCATGGTGCAGACTCGAGTCATTGCCTAGCCCGTCTCCCCAGTCCGCGTCCTGAAAGATCAGCCTGCAGAAGTGAAGCCCCCTTGCCCCTTTCAGTTCCTCCACCTCTCCCTGCGCTGCTGTGCCCTCAGGGCCTCACCTCTGGGCCCCTTGAGTCTCTTGGGTCTTCTCTCTCCCCAGTTGAGAAGCAGGACCTTGAAGAGGGCCACCCCTTCCCCGAGGTGGTGGTCTGTACAGGGACTGGGGTTCCCGGGCAGTCTGGGTTCTGAAACCCTGATCCCGACCCCGGGGCCGGAGAGCTTCTGGATGTCTTGGGGGTCGGGGAGGAAGGGATAGGCCAGGGTGCAGTTCACATGTTCGGCTTCTGCGCTGCACCCCCACCCCACAGGGCTGGGAGCAGGGGGCCCACCGGCCCCAATGTCCCCAGAGGCCCTCAGGAACCTGGTCTTCCTCTGATGGTGTCTGAAGAGAAGGTCCAAACAGCTGCACGGGGGTGGGAGGGCACACAAAGTCAGAGTTAGTGTCAAAGGTCAAGGGTTGTTAGTTGTCCAAGGTCACATGTGTTGGAAGGGCCAGACTCCAGCCTTTGTGTTAGCTAACTAAAAGGGAGGGAGTTGGCAGGGACACTGGGTGGGCCAAGCCTGGACAAGGGGCTGAAGTCTCCCAGTGAGAATGTAAAGCCTCCCTAAAGGGGAGGCCAGGGCAGAGTAGAGGGACCCAGGGTAGAGTAGCAGGGGCTCCCTGGGCCAGGGCTCACCTCCTGATCCTGGCAGAGCTGAAGAAGAGGCAGAAACAGCATCACACATAGCCAGAGCCTGCACGTCAGGGGGTGGGGGCCGTCAGAGGGAGCCAGGAGTGTTACGACATTACCCACCCCCACCCAGGCTCTCCACATCCTGGTTTCCAACTTCTCAGGAAGCAGAAGTCCCTCGTCACGTGCCAGGCCTCTTCTAACAATCCCTACCTTCTCTTTTTCTTTTCTTTTTTGATCTTTCAAGACAGGGTTTTTCTGTGTTGCCCTGGTTGTCCTGGAACTAGCTCTGTGGACCAGGCTGGTCTTGAACTCACAGAGCTCCACCTGCCTCTGCCTCCCGAGGAGTTTAAGGCATCTGCTGCAACTGCCCAGCCCCTTCCCTGCTCTTACTATTAAAGACAGAATGGTCTCTCTGCACTGACAGCCCATGCTCTTACCTGCCCAAGCAGGTCTCCATTGCTCTTCCCTTGACTGCCCCTGGGCTGGGGAGCAGGGGACAGGGTAGCTACTCTGGCATCTGGGCACGGAGGGTGTTCTGAGGAAGAAGCAGCACACTGGTTACCCTCTAGATAGCCGGGATACTGAAGGGCTGTCTCAGCACAGCAACAGCAGGGCAGAGGGAAGATCGGTCCACCCCTTTAGTACCTAAGGGTGGGAGCAATAAAGAACGCTGTCTTTGTCATCTGCTGAGACCAGGGTGGGGGGCTGACCTCAGCCTTCCAGTTCAACTGAGTCCCTCCCTATGGCCCAAGATGGGCTTAGCTCCTCTGGGAGCCCGAGGAGGGGCAGTGCGTAGGCAGCTGGACCAGGACATTCTTTCTCCACAGCTCTAGGACCTAGAGGAGGCAGGCTATGCCAGGCGCCCCTATGAGCAGTCAGCCAGAGGGCCCTTGGCACCAGGTGTGGGGGCAAAAGCCCTAATCCCACCCTTTGGGATGGGGAACAGAAGGATCAGGAGTTCAAGGCCAGCCTGGGTGACATGAGGCCCCCCCTATCTCAAAACAAACAAACAAAAAAACCTCCTTCCCTAAAACCAAGTCAAACCAAAAGAAATCACAGGAGCGTTCCTTTCCTACCTGCCTCCTGCCTCTTTCTTCCCCTCTTAGCTAAAGCTCCTTATAGACGGCCAGGGCATCTGGGCTACCACAGGCCCTTTCTTGTCCAAGGGATAAGCTAAGCGGGCTAAGGGCAGTGACTTAAGCTCCCTGTGGGTGCCAGCATCCACAAGGCACTGGCTCACGCCGACTTAGTTCATGTACAGCTAGTTTTCTTCTTTTTATTTTTTCTTCCAATTCGCAGCCAAAATGGCTGGGCACCTAGAAAGGGAAGAGGCAGTCATAGCCGCTCAGACTTCCCAGTCAGCAGCTTCTCCTGGTACCAAGGAAGTCCAGCCTGAAGTCTAGCCTTGAACACTGGGTACCCCGTCCTCCAGGCCTGTCTCTCCCTACCCCCTGCCCTCCAGCCCCTTCCTTCTCACCCACGCCCCTCATCCCATCTCACTTCTGCTTTCCAGGAAAAACACTGTTTCTGTTGGATCTGAATGGCACCACCAGAGGAATCCAAGGGTTGCTGGCCAAGACAGGCCAGCCCAGGGCAGGCGAAAGCTAGGTCCTGCTCCTCCTCCCCCTCCCCAGGACCCCGGAGCTTGGGAATTTGCAGAAGGGAACAAAGTGGCCGAGCCCTCTCTTTCCCCTTGCTGGGCCAGCCATGTTCAACCCACCCACCAGCCCTCTACCTGCCCGCTCTGTGAGGCTGGAAGGAAGGAGAAGGGGTGATGGACACACCTGTGTCTTCTCCGATGCTGGTCCCCTCTCCACCTCCCTCTGCTTCTCTCTACTCCCCCAGGTCTGTCTGTCCCTGCTGCCTCTCCGTGGTCTACCCAGTACACATAATCCTGTCCTGAGCTGGCTTTGGCAGCTCTCTGGAGAAGTGAGGGGTGGGGGGTGAAGAGAACTCCTGGGGCCAGGGCCAGGCCTGGCTCCCTCTCTGGAAAAGTCCACCCCACCCTCCCCTGCATAGGGGAGCAGAAGCAGACTCCCCCCTCCCTGCACAAATGTATGCTTGTTGTCCCTTTTCATGCCCAGGGTGTGGAAGGCATAAGTTGGACGTGGGCACCCTGAAGTCAAGGTAGACCCTGGTAAGGACCAACCTGAGCTGCTCTGGTCACGCCCCACACTGGGTCATTGACGTCAAGGAAAGTGACCTGCACAGAGCTAACTCCTTCACCCTCGGGCTCACCTTGGGCAAGTGAGCCATTGCTGGGGGAAAGAAGCGCTAGTAAGTACTGGACTGGCTGAGGAGAGTTGCTGTCCCGTCAGAATTCCATCCCAACAGGTGTCTTTCTTTTTCCTCAGCCTCTCCCAACAGGCTGAGCTGTGCGAAGGGCACTCACCCGCATCCCTCCCGGACACCCTAGCCCTGCGTTCCCGGAGTGCAGGCGTCGGGTCGCATCCTCTCGAAGCCCCTCGGGGAGGAAGCGGGCGGCGCCGGCTTGCAGGGAGGTCCCGTATGTTTTCCAACTTCACTATGTGACTTAATAGGAATCTTGGCTCAAGTCCTCGCCCGGGTGATGGGACCAGACCCCCTCCCCAGGAATTCGCCCCAGGGTCCGCTGTTCTGTGACCAGGAGAGCCCGGGCGGGGGTCGGGGAGGCTCTACCTTCTCTGCGGCCGCTCTCTCCAGCTGCCCTCCGCGGCGGCCACCGCGGCTGGGAGCCTGGGGACAGCGCCGCCCGCGGCAGGCTCCGCCCCGCGCCGCCTGCGCTCCGCCCGCCACGCGCCGGCCACAACCACCCACCCCGGGAGCTCCCGACGGCTACGAGCCGTGCTGCCAGGCAGCGGGCACCGCTCCCGCGCCCACCCCGAGGCTTGGGACCCCACCGACCCTGGCAGAGCGGCCTCTGGTGGACCTTGTACCCGAAAAACACGGGCAAGTCGCGGACCGCAGGGGCATTCACAAACTGGACCCATGTGGCCCTGCGCAAGCTTAGATCCACCCAAACCGAGGCCCTCTCCTCCACGCAGCCCATGCCATCCTCTCCGCTTTTCCCATGCTGGGCAGTGAACCATGTGGCTCTGATGGCCGAGGACGTCTGTGAGCCTCGGTTTCTTCATCCATAAAAATTTTACACCCCGGAGCTTAGCGGAAGGAATGCACGTTGAATTATGAGTCAGACAAATTTGGATTTGAATTTCAGTTTGAGCGCTTGCCAGCTCTGTGGTCTTTCATGAGCACTTGAACTTCAATGCCGCAGTGTCGTCTGTAGAATGGGAGACTGATGTGTATATTAGGCAGGAAATGTCTGTCCATCTCCGTGTGGAAGACTGACTCAGAAGGGGTGTCGAGTGAAGAAGGAATAAAAAAGGCTTTTACTTTTTGTGCTTTTTGTTCTATTTATATTGTTTGTCTTTTTGTAAATATTTATTTGGCTCTTTATTTTCGAGGCAGGGTCCTATTATGAAGTCCTGGCCGGCCTGGACCTCACTGTATAGACCAGGCTGGCCCCCAGTTCACACAGATCCACCTGCCTTGCTTCTGGATTAAAGTCGTGCACTACCACACCTGTCCAACCTTGTAAATTTTCTGAAAGACGAAAACACATAGTGCATGGTTGTATATATTTCTAATCTCAGGACTTGGGTGGCTGAGGCAGGAGGACCACTGCAAGCTCAAGACCAGCCTGGGAAAGCCAGTAAATTCTACAGACTCTGTAGCAGACTGGGCTACAGAGTGAGACCATCCCAATCTCAACAACAATAAACAACACCCAAATAAGGGCAAAGAGATGGCTCAGCCATTAAAGGCCAGGCTCTCAACCAAAGTGTCAAAACATTATAGAAGTACTAGCAACATTGTCTTGTGACCCCACAGAACCACAAAAGCCCTTGATGTCCTGCCTAATATTTCTTGGATAGCTTTTGCTGAGGGCACAGAAGCTAAGCCTCCGTCCTCAAAGTGCTGAGTCAAGTTAGAATAGGCCCTGCCAGTGAGCATTGACCTCCTCGGATTTAACATGGGGCTCTGTGGGAGCAGGAGCCGTCTCAAAGATGACGGCTGTGCACATAAAACAGTCCTGAGCTGGGCTTTACATGCTGGAAGCCCGGCTTCCATTCCCAGCCCTGGATAAAGCAGAATACTATTGTTTGTTATTGAGACAGGGCCCTGCAAATACAGGACAGGCTGTGGAAACTCACCATGAACGCCTCTGGCTTCAGCCACCTGAGTCTGGGATTACAATATTGGGATAAGCCAAAACTTTAGCCTTATTTGAAATTTAACATGCATATTTTGTTTTCTCAGGAAATCCCTACATTCTTTCGGCACAAGCACGGCTTAAACCCTTTGCTTTTTGTGTTCTGTATCCGTGGCTGGTAGAGTTACAGGAAATATGAGATTGGTGGTAATAAGTGTGATCCTAGCGTTAAAGAGGCTGAGGCCTGCAGGAGGATTGTGAACTCAAGGCCACCCCAGAGGTAGAGGCCCAGGAGGTGACTCAGAGGTTTAGAGCACTTGCAAGGACCGCGGTTCCATTCCCAACACCCTCATGGTGACTTTCAACTGTACACCAGATCCGGGAGATCCAGTGCCTTCTTCTGACCTCCCTGGGCTCCAGGTATGCGCACGTTACATGTACATATGTACAAGCAAAACACTTACACACAAAAAATTTATTAAAAGGTGATGGAAGGAAGCTTGGCTTTAAAAGGGGGAAGAGAGCAGGAGCGGGGAGGAAAAAGAGGGAACAGGAAAGGAAGGAATAATTCCGTTTGAACTGGTCAGGGAGCTGGAGAGGAGAAAACTGAAGTTTTGTTTCTAGTGCTCAAGTGTAGGGCTTTGCAGTCCGGCTCCGTGGGATCTGACCACTCCTTCTGCAGGCATGGCCTCATGTACACATACCCTCCCCCACACATATAAACATAACTTAAAAATAGCTGCCTATTGTGGCACACACCTTTGTTTTACTTTATTTTTTAAAGACTTGTTTTTGTTAGCCGGCACGGTGGCACACACCTTTAATTCCAGCACTTTAGATGTAAAAGCAGGTGGATCTCTGTGAGTTCCAGGACAACCAACGCTACATAGAGAGACCCTACCTCAACCTCCCCCCAAATATATTCATTTTATGTGTATGAGTATTTTGCTCACATGTATTTTATTTTGTTTTGTTTTTTGTTTTTTTTTTGAGACAGTTTTGCTCTGTGGCTTTGGAGCCTGCCCTGGCACTAGCTCTTGTAGACCAGGCTGGTCTCGAACTCACAGAGATCTGCCCACCTCTGCATCCGGAGTGCTGGGATTAAAGGCACTGCCCAGCTCTCTCTGTGTATACTCGGTACCTGCAGAGGACAGAAGAGGCCAGTGGGTCCCTTGGAATTGGTGTTCCAAGTGGTTGCTGGAAAACAAACCTGGGTCTTCTGCAAGAGCAGTGATCACTCTTAACCACTGAACCATCTCTTCAGCTGTATTTTTTTTAAAAAAAGGTAAAATAAGTTGAAATTAGTATATTTTTAAAGAATCACCTCGAGCTAATTTTAGAGATTTTTTTTTTTTTTTTACTCTGTGCGTGTGTGCTCAAGAAGGTCAGTAGACGGTATCAGATCTCTTGGATTCGGAATTACAGGTAGTTGTGAGCTGCCTGATCTGGGAACCGAACTCAGGTCCTCTGCAAAAGCAGCAAGCTCCCTTACCCCCTATGTCTCTCCAGCCATGCCCTCTGCCCTAATTCTTTCTGTTGAGTTATAAAACACTCTAATTTAGAATTTTTGACAGGTCACTAAAAATACCCAAAACAAACTTTAAAATCACAAAGTATGTTGGGTGGTGGTGATGCACGCCTTTAATCCCAGAAGTTGGAAAGTAAAGGCAGAGGCAGGTGGATCTCTGTGAGTTCGAGGCCAGCCTGGTCTACAGTGAGTTCCAGGACAGTCTGGTCTACAGTGAGTTCTAGGACAGCCAGGGAGACACAGAGAAACCTTGTCTCAAAAAAACAAAAACAAAACAAAACAATACCCGAAACCAAAAACCAAAAACCAAAAAAACAGCATAAAGAACCCCACCAAAAACAACTACAACGACAAACCTGCACACACAAAGGTGTCACTAAACATGACAGAGGCCTCCCTGGGGGCCTCTCCTTAACGGGGCTCAGATCCTGGGTCTGTGAAGGCCCTGAGCTAACGCCCCTGTCTGGAGGTGTGTCTTCTCTAAGGACAGCTGTGGACACACAGTCCTAACCCAGAGGTGTATTTATAGAGCTGGTTTCTCGGAGGGGGAAAGCCCCTTTGCCCGTGCTGGGGACTGCATGAACGGAGGATCAAAGGCAATCTGCCTCGTGGGGGCGGGGAGAAGGTTTTTAGGCCAGACAGTTTTCAGTGCTGACCCTGGCTGCCCAACGCCCCTCACCTCTGAGGACACCAACTGCAGGACAGGCAGGCTTTCCAGCCTGGAGGGGAGCGGAGGGAAGGCTGTTGACGCTGTTGACATTTCTAACTGCGGGGAACTGAAGGACACAAATAGTCCTTCCCATTAAGAGATGGCTGTGCACCAAAGAGCTCCACAGCTGTCACCTCCCTGGGTCGGTGCCTGCAGCACTTTCTGACACCTCAGCTATTTTGTGGGTCCCCTCTGGAGCATAAAAAAGCATTTTTTCTTTTTTTTTTCTTTCTTTTTTTCTTTTTCTTTTTCTTTTCTTTTTTTTTTTTTTTTGTGGAAAATTATATAAGGGTTGGGACTAAACCAGGCCCTGGTGTCTTTCATCCCAGGAGGCAGAGACAGGTGGATCTCTGTGAGTTCAAGGTCAGCCAGGTTTACAAAGTGAGTTCCAGAACAGCCAGGTCTGTTACAAAGAGAAACCCTGTCTCGAAAAACCAAAAAGAAAACAGAAAAGGCCTGGGCCTAGTATTCATGCCTGCTATCCCAATATTTGAGAGGTTGAGGCGAGAGGATTGCTCCAAGGCCAGGCTAGGCTACGGAGTGAGTCCCGGGCCAGGCTGGGTTACAGCGAGGCCCTGCCTTTAAAGAGCAAGCTAAGAAAATTGTGCAAGAAGCAGACGTTCACTCAAAAGCACCTCTTGGGAAGGGGCAAAGAGAAGACAAAGTGTGCTGACTGAGCTGGGCGTGGTGCTGAGCGCTTGTAATTCCATCATTTGGCAATCAGAGTCAGCCTAGCCAAGGTTATCTTATACCATAAGGCCCAAACAGACAGCAAAAGCTCACTTGTAACATGGCGGTGCCGGCTTGTTGGGGTTTCTGTCCCGCCCGGTACCCCACAACCAGCAAGCCCCAAATAAAATCATACAGAGATCTCCATAAATTATAAAACTGATTGACCCATTAGCCCAGGCTACTTATTAGCTCTTGTAGCTTATATTAACCCATTATTCTTCTCTATGTTAGCCACATTGCTCGGTACCTTTCTCAGGGGGGCAGCTCACATCTTGCTTCTCGGTGGTCTGGGCAGGAGTGGGAGGAATGGGCTTCCTTCTTCTCAGAATTCTCCTGTTCTCATCCCCCGCCTCTACTTTCTGTCTGGTTGACCCACCTATCCTTCCTGCCTGGCCAGTCAGCTTTTATTTAAAACATGATTGACAGAATACAGACAATTCTCCCACACCACTCACTGATCATACTTTGTGTTCAAAACGCCCTGCATGCTACCATCCAACACAGGACAAGCCCCGCCTGCAGGTGCAATCGTAGGTAAACAGCAGAAGGCCACAGGTCCGGGCATGGGGCCTGCTCCTGTGCTAAATGGCCATGCTGTCAAACTGCCCTTTGGAGCTGTGTGTTGACACACACACTTGGGTTGGTCTCTCCCTTCGTTGGGGAACCTTGTTTTTGCAGAGGGCAGTTGTCCATCGTGCTGAGAATAGGAAATTGAGTGAGTGTGCAGCTCTTCGTGGGTTGTCTTTATTCAGCCAGACATCTCTCCAACCAGGGCTCAGGAAGTCTGTAGCAGGAGGATGAGCAGTACAGTGAAACACTGCCTCCTGGTGTGACGTGGCTAGCAGTCAGGAAGTGCAGCGTGGCTACCTACACAAGATCAAGCCATCCAAAATTCTGGTATGGTGTGTGTGCCTTCCAGATCCCATTGCTTATAGAGGTATAATATGCAGGGTTGTATATAAATAAAAAAAAGTCAGGTGTGGTGGAACACGCCTTTAATCCCACCACTTGGGAGGTAGAGGCAGGCAGATCTCTGAGTTTGAGATCAGCCTGTTCTACAGAGTGAGTTCCACGACAGTCAGGGCTACACAGAGAAATCCTGTCTCAACCCTCCGCCCCCACCCCCAAAAGTGCATACTGTTCTTACAGAGAGCGTGGGTTTAATCACCAGCACCCACATCAGGCAGCTCACAATCTCCTGTAACCTTAAGGAATCCAGCACCCCCTTTGGGATTCTGTGGGCACATGTACTGACACGTGCACAGCCCCACATGTGCACACAGACGAGACACGTAATTAAAAAGAAAATTAATCAGCTGGACAGTGGTGGCACATGTCTTTAATCCCAGCACTCAGGAGGCAGAGGCAGGTGGATCTCTGTGAGTTCGAGACCAGCCTGGTCTACAGAGTGAGTTTTAGGACAGCTGGGGCTGTTACACAGAGAAAGTCTGTCTTGAAAACCAAAACAAAAAAAGAAAAAAAAAAGGAAAATAAATCTGAAGAAGAAATGAAGTTGGGTGGGAGGGGAGCATGTTGCAGGCGCATGAAAGGACTGGGAGGGAGGAGATGGGAGGAGAATATGATACTATTTCATTGTGTGTGTGTGTGTGTGTGTGTGTGTGTGTGTGTGAAATTCTCAAGAATAAAGAAAAAAACTTTTTTTTCTTTTTTTTAAAATATTTTTATGGTTTATTTAATTTTATCTTATGTGCATTGGTGTGAAGGTGTCAGATCCCCTGCAACTGGATCTTTAGACAGTTGTGAGCTGCCATGTGGGTGCTGGGAATTGAACCTATGTCCTCTGGAAGAGCAGTCAGTGCTCTTAACCACTGAGTCATTTCTCCAGCCCCCGAAAAAAACTTTTTTTGTTTTTGTTTTTTTGTTTTTCGAGACAGGATTTCTTTGTTTCTTTGTGCATAGTACTGACTGTTCTGGAACTCACTCTGTAGACCACACTGGTCTCGAACTCAGAGATTTGCCTGCCTCTGCCTCCTGAGTGCTGGAATTAAAGGCATGCATCACCACTGCCTGGTTAAGAAAAATAATTTTTAAAAACCCAGAGCACATTGGTTTAGTAATGAGTTTCAGAGATGGCTTAACAGTTAAGAGCACTGGCTACTCTTGCCTAAGACCCAGGGTCAGCCCCGCATGGTGGTCACAGCTGTGAGCAACTCTGGTCATAGGAGCTCCCACACATCCCCTTCTGGCCTTGGGCATGGACACCAGGCACACATATGGTGAGCTTGCATATATATAGGCAAATACTCATACATAAAATAAAAATAAATCTTAATGATAAAAACGGCATCCCCTCAGGGTTTATCTCAGCGGTCAAGCCGAGTGGTCGAGCTTAGCATGTGCCCAGCAAAGCCCTGGGTTTGACCCCAGCACCAAAACAATATTTAGTGACACGCATGTCTGTAGCAGTTACTCTGCCAGGGGCAGTTGTGGGGTTTTTTACACATTATGTTTCTCTGTTCATGTAGCCCGGTATGGTGGGGGCTGTTAGTCTATTTAGATGTGCAAACACGAAGTCCTAAGGCCAACTGCCATGGCCTGCTGTCCCCACACCTCTGAGGACCTCATCATCTGAGCTCAGGGTTTGAGAACACCCTGGAAAACTTAAGACCCTGCTCAGGAAAAAGGGAAAGGAAGAAAAGGCAGATAAATCCAGTGGATTTCCCTCTAGTTCAGCCACAAAGGGAACCAGTTTGCCGCCCCCATCCTTCCCCTCCTTGGTTTTCTTTTTCTAAGATTTATTTGTTTTTATTTTATGTGTGTGATTGTTTTGACTGCATGTATGTTGTCTGTGTACTATGCACATGCCTGGGGCCTGTGGAAGCTAGAGGAGCGCGGCAACAGGCGACAGACCCACCCCTCACCCCACCCCCACCCCCAGGTCTGAGATTACAGAGAGCTGCCACGTGGATGCTGGGAATCACACCTGGGTCTTCTGGAAGAGCAGATGGTGCTGGTAAGCCCCGAGCCACCTCTCCAGGCCCCATCCTTGATTTTCTAGTCAGGTACTATAATCTGTATGTATGTATTTAATCTGTATGTATGTGTAATCTGTGTGTATGTATTTATGTGTGTATATATTTATGTGTGTATGTGTATATGTGTAATCTGTGTGTATGTGCAATCTGTGTGTATGTATTTATGTGCGTATATATTTATGTGTGTATGTGTATATGTGTAATCTGTGTGTATGTGTAATGTGTGTATATATAATCTGTGTGTATGTGTTTATGTGTATATGTGTAATCTGTGTGTATGTGTAATGTGTGTATGTATAATCTGTGTGTATGTGTTTATGTGTGTATATGTAATCTGTGTGTATGTGTAATCTGTGTGTATGTGTTTATGTGTGTATATGTAATCTGTATATATGTGTAATATGTGTGTATTTATGTGTGTATGTGTAATCTGTGTGTATGTGTAATCTGTGTGTATGTTTGTCCTAGGCCTCAGATTTGCTGTGTAGACAAGAATGACCCCTGATGCCCTTGTCTCTGCTTCCCCCACACTGGGATTATAGGTGGGGGCCGTCTGTCAGTACTGTTACCTATATTTCTTGTGTACAAGAAAACTTTTTGAGAAATTCTGATACATTTACTCAAAAGCTTCTTTTTTGCCCAGAGTATCTGTAGTCCCAGCACTGAGGCGGGAGGATTGAGAGTCCCAACCTGCCTGGGCTACGTAGTGAGTTTAAGTCTGGTGGGGTGTTGACTTGAACATGTTAAAGTGAGTTACCCTAAACTAGTCGGTGGTAATGCACGCCTTTAATCCCAGCACTCAGGAGGCAGAGGCAAGTGGATCTCTGTGAATTCGAGGCCAGCCTGGTCTACAGAGTGAGTTCCAGGACAGGCTCCAAAGCTACAGAGAAACCCTAAACTGAAAAACCCAAAACAAACAAAAGCAAATGAGTTATCCCGTGAGATGTTATCCTTACAGGAAATGCCAACGCTAACATCGGTGTGCACAGACAGACCCAGGAAGGAATCTGAAACTTTCTGTGTCTGGTGTGTGGTCATGGCAACCGTTTCCCAAAGGTCTGCTGGCCTTTGTGTTTCTCTCACCGCTGTTCCTCCACAGGCAATCTTCCATTCAAAGCTGGTGCACGCCTGACTGATCTTAACCACGGTTTCCTGGTCCTGTCACATTGTCCCACGCTGCCCTGTCTCATTGATGATGCCCTTCTGACCTTTAAACTTTGCTTGGCTCAGCTCACTCCCACACTCTTCCTGAGGGAGCTGCCCCCTCCTTTCTCATCCCAGGTGCCCGTAAGGTGGACCCTCTACCACGTGCGCTCTGTGCCTACCCACCTTGCCTTGCAGCGCTGTGGGATGAATCCAGGAGCAAGACGTGGGAGGCACCGCCTAAACAACTCTGGCTACATTCCAGCACTTTCTGACAGTTGTCACACGCCACCACGGGTGAGCTGCTTCTTGGGTATTGAGACAATGAAGAAACAGGACATGACCCATTGGGTAAAATGAGGACTAAGGTGTGGCTGGGCACTCTGAACTCCCAGACAACTAACCGCTCTGTGAATTCCAAACTTAGTCAGAATCTCCAAAACCAGAATCCTTCCTCATTGATCTCTATATATTCATCTACTAGTGTCTCCCAGACAGGCCCAGGGGTCCCCACGGGGACTGTGCCCGCTTGCTGTTCCGGGTTCTCAGAACAGGAAGTACATGCCTATGGGATTGGATGAATTGATCAGGCATGACCTGGACAGGCATGATGGTTATGCCGTCATCGGTACTATGACAATCGTGTCAAGTGTGTTTGGACATCTATAAATCCCCGTACATTTCTGCTTGGGAAACAAGGCCACTAACTAGAGCTTCTGGATTAGGCTTCTAGAATGTTCTCTGCTGATTGAATGAAAGCTTTTTAAGATGATGGTTTTTGGTATTGTCTTGACATAACCACTTTGCAGATTTTTGAAAATATATGTATTTAGTGTGCGTGTGAGTGTTTTGTCTACAAGGGTGTGTACCTGGTGCCCAGGTGGTCCAGAAGAAAAATCTCCTGGAACCACACTTGTCCACCACATGGGTGTTGGAAACTGAACCCAGGTCCTCTGCAAGAGGAACAAGTGCTCTCGACTGCTGAACCCTCCCTCCAGCCCCCATTTTACACATTTGATTAAATGGTAGCTGTCATGAGGGAGGAGAACGAGCAGCTAGGGCCTCCCTCCCCCTGGCATAAGCCGTCATGGAGCCTCTTCCTAGGGTCTTAAGGAACAAAGTAGCCACACATGTGGTTATCTGGCTGCGAAGGGCCCGCCACAGCTGCTGTTGCGGGTGGGAGTGCGCCTGGAGACTCGGGGAACACGCAGGAGGGGAGGCTTTGCCTTCTGAGAGGCGTGCGGCCTTGAGTGAGCTGAGCTTCAGTTTTCCCCCTGTGAAGTCCGGACCAATAACAGAGCCCAGCTCATCTATTCATAGGTCGTCGTGAAAACTAAACGGGAAAGCACGTGTGTGAAAGCTGAGGTCACACGCAAAAATAGCTCAGTGTTATTGTTAATGATGTTAGAAGAAAGGAACTATTTTCAGCTGATGTGCCTCTTAAAGTTATCTGTCTCGGGCCTGTGGTTCTTGGCTGAGGATGCTGAGTCCAGTAGGACCCTGTTAGCTTTACTGCTGACAGTACATTCACGTTTCAGGCTGGGTGACCATGACAGCCTTCGTACAAGGGACTCTAGGAAATTGTGTGTGGTTACCTGGCTGAAACCCCTCTTTTGTTTTTGTCTTCTTTTCTTTTCTTTTCTTTTCTTTTCTTTTCTTTTCTTTTCTTTTCTTTTCTCTTCTCTTCTCTTCTCTTCTCTTCTCTTCTCTTCTCTTCTCTTCTTTTCTTTTCTTTTCTTTTCTTTTCTTTTCTTTGAAAAGTGTCACTTTATAGACCAGCCCGACCTTAAACTCCTCCTGCCTCTGCCTCCTAAGTGCCAGGATCAGGAGCATCGAGCTACGACCTTAACCAAAGGGGCGCCAGAGCTGAGCTCGGTGGTTTCTTCTCGACTTAGCAGGTTTCTTGCACCATGAGGATCCCAGCCTGGAATCTGAGGTGGCCTTGGACTGAGGAGGGCAGATGCTCTGAGACAGAGGCGGGACCACAGAAAGAAGGTGGACACTTGCCTAGAGGTGGGGAATCAGGCCGTGGCCTCAAAGCGCATTGAAAATACAGAGAAAGCTGTTGTTTCTCCCTGTATCTGGAACTGCCGTTAACTACTGACCACAGCTGAACTGTGACCAATTCCCAGATCAATGGCAGATGCTGGAGTAAGGGCAGGAAATAATGTATTCTGGCTGGGGTAAGGAAGCTTGCGTAAGCCCACCTTCCTCCACAAAGCATGACCCAGAAGAAGAGGACCCTGAACCTGTCCATCCATCCAAGAAACTAAACTGCAATGTTCTGTGCAGAGTCAGGCACACAGAGAGGTCAGCCCTGGAGGTGACAAGGGTCCTGTCAGTCATTAGAGGGGGTGCCTCTTTTAAGTTAGGGAGAAAAACAAGGAGATCGGGGAAAATGAGCAGAAAAAATTCTTTTCCTCCCTGGTGCCTCCAACAAGACGGCCTTTCTTCCTGGGCTGTGGCGGGCCGCGCCTCTGGCCACAGGTTAGCCTTATCATGGGACTCTTCCCACACACACTTTGTTCTGATGCCTAGACGGTTCCTTGTGTTTCCAGAGAGAGCCAGTTCGGCATCCAATTAATCTTGACAAATTGCTCCAACGGCTTAAGAACGCAGACACTTAAGGGTAGGAAAAGGGGCACAACACTCCGCTGTGGCCAGATGTGGGCCGGCAGCCACAGGAGAGGCAAGAATTTCATACATACCAACGGCTTGAAGTCAGAAGTAGGAGAGTCTCAGCCTGCCGAGAGGGAAACAAGCTGAGGCAGGAGGTAACTTGTTTGGCCTCTGACCATAGGCCCCAGCCCATCCCAGTGGACAAAGGGTGGACCAGAAAGGGGTCATGTCTGGTCCAGTGCTGGACTTACTTGCTTACCGCCTTCCGCATCCTGCCAGCTGTCGGCTCGTGTTGGCTCTCCGCGAGCTCTTCACAAAGCTGGACTCTGCCCCCTTTCCAGTTTTACCATCTCGAACAGACTGAGCGCCCCAGAAGGGCCCCAACCTTCTTACAGCTCTCTGTGAGGACAAAGCTCGGTCACCAAAGAACACTGCCACCTCCCTGGTATCAGCCACTCTGCCCAATCCCAATGGCCACTTGTCCACCCAGGGCATCCCTCACTGTGTGCCTGGCTATTTTCTTGGAGAGAGTCCTACTCACTCACACCCAGCACCCAGAAGAGGGACGCCTGGCTCTGACTCCTGAGGGGAGGTTTGCTGGGAATCCACAAGCACAGATCTCTGAGACAGTCCACTTTAATTTCTTTTCCTATAACAACGAATGTCCAGTCCAGGGGCTCACTGCTCCACGGTCCCGGGTAGGCTTGGGTTTTTGTTTGTTTTGTTTTGTTTTTTGTCAGTTTGATACCAGCTGGAGTCATCTGAGGAAGGGTTCCCATCAGATTCTCCTGTAGGCCTTGGAGCCATTTTCTTAGTTACTGGCTGCTGTTGGAGGGCCCAGCCCACCACTTGTGCATAGTGTCACCCCGGGCAGGGGTCCTGGGGTTGTATAAGAAAGCAGGCTGAGGGCTGGAGAGATGGCTCAGAGGTTAAGAGCACTAACTGCTCTTCCAGAGGACCCAAGTTCAATTTCCAGCCCCCACATGACAGCTCACAACTGTCTGTAACTCCAGTTCCAGAGGATCTGACACTGTCACACCAATGTACATAAAATAAAGTTAAATAAATTATATAAAAAAAAAGAAATGAAAAAAGAAAGCAGGCTGAGCTAACCAGTGGGGGCAAGCACCCCTCCACGGTCTCTGTTTCACTTTCTGCCTCCAGGCTCCTGCCTTGACCCTGCTGAGGGGTTGTGACCTCTAAGTCAAATAAACCCTTTCCTCACCAAGTTGCTTATGGGTGTGGTGTTTACCGCAGCGACAGAACACAAACCGAAACAGAAATTGGCACCAGGTTCATGGGAAATTGCTGTGACCGACGTGTCCACATTTTGAGGAGGATTGTGAAAGGATTTTAGAACTCTGAGTAGAGAAGCCATGGAGTGTTGGGAACTTGGGGGGTTGCTGTAGGAACTGAAAAGGTAATGCTTTTGGGCTGGAGATGAATGAGGTTACTGGCTGCTCTTCCAGAGGACTCAGGTTCAATTGCCAGGCCCCACGTGGCGGCTCACAACTGTCTGCAGTTCAGTTCCAGGGGATCCGACATCCATGGCAAAACACCAGGGCGCATTGAAAAAAAAAAAAAGCCAGGTGGTGGCGCACGCCTTTAATACCAGCTCTCGGGAGGCAGAGGCGGGCGGATCTTTGTGAGTTGGAGGCCAGCCTGGTCTACAGAGCGAGTGCCAGGACAGCTAGGGCTACACAGAGAAGCAAGTGAACTTGTCTCAGCTATCTCGAAAAAACCAAAAATAATAAAGAAAGAAAGAAAGAAAGAAAGAAAGAAAGAAAGAAAGAAAGAAAGAAAGAAAGAAGTGTATTGAGCAGTGTGGACGATGGAGACCTGGCTCGTGAAGCTTCAGGGGAGTAAGGACCCTGTCAGGGTCACTCATATGCTGTTTTGTGTTAAGAATCTGTGATTCTAGTCGCCTGGGGCTGAAGAGCCAGCACTAATTAGTAGACCAGAAGCCTCTACTGGGACAATTGACATTGGTTAGCCAAAGCTGCGATTAAATTAGCTGTGATTAGGAAGAGACCAACATCAGAGATGTAAAATCTGGGACTATTTCCTCAGGGTGAGTACACAGAAGCCATGGTCCAGAGGGGGCCACGGCTGCGTCTCATGCTAACAGCCGAGCTTGGTAATGTGTCAGGGTCACTCAGGTGACACTGATTTTGAAGACACCAAGAGGTCATGGAGAGCAGCTGAGGCTTGGCACTGTGTCGCCCGGCTGGCAGTCCTGAAGACAGGCCGCAAGAGGCCGTGGGTGAAGGTACAGCCTCCATTTCAAGAGGCCGTGGGTGAAGGTACAGCCTCCATTTCAGTCGCTATCCTAACAAGTCGGAGATACCGGGACCGCGGAATGACCGCGGCCAGCAGCAGCTGTGTACTGAAGCTGACCTGAGCCTGTAGGAAGTGCTGCAGAGAGGTCCAAGTCCTTTGGCACCCAGGAGATCGTGTCTGAGAGTCCCACACTGTACCCTCTTAGTTAAAGAATCTCCTGCGGGTCTCTTAACCTGTTGCTTTCGCTTTGATCCCTGGGAGTGACTGGGACTCCAATACAGACCGGGATAGAGATAGGTAAACATTTTTGGAAGTGTGATATCACTTTTGTCCAGTGACCCCTGGGCAGCGTCCCTAGATAGCAGCTCAGAGAGACCCACAGTTAAGATGCTGCCAACTTCTGTGCCTGCCGCACCTCTGTCCTGTCACCGGCCCTGGGGCTGGAGCTCGCAGTCTCGCACATGCTCAGGAGTTGCTCTGCCACTCAGGCACACACCCAAGCTCTGCAACAGTGTCCTAGCTTCACCATGTAATGTTATTATCCTCTCAGAGTAGTGGGGTGAGGGGTAAACCAGAAATGCTTGACTTTGGGTACAGAACTGGGGTCAAAACTTCAGTCTGCACGCTCCCAGCTCTGCCACCACTCGCTTGGGGGCCTAGGATTTCAGAAGCAGGGAGCTGATGCTTTTATTTCATTTTTATTTAAGCGTGTGTATTTGCTTGAGTTCATATATGTATGCTGGTACCCTCAGAAGCCAGAAGAGAGGCCCTGGAACTCAGGCTAGGTAGTTCTAAGCCTCGGGAGTGGACACTGGGAAGCAAATCCGGGTCCTCTAGAAGAGCAGCAAGTACTCTGAACTGCTCAGTCATCGCTCCAGCCCCTAGATTATTATTTTATTTATTTATTCATTCATTTATTTAGTTTAGTGGTTTTTGTTTTGTTTTGTTTTTGAGACAGGGTTTCTCTGCATAGCTCTGGCTGTTCTGGAACTCTCTCTGTAGACTAGGCTAGCCTCAGACTCTGAGATCTGCCTGCCTCTGCCACCCAAATGCTGGGACAAAGACATGCACCACCACTGCCCAGCCTATTTTATTTATTTTTAAAACAGAATCTCTCTATGTAGCCCTGCCTGGTCTAGAGCTCAATATAGAAACCAAACTAGCCTCCAACTCAGAGATTCCCCCGTCTCTACCTATGCCGAGATTAAAGTTGCATTCTTCCACACTTTGCTCAAGTTTATTGTTTTAATTTAAAAAAGTTGGATTTTTGAGATGGTGTGTTTGAGATGGTGTGTTTGAGATGGCGTGTTTGAGATGGCGTGTTTGAGATGGCGTGTTTGAGATGGTGTGTTGGAGATGGCGTGTTGGAGATGGCGTGTTTGAGATGGCGAGTTTGAGATGGCGTGTTTGAGATGGCGTGTTTGAGATGGCGAGTTTGAGATGGCGTGTTTGAGATGGCGTGTTTGTGATGGTGTGTTTGAGATGGTGTGTTGTTTGAGATGGTGTGTTTGAGATGGTGTGTTTGAGATAGTGTGTTGGTATGAACAGATCGGTTTGATTTTGGTATGGAGCCCATCATGGCCTATGACTAGACATCGTCCTATCTGACCTCCAAGGGCTGGGCTGGCAGGCTGGTGGCACCACATATACCTACTTCAGCTGGTGCTCTTTCCAGAGTGGCAGCCTACAGCATTTCAGAGCAGGGAGGGGCAGGCCTGAGTTCAGGTCATCCCCTTCTGACACAAAGGAAAAGCTCTGAGATTGCAGGGTGCTCCAGGCCACAAGGTCAATGAGCACCACCAGCACCTGGAGGAATGTGGCCCCAGAATCAGCTTCCGGTCAGCTTCCCTGGCACCAAGTGCTGTGCAGTCTGCATGGACATTTGATCTCCAGGTGCTGCGTGCAGATTGGATCTGGACAGCATCTGTGAGCTCCAAGAGTTTTTTGGGTTTTGTTGTTGTTTATTTTTTCAGACAGGGTTTTTCTGTGTAGCCCTGGCTGTTCTGGAACTCACTCTGTAGACCAGGCTGGCCTTGAACTCAGAGATCTGACTGCCTCTGCCTCCTGAATGCTGGGATTAAAGGTGTGCACCACCATCGCCCACCTAGAGTCTTGTTTTTGTTTTATTTCATGTGCTTGGCATTTTGCCTGCATGTTTGACTGTGTGAGGGTATCAGATCCCCTGGAACTGGAGTTATAGGGAGTTGTGAGTGGCCGTGTGGGCTCTCGGAAGTGAGCCTGAGTCCTCTGGAAGAGCAGCCAGTGTCCCTAACCACTGAGCCATCTCCAGCCTCGCCGCTTGGTTTTGTATCTGTGAATCCTCACAGGGCCCATTTACAGACTGTTTGGCTCCCTGGGCAGTCATGGAAAGAAAGCTGAGCCATGCCTCTGTGCTGCTGTTAGTGAGACTTATGGGAGGACACATCAAAGATCCTGCCTGAACAGTACCAGCTTCACGCACTAAGTGCCCCACAAATAGTTTTTGGGAATCTCAGCTCAAGTCTCACCCCTCACGTTCCAGACCCAGACCCTCAGAAAGTCCGCCAAGGGTCAGTCCCTCCCTGGAGCTGCTCAAGACCGTGCCTACAGGTCACCAGACCTATGTCATGATTTCTCTCTTGCCTTTCTGAGAGCCACCCGAGAGTTGCTTTGCTCTGTTTATTAAATCTGGATTTATTGGCTCCGTCTGATCTGGCTTATTGTATCAACAAAGAAACCCAATAACCGGGAATCCAATATTTATCAATAATGACTGTGAGCATCTATGTTTTATGAATGTGTGGTAGTGTGTATGCATGTGCATGTTCACACACGTGTACAGGTAGAAGTCACTCCATGTCTGGTGTTTGTGGTTTGAGACTGTCTCTCTCTGAATGTGGTGCTCACTGATTGGTTAGATTGGGGGCCAGCGAACTCTCGGGAACACTATCTCTACACCCTCTAGGTCTGGGGTTGCAGGGCTGTGCACCACACCCAGCCTTTACAAGGAGCCTGAGATCTGAACTCGGGTCCCCAGGTTTGCTCAGCAGGCACTTTATGGAGCCACCCCCACTGCTGCTCATTTGCCTTGTGACAGTCTTGCTGTTCCGTCCTAACTGGCCTCAGACTCCTGACCCTCCTGTCTCAGTGTTCACAGCAAATAGGATGGGAGGAGCCAGCAACACTCAGGCTAGTTTTTAATTTAGGTGTCAAAGACTTAATCACTTTGAATTTTTTTTCATTTTTTCATTTTGAATTTTTTAAACTTCCATCTTATTTATTTTTGGCGTGTGTGTGTCTGTGTCTGTGTCTGTGTGAGTGTGTGTGTGTGTGTGTGTGTGTAAGTACACACAAGTCACAGGGCTATCTCCCGGGAGGTCAGAGGACAACATTCAGGAAAGGTTGTCTCCTTCTGCCACGTGTGTCCTGGGGATGAAATTCAGGTCTTCAGGCCATAAGACTTCTTGCCACCCTTGATGCTAAAACACTTTGTCCATACAGTTGGAGGGGGCGTGTTCTCACCCCCTTCCACAAAGAGGGTGCCCTGATGCCTCAGGAAGAAGCTGGGCAAAGCTGTTCTTTGTTTAATTGACCATTAAACCATTTTTATTTGTTTTGTTGAGAGAGCCTAGGGCTAGGAGGCGCTAATCCCCTCTGTGCCTTGCCAGAGATACTATATCGCAATCACATCCTCTGGAGGGTTGAATACCAAGGGAGGTTGGTGGCTGCTACGAGCTGCTGACTGAGAACAGGTGGGTCCTCCGGACTGGCCAGAGCCAAGCAGTCCAAGCCAAGCTGCTAGAGAGGTCGAAGAGAACATTCCCTTCCTTGCCTCCACCTATGGAGAGACGGGCTGACCTTAGGCAGAGCCTTTAGAGAAAGCGAATGGGGTTGCCAGGCCGAGCACAGGCCCTTCACAAAGGCACCGGTGCTCTGAGCTCAGCAAAGTGTTCATGAGATAAGACAGCGTGCTGGGCCAGTTGGCCCTGGCTTCTCACCAAGAAGGCAAGGGCTCAGAGGGGACAGTGACTTTGGTGACCTGAGCAAAGGCCATCATTGTGTAGAGATCTCTCCAAGAGCTGTGTCACAGGCATTTGGGAGGTCAGTTAGGGCCTTGGTGAGGCACAGGTCTCCGTAACAAGTTCCTGACGGTGAAGTGGGAGAGCAAAGGTCAGGGGAGCTTGGGGTCATCCCAGGATACACCCAGGGGGAGGGGTATCACTCTTCTACCTGGAATAAGAAGGCAACACTAAGGATACAGAGGGTGTTGCTCCAGGCCCAGGCCCTAGGAAGGCATCAGCACTGTGTGGCTCCCCCCTCCCCCGTACCCCCCTGCCCTGTGTTCTTTCCCACTGGGTCCTTTACAGTGGGGTGGGGTTCATTATTCACATGCTTTTGTTTGTTTTTAGATAGGGTCACTACTATGTAGTCCAGGCTAGCTTGGGACTCACTTGATAGGCCAGGCTGGCCTTACACTCATGGCAATCCTTCTGCCTCAACCCCCCAAGTGTTGGGATTATAAGTGTGAGCAACCATGCCCAGCTAATCCCCCGGCCATTTTTGCTTGTTTTCTTTTATAATGCTAAGCTTCTAAGCTGGGCTCTTATTCATACTAGACAGTGCTCATTGGTGAGCTATGTTCCCCAGCCCTGAAGTTGCTTTCAGGTTTAGTTTCTGTTTGAGACGATGTTTCCAAGGCTGATCTTGAACCCTCGGGGGCTTGAGGGGCCCTACTGCCTCAACCTCCCCAGGAACCGGACTTCAGGTCTATGCCAGGGGCTTTTCTTTTTGTTCTTTCCTGAACACATCAAAGCCAGTCCCACCTCAGCGCCTCTGTTTCAGCTATGTTCTTCAACAGTTGTGCTGCTGACGCCTGGTCTTTCAGGAGTCGGTACAAACATTATTTTCTTGAGAGAGAGCCCCAGCCGTCTAGTGTTGAGCATCAACCTGTCTCCACATCCTTCCTATTTCATTATCTAGTTTTCTTTTGAAAGATTTATCTGTTGATGCCTGGTGTGGGGCCCACATCTGTCTTTAACCCTAGTACATTGGAGAGGTGGAGGCTGGGTTTTCTCTATGAATTTGAGACTAGCCTGGTCTGTGTGGGTGTTTTACCTACCCACCATGTGCATGCAGTGCCTCAAGAGGCCAGAAGAGGGTGTCAGATCCCCTGGAACTGGAGTTAGATTTCTGAACTGCCATGTGGGTGCTGGGGATCAAACTCTGGTCCACAGGAAGAGTAAGCAATATTAGGTCCCAATCCCCAAGCCCCCGATATGGCACCACTGACGGTGACCCCCAGTGACATCTGGGCTCAGCTCAATCTGTACTTTTACAGGTTAAAATAGAAAGTCTGTCTTGGGACAGACAAGAACTTACACTCAGCATTCTCCGGAAACCTGTGAATGGGTTTCCGACTGCCAGGAAGAACCCGTTCGCTTTTCTTCCCCTACCAAACGGAGTAAACGAGGCACCTAGTTTCCTATCAGCACATACATACCTGTAACACGCATCCCACAACCTCCCCTACCACCACCTTGCTATGAGTCTGTAAGGACAAATAAGTCCAGGAATGTTAGGAGACAATATTAAAGGAAATGATATGAGTTTATAAAAATAAGCCCAGAAATGTTAGACGCAATATTAGGTGTCACACACAAAATGAAACTAAAAAGCATGAAGCAATGTGTGCAGTGGTGATAAGAGTTTGAGCTGGTGAACAAGTGTGACGTAACTATATGATAAGCAGACATGTGTGCTAATCTAAAAAGAAAAAAATAACATAGCCAAAATAGTATAAAAACTTGAGGCTCACGACCAGGAGACATTCTCAAAATGACTTGCTAGACATGCTGTCAGAGCGGTCATAGAGAATCCAACGAACCAGCAACTTCACAGCTGAGACCGTCCAAGAGCCAGAGAACTAGCTCTTGCCTGTGGATCAAGACTTGCTGACTTGCTGACTTGCTGACTTGCTGACTTGCTGATAGACCTTCCAAGAGCCAGAGAACTAGCTCTTGCCTGCGGATCAAGACTTGCTGATCCAGAGGCCTACGTCGAGAGCCACGGACCATTATCAGGTCGTATACACCAATGCCTCAGTAAGATAGGATAGAAGACCTTGCCTAGGACACATAGGAACCTTTGCTGAATGTGTGATGTGATTGAAGGTGTGATGTGATTGATTGACTAGGATTGTTATAGGTTTGATGTTTACTTACTTATATCTGCCATAAGAATAATTAGAGATTTAAATGATTGTTATAGTTTGATGTTTGCCCATACCTGCTATCAATTGGAGATTTGACTATTGGCATAATAAACTTGTTCCTAGAACAAACACTGTGGTCATCCTGAGTATTTACTTGCAGACCTCTAAGTAAGGGCAGAATGTCCGCTCAGGAATAAGGCTCGCGACACACCTGAACTTCTAGGCTGTTCTCGTGTGCACACCTTCTTCCTGAAAGCTGCCCCTCTCTTTATAATTGACCAGACTTTCCTCGCCTTTATGCTATCCCTCCGCCAACCCCTGAGAGATAGCCTTGGAAGTTTGAGTCAGTTTCCCTTTCACACACGGGAGGAGTCTAGTTCCTCGGCTTTACTGCGCCAGCACTATGGGCAAATTATTAAAGTCATTTACAATTTATCTTCATTTTCAGGGCTTGTTCCCCAGACTTTGCCCTTGCCTGGGACATTTTCCAAACCTTTGAACAGGCTTGGCTCACGCTACACTCAGCAACTACCTGGGGAATCCTCACAGAACCTTTGGGGTTACTGGATGGACTTTTGAGCACCCACCAAACCCTGCTGCTTCCAGACGCTGGCGCTCCAGGCGGAGCCGCCCCTGGCTGAGTCTGCAGAGGTCCAGCCTTTCCTTCACTTCTCTCTAAGGAGCCCTGCCTCCCTTTCCTACTTCGCTTAGCCGCTCCCTGAACAGTCAGCATCTAACAAAAACTCTTTTGTGATTTTATGCCCGGGGGGGGGGGAAAGGGGGGATTCATCTGAGTCAACCGCCACAGCGATTCCCGCGGAGCTGAGTCCAAAGGTCTGCTCAGTGTTTCCTTCGCTGAGGCCAGAGACCCGCCCTGAAGCCCCGTCCCTAAGCCCCGCCCCTTACCCTGACGCTGGCGCAGCGCTAGTGCACTGGGGTCTGGGGAAGCGGAGGATCACATGAGACCAAATGAGCAAACCTAAGGTGGGGTACTGTGAACTCTCAGGGGAGCGAGAAGGCAGGGTTGTGACACAGGAGGAGGCTGTCGGCACTGGGAAATGGCGTGCAGCCCGCGCGATCCATCCTGGCTTTCTCTGCCGCAAGCGCGTTAGGTTTCAAGCACTGACCGTTTCAAGCTGATGGCTTAGCTCCTTAGTTTCCTGAACTGCCCCATACAGTGCCTCGCCTGTAAAACAGGATTCCTGAAAGATCATGGATAACCTTGCTCGGCCTTTTGGTCGTTCCAGAAAGGATACTCTATCTTGGCAAATAACAACATCATTGACAAGCCCTTCACCCCATCCCTAAACGCAGCAGCAGTCAGCTCCTCCTACCCACTGCAGATCCCCCAATTTCCCCAGGAGAGAGACTGCCTCTTGCTGAGTGTGCTAATAAACACAGCCCAAGCTGTGTCAGGCTCCTGTCTTTTCCGCCTCCTGTCGCTTTTAGCGGCCTCAGAAATCTCACAGTACAAGAGTTGGCCTTTTGGCCTCCAACAAGTCTGACTTCTTTGTAGACCTGACAGGTTCCCCTGGCTGCAGGTCACTGAACACAGCGGTAATAATTCTTTAACGTTTTTGTGCACTCAAGTGTTTTGTTTATTAACTTGCTAATTACCTGTAACAATAAGCTTCATCATGACATTTTGTTGTTGTTGTTTTTCAAGATAGGGTTTCTCTGTGTAGCACGGTAGCCTGTCCTAAAACTAGCTCATGTAGCTCAGGCTGGCCTCGAACTCACAGAGATCTGCCTGCCTCTGTCTCCTGAATTGAGGGATTAAAGGCATATGTGATCAACTCCCAGCTTCTCTCTCTCTCTTCCTCCCTCCCTCCCTCCCTCCCTCTTCTTTCTTTCCTTCCTCCCTTCCTTTCTTTTCTTGTTTTTTTTTGTTTGTTTGTTTGTTTTGTTTTTTTGAGGCAAGATTTCTTTGTGTAACCCTGGCTGTCCTGAAACTTACTCTGTAGACTGGGCTGGCCTCAAACTCACAGAGATCCACCTGCCTCTGCCTCTGCTGGGATTAAAGGCGTGCGCCACCACTGCCCAGCGTTTAGACTTATTTCTGACTAGCTCTTATAACTTAAATTATCCATTTCTATTAAATTATGTGCTGCCACGTGACTCACATCTCCTTACCTTATCTCCTACACTTCACGCTTCCTCTGCGTCTCCTCAGGACCCAGCTCTTCTTCCCAGTGTCCTCTGTGCCTGGAGATCCTGTCTAGTGACTGGACATTCAGGGTTTAGTTTGTTTGTTTATTGTTGTTGTTTGCTTTTTGTTTTTGTTTTCGGTTTTGGCTTTTGGTTTTTTGAGACAGGGTTTCTCTGTGTAACAGCCCTAACTGTCCTGGGAACTAGCTCTTATAGACCAGGCTGGCCTTAAGCTCACAGAGATCTGCCTGTCTCTGTCACACACACACACACACACACACACACACACGCACACACACACCACACCCGAATGCTCCGCCACTGCTCAGATTAGCTTTTTATTAAACCAATCAGAGTGACATACGTTCACAGTGTACAAAAATTATTCCACAGCATTTCTCCCTTTCTGTCTAAATAAAAAAGAAAGGTTTTAACTTTAACACAGTAAAACTATACACAATAAGAACAATTATCAGGAAAGAATTATATTTACAATGTCCAGTCCATTTGCATTTGATTTGGCAAAGTCAGAAAAATTATCTATCTTATCTTGATGAGTCCAGAACTTTGTACCTAATTTACTTTCTATCACGACTAAGGAAAATTCTATTACTATCTAGTTTTCAACTCCATCAAAGACCCAAGAAGGATGTAATATTATCTGAGTAAACAGGAAGTGCAGAGCAAACTTCCAAAATGATGAAACAACAGAGATATTTGGCTGCCTGGACAATTGTCCCAAGGTTCCTCTGCAATGTTGGGGCATCTGTCTTCAGCCTAAGAGCCTAGAGTATCTGATAGACTTTTCTGTGAAGCAGTATTTTTGAAGAACTGTCCTCCCCTGTCTTGGCAAAGTTTGGCAGTTGCTTTCTTTTGTGTCCTGCTTATCCAGTTTGGACAGCATACTGTCAGCCGTCAAGGTAAGGGCAGTTTCTTGCCCAGTGGCTAACTTTTGCCACAAAGATAGCAAACTCCACGTAAAAGTTCTTTGATGCTCAACATCTTCTCTGAATTAGATTTGTGCTGCCAGGAGCAGATGTGTCTAATTGTTGTGAAAAGCCTTATGTTATTAAAACATCTTAAATGCCATATTCTGTAGATCTCTGAAGTATTTGAAGACCCCCTGTCTATCTAAAAAATATCTCTGTTTGACCTTGAAAACATACCTAACATGAATATAAGTTTGATTATTAAAGTTATTAACTACTAACCTGTATTTCTTTATTATTCTAAATAGTTTATAATAATAACTTTCAAGGACTATAAATGTGCATTACATTGCTTTGTTTTTTTGTTTTTGTTTTGTTTTTAAGACAGGTTTTCGCTGAAGCTTTGTAACCTATCCTAGAACTAGCTCTTGTAGACCAGGCTGACCTCGAACTCATGGAGATCCTCCTGCTTCTGCCTCCTGAGTGCTGGGATTTAAGGCATGCGCCACCACCGCCCGGCATTGTATTACATTGCTAAATGAGCTGCATAGGTACAATAACAAGAGTAGAAATGTATGTACAGTGTGTTCTAATAAAAAATAACCTTAAATTTGTATCAATATACAAAAATCCATACCAATGTAAAATATTTAAGACAAGTAGAAGTAGATTCTAATCTATTCTTTTTATCCTATCATTTCTATACCCCCTTTTTCTTTACAGAACAAGATCTTTGAATCTAATCTCCTCTGCTTAGTCTCCTCCCTGATTATGATCAATAACAACTTTCAATCAATCCCCCTAAATGATAATAAACATTCATAATATACTGAACAACCAAGACTGTCCACCCAACCCTTGGGAATGTGGGTGTCATGTTTTCTAGACTGCTTCCTGTTTTCTGGGGTCAATGACATCTTTAGGAGACCATGAGAAAATTAAGATAATGATCAAGTCCTGAGAGAGCTAGCTGTTGTCTAGTCTCAGTGTGATAAGAAAATTCAGGGCTTATCTGAAGTCTGGCTGGAGTGGTCTGTGAGGCTGGGCCATCTCAGCCAACGGCTTTGAAACTGGTCTATATATAGAACTCTGAGGAAACTGCTACAGAGGCACTCTGAGAGGTTGGTCACCTGGGCAACCCGTTTCCATTAATGTCTGGTCCTCTTGCTCTGGAAACACACAAACCTTAAAAGGTAACATACATCTCTGCGTTAACACAAGCATGAAGTGTGCATTGTGCTCAAGTCAGTTAATGATTTTTTATTCTATGTTTGAGCAGGTAGAAGTCTGTCAACTTTATAAGTCCATTTGGACTGTATAATCAAACTGTAATATAATCTCTATCCATGCCATATGAAAGGACAACATGTAATAAGTCATGAGGACCTATAACCAACAGGATTTGTCATGTCTCATCTTGTCTTCACGCTGTTCCCTTGAAGAGGGATCAGTTTACGCATCTCCTATTTTGCAGTCTTTCTTAGCTTCCTCCCCTGGTCAAATATGATCTCAATTTACCTGGAAGGAATCCACAGCCTTTTGTTTCCTAACCTCCTCCACAACCTAATACAGTTTCACTTTCATTTAAAATTAAGGCATTTCTATTTCTTTTCTTTTCTTTTCTTTTCTTTCTTTCTTTCTTTCTTTCTTTCTTTCTTTCTTTCCTTCTTTCTTTCTTTCTTTCTTTCTTTCATTTTTGGTTTTTCGAGACAGGCTTTCTCTGCAGCTTTGGAGTCTTTTCTTTTTTGTTTCTTTTGTTTGTTTTTGTTTTTTCTAGACAGGATTTCTCTGCGTAACAGTCCCGGCTGCCCTGGAACTCATTTGATAGACCAGACTGGCCTCGAACTCACTGAGATCTGCCTGTCTCTGCCTCTCGAGTGCTTGATTAAAGGCAGGCGTGCGCCACCAACACCCATCTAGATTAAGGCATTTCTAAAGTGTATAGGCTGGTTTAATTCAGCAGCCCCTTCCACAGTCCCGTGTCTCTCAGAAGCAATCAGACCGCTCAAATGTGACAAAGCAAAGGTAAGGCCCACACTTCCTGTGTTGTAATGTGTCCCATCCTTACACGGCTTATTTTTATTACTTTACTTCTTTCTCTCTTTAAAGACTTTACTATTTTTTAATTATTTTTTTTAGTACTGTCTATACTCTTTTTCTTTTCTTTTTTCTTAAGCCTACACACACTGTTAAACACACTAACCTACTTAGAGGGTTTTTCTGGTTGTCTTTTTTTTTTTTTATCTGAACCAGCTTTACTGCATATCTGTAACCTTTTCCGTCTGCTTGAGCAAAACTTAAACCACCACACAGTTTAGCTCATGGTGAGTTGGCGATTCAAGCACACGTCAGTGGGCAGGAGACAGGTCTTTGTACTGCATTGTACTGCAGCCCGGATGAGAGACTTTGGGACTAGAAAGCCATGTTTGTCTTAATTTTTGTGTTTGGGGCTTTTTTTTGTTTTGTCTTGTTTTCCAAGACAGGTTTCTCTGAAGCTTTGGAGCCTATCCTGGAACTAGCTCTTGTAGACCAGGCTGGCCTCGAACTCACAGAGATCTGCCTGCCTCTGCCTCCCGAGTGCTGGGATTAAAGGTGTGTGCTACCACCACCCAACTTGCTTTCCCAGCTCTTAAGTGGAAATGTGCACCCGGACACTGGACATAATATACAGCTAGTTTTTTTCTGTCCCATCAGCCAGCTCCCAATTCACAGCAGGAGACGTATTAATTATGAAAGCTCAGCTGATAGCTTAGGCTTGTTTCTAACTAGCCCTTATAAGTTAATTAGCCATCTCTATTAATTACATGCTGCCGTGTGGCTCCTGTTATCTCCTCTCCTGCACGCCCCACTGTGTCTCCTTGTGACTCTACCCTTCTCCCCAGGCTCCTCTGTGTCTGGAAATCCTACGGAGCTTTTGGCTGGTCGGCTTTTTATGAAGCCAATCAGAGTTACACATCTTCACAGTGTACAACAAGATTTTCCCGTCACGTCAACCAGCTTAGGATGACCTTGACTGTGCTTGCCTGCGTGTGTCTCCAGACGCTGGGATCACAGGTGCCCCTGTGGGGACGTGACAGCCAGCCCTACCCTGGGCTTGTGTTATCGCCTGCCAGAAATGAACTGCTCTATCCCAGTCCGTCAGCGTGCTCAGACCTGACTGATAATTTGCACAGTTCCCCTGTTTGGCTAAAGCAACTTAATATTAACCTTTAGCTCTGGAATGCCTGGGGGATTCCAGTGGCCTACAGGTGAGGTAAGGATAGTTTAATGAGTTATTAACAACTTGCTTCTATAAAGTTTGTTTATTGCTATGGGAAAGGGATGAATGATCTTTTTATTATTATATAGCGGGAAAGAAACAACTGACGAGGTCAAACATTGTTCCCTGCCAGCGGGGGGTCCCCTGGACAGCTGCAACGCACACCTTTCTGGGGTCCCCCCCCTTACCCTACTTTCGCAGGGCACACTGTTTCTAAAGCTGCCGTCCTTCTGCTAGCAGTAAAAGTAAATTCATTTCATCTAAATTTGAATCGAGTCTCAGCCTTTGGTCTTTCCCAGTAGATTTGAACAAACCCCAAAACAGACCACACCTAGTTCACCTCCCTTTCTCTCATGGGGGAATATAACTCAGGGCCTCAAGCAAGCTAGTTCTACCTCCCAGTTGCTCTTGGTCTGTCTGGGTGACCAACCTTCCCTTCCTGTAAAGGTGTGGGAAAGAGCTGACTCAGGAGCCCCTCCTCTCCTTCACTCAGGCCTTCACTGCTGCCTGCTTTCTAAGTCTGTTCTGGCTGAAGAAACTCTATCTTCTGTTTGCTTGTTTGTTTGCTTTTGAGACAGGGTTTCTCCTAGCTTTGGGGCATGTGCTGGAGTTCACTCTGTAGACCAGGCTGGCCTCAAACTCACAGAGATCCACCTGCCTCTGCCCCCTTAGTGTTGGGATTAAAGGCATACCCGTCATCACCTATTTGTCTGTGACCCTAGTAACCCTAACTCAGTGACTTCCAACAAAAATAGACAGTCCTGCAGTCCTGACCATCTACTGATTATGGTATGACTAATTTTTTTTTTTTTGGCTTCTGTAACTTGCTTTCACAGATACCCAAAGATTGTTTGGAGTTGTTTTAACTGCTTAACTTGGCAGAACAGAACAGTTTTCACTAGCTAGCACAGATATTAAAGGGCTTTGTGTGCTTTTCCCCACACACCTTCTACATGGCAATCTCAAATTTGGTCCCGAGATTGTTCCTCCTGCTAGCAACTAATCAATAAATCGTTCAATTAATTGGGTTAAGTCTATGACCTTTTCCCAAGCGTCATAAACTCCATAGCAAGCCCATGTACTAAAATCACAACCAAGCAGGGTGGTGATGGCACAAGACTTTAATCCCAGAACTTGGGAGGCAGAGGCGGGTGGATCTCTGTGAGTTTGAGACCAGCCTGGTCTACAGAGTGAGTTCCAGGACAGCCAGGGCTACACAGAGAAACCCTGTCTGGGAAACAAAACAAAACTAACAACAACAAACCACAGTGAATGACAGACACAGAGATGGGATGGTCCCCGTGAACGGTGGCATGGTGGCACGCTGACTCCTGAAGTGTGTCAGGACTCTCTGCTTCCTGTTTGTTTTTAACCAGGGTCTCCTTTCCCCAAGGCTGGCCTTGAACTCCTGAACCTCCAGGCCTCTATCCTCCCTCGAAGAATAAAATTACAGACAAACCCCACCATGCCTGATTAGCTTACAGTTTCATAGTTTAGAGAGAGGGACAGACACAGAGAGGGGGAGAAAGAAAAAGAAAGAAAAGAAAACACACACCTGAAACCCAAGGCTGAGGCCAGAGAATCTCAAGTTTGGGGCTAGCCTGGGCTATATGAAGTAATAGCATCAAAACCGACACAGTGAAACCTTGTCTTGAAATGCAAGACAAAAACAAACAAAAAAGTAACCATCAATCTTAAAAGGGCTGTCTTCATCAAACCTTTGCTCTTAGGGTTCAGGGAACTATAGGGAAGAGGAGACAGCTTTTTGGGGGGACCGGTTTCAAGATAGTTTCTCTGTGTAGCCCTGCCTGTCTTGGAACTCACTCTGTAGACCCGGCTGGTCTGGGACTCACAGAGATCTGCTTACCTCTGCCTCCCGCGTGCTGTGATTAAAAGTGTGTATCACCAATGCACTCTTAAAAAAATATCAAAAACAAAAGTTCGCCGGGTGGTGGTGGCGCACGTCTTTAATCCCAGCACTCGGGAGGCAGAGGCAGGAGGATCTTTGTGAGTTCGAGACCAGCCTGGCCTACAAGAGCTAGTTCCAGGACAGGCTAGAAAGCTATAGAGAAACCCTGTCTCGAAAAACAAAAACAAAACAAAAACAACAACAAAAAAAGTTCAAGGTTATGCTTAGGTTAGGTGGTCATAGCATAAGCTTTAATCTATCCTTATATGTAAATTAAAATAGCTTTAAAATATAAATAAACCAGTAAGTGATGACTGTGTTGGACCAGAACAGGTGTGTCTGACAGCAGCCATGGTGTGGGCAGAACAAGGACTCCTGATTTCAGGATCCCAAGGGCTTTGTCCCCCTAGAGTGGGAAAGTCAGGCAGTCCCAAGAGAAAGGGGACAGGGAGAGGCCTAGGTTTAATCACTTCCTCTCTGCGGCTCAGCTCTTCAGCCTGTGGGCTGTGGTGAGAGACGCATCCGTGAGAAGATGCTTTGTAAGATGAGAAGTTTCCAGAAGACAGAAAGCGTGGGAACCTGGTGGAAAGGCTTGACTCCTTAAAGGAAAGTTAGCCTGCGGGAGTGACTGGCAGTAGCCGAGCTGCTATCTGGGGAGTGAGTCAGCCACCAGAGCCCACGGAGAAACGCCACAGCCATCAGGAAGTATTATTATCACCCTTTCATTTGTCTCATGGAGATGGGAGCCTGGCTGTGTAGCCTGTGTGGACTGTGTAGACTGTGTAGACTGTGTAGACTGTGTAGACTGTGTAGACTGTGTAGACTGTGGACCTGTGACTGCTGTGTAGACTGTGTAGACTGTGGACCCGCTACTGGCTCAGCCTCCCGAGGTCACGATTACAACCATGGATGACCATGCCTGGCTATTCATTCCCATTTTAAAGATGAGGAAAATGAGACGCAGAGTGAGGAGTCATTTGTCCAGGATCACACAGTAAACACATAGGACAGAGAATGGCTGGATCTTGTGACTTACACAAAACAAGTGGTGTAGATTCTAAGTCAAAGTCGTCGTCTTGAACTATAGATGCCTAGCGTGTGCAATGTCTTGGGTTTGATCCCCAGAACCTTAGAAATGAACTAAATCTAAAAGTCGTTAGCTGGTCATAGAGTCAGGCCTGCAGTCCCAGCTGGAGGACAGGGGATTTCAACTTTGGGTCAAAGCAAAACAGGGCAGAACATGGCAACACGGAGCCTTTATTATTTACTTATTTATTTTTCTGAGACAGAGCTTCTCTGTGTAGCCCTGGTTATCCTGAACTCCCTCTATAGACCAGTGTGGCCTCGAACTCCCAGAGATCCGACTGCCTCTGCCTCCCAAGTGCTGGGATTAAAGGCGTGAGCCACCACTCCTTGGTTTAGCTCTCTCATTTTAAAGGTGAGAAAATGAGGCTCAGAGTGATCAAAACCCAGCAACAACAGCAGTTTTTAAATGTTTATTTATATATTTTATGTATATGGCTGTTTTTGCCTGCAGGTATGTCTGCCTACTGGAAGAATATGTAGGGTCCCAAGGAATTACAGTTACTGACTGTCATGAGTCACCTTGCGGTTGCTGGGAATTGAACTCAAGACCTTTGGAAGAGCAGCCAGTGCTCTTAACCTCTGAGCCTTCCCTCCAGCCCTAATAATAAGAATTTTTAATTAACTAAAAATAAGTGGTAACTGAGTGTGGTCACAAATCAAGAAGACCTTGACTCTCTTTTTCTCCTGTCTCTTAAAAACAAAACAAAACAAAACAAAAAAACTTCTTTGTGTGTGAACGCCGATCCTGACTCTCGCTCCTCCACGTTAGTCACACAGACCTTGCACAACCTCCAAATTACATATTCCCGTCTGGTTTGACTGTTAGAACCCTCGAAAGAAGAAAAATCCCCAAGGAGTCAAGTAATTTCCTCAAGGTGGCACAGCCCAAGCCCCTGGGCCTGACGTCTTTCCCTCCACCAGTGTCACACTCCCGCTTAGGGACAAGCGGATTGTGCCCATCAGTCCAGCCCTGACCCGGGGAGTCTAACCTCATGTTAGCGGGCGCACGGTCCGGACCCCGCAGAGAAGAGCGCGCGCCAGCTCACACTGTCTTATGTTCTCGGGAGTTTGTGGACTCCTATGCTGTTGTCTAATCCTAACTGCTGGGCAGCTAGGCGGTGAGAAAACGCTTGCAGGACGGATGCTGACACCCAGGCAGTGTTCGGTCTGGAGAAAGGACGGGCCTCCACTCTGAACCGGTTCATTCACTGGAAGGAAAAACCCGCACTTGCTTCCCCATGCTTCGTCTAAGAATGCAAAGCGGCCGGCTCACAAGCCCTCATTTCTGGATTAACCTAATCAGTTTCTCTCCCACATCCAGGGTGCTGTGGGGGAAACGTCTCCTAATTCTGCCGATTTCTGCCAATGCACATTTACGGTTTCCAGGCCCGGTGACGTCTGTAATGCTGCTTGGCAACTCTCCCTTGAGCCGGAGCGCACACACCCAGCGGTCTCGCGGCCCTTCCGAATGAAGCTTTAAAGGTGTTCCTGTCGTTGGAGAAGCACAGTGCACACACTTTTAATTCCCACCTCAGCGTTTTTATTCTGTTCCCTCCCACCGGCTTTTTTGTTTGTTTGTTGAGGGGGTCCTTCTGTGACCCAGGCTAATTTCAAAGTTACTACGTAGATGAGGCTGGCTTTAAGTTACCCAACCTTTCTTGCCTTCATTTACTGAGTGCTGGGATTACCGCCTTGTGTCAACACACTTGATTTTATTTTTATTTTATTTTAAAATATTTTTTGAAAGGAGCTGGGCAGTGGTGGCGCACGCCTTTAATGCCAGCATTCAACAAACAGAGGCAGGCTGATCTCTGGGTTCGAGGCCATCCTGGGCTACATAGTGAACTCCAGGACAGCCAAGGCTACATAGAGAAACCCTGTCTTTTAAACAAACAAACAAACAAATAAATAAACAATAAACATGAAAAAATGTTGGAAAGGTTTCAGTTTGTAGCACAGACTAGCTTTGAACTGATAATCTCCCTGCCTCTGCATCTCAAACGCTGGGTTGCAGCTGTGCGCCACCATGACCACTTCGGTCTTTTGAGCCTTGTGCTGGGGGCGGTGCCAGGATGTTTGCGCTAGTCTTGATGCAGGGACACTTGAAGCAGTAAAACTGACGCTATGAGGATTTGCCAACAAACGCGCTTAGGAAATGCCAAGTTGCCTGGGGTAGAATTTCCTCAAGGTAGGCCGCTTCTGGTGAGTGGAGGTAAGCAGCGCTCTGTGCAGGCTGACTAGACACTAGAGAAAATCTGGACCGTGACTGACGCTCAGGGCTGCTGAGAAAGTCTCTGCTAACGTTTTTTCACCAAGACTGGTCTCCAAAGGGCTCCATTCCACAGGACAAACCTGACTTAACTGGCCATTAGCCCATTCCCAAATCACAGAACATGCGTCTTCCACGCAGTTCCCGGTCACAACCATAGCAAGTCCTGGACGCCGTCAAGTCCTCTTCTCTCTTAATAGGAAAGCGTTTAATTCTACAGGTGGGCACAATGGACCTGTGAAGCAACTACTCAAAAAGAACAGCATTGGTGGACCTAAGAAATAATTCTGGGGCTGGAGAGACGGCTCAGTGGCTAAGAGAGGACCTGGGCTCAATTCCTGGCACTCACATGGCAGCTCACAACTGCCTGTAACTCCAGTTCCAGAGGATCCAAGACCCTCACACAGACATGAGTGCAGGCAAAACACCAATGCACATAAATTAAGGCGATATCTTTGCCGGGTAAATATCTTCCACTGCTCCAGTGGCCAGACTTGCAGTTTCTGTTTAAATTATTCAAAGTGTAACCTGGGGCGGGGACCAGAGAGAACTTTAAGGATGACAGCATATACGGAATGGAAGAGCCTGTGGTGTGTGTGTGTGTGTGTGTGTGTGTGTGTGTTAGTGAAATCTTCCCTTCCTGGCCAGCTCCTCTTTGAGCATCAGCCAGAGCTGGATGCAGTAGTTTCTTCCTTTACTAACCTCTAAGTGGATGAACGCTTTCTCTCTGGAAGGCAGATTAATCTTGCAGCGCTCTGTCCTCCTGGGCCCAGAGACAAAGACAACACTCAGCAAATCATCAAAGTGATGGAGAGGGGAGCTTGAGGCAAAGCTAAGGGGACTCTATGACGGTCTGATCTGAGGGCTTCAAGGATGTCTCCTTGAGAAAATGACATTTCAATGGCTTTTTTTTTTTTAAAGACAGTTTCTCTGTAGCTTTGGTGCCTGTCCTGGAACTAGCTCTTGTAGATCAGGTTGGCCTCAGGCTCACAGAGACCAGTCTGCCTCTGCCTCCCGAGTGCTGGGATTAAAGGCCTGCACCACCACCACCTGGCTATCAACCGGTTCTTAAGTGATATGAGAATTAGAAACGCCTGGGGCTTCTTCCAGGAGAAAACTCAAGGACGCTTGTGTTTCCCACAGCGCCCTAAGGATTCCTGAGATCTCCATAACACTGCACGCTCAAGAAAATCCAGAGCCAGGTCTTTGAGACAGGACCCCTCAAGAAAATCCAGAGCCAGGTCTTTGAAACGGGACCCACAGTGTGGAAGGAGGAAACAGCCTCTGGAAAGCTATTCTTGAACCGGATGTGCCAACCACCACACACACACACACACACACACACACACACACACACACGTATGCAAAATAAGTAAATAAAGATGTAATAAAAAATATCCAAGGCCACCAACTGACAGCTGTAATTTTTTTGGTTTCCTTTCAGTCAAGAGGACTGAGGCAAGGGGGATGTCCTTACGGAGAACAAGGTCTCAAAGCGAAAGTAGAAAGTGAAAAGAGTCTAGTCTCAGGAGCCTGGGAATTCACGCTTGGGTCTCTGGGTTCCACATAGGTCACACGGCCGCCTCAAATAGGCAAGGAACAAGAGGCAACCAAGACTGATTTGGACCAATCATGATTTATTTTCAATGGCATGGTATTGTGAAAACCCCATCTTACCGGAGGATAGAGCTGCCTAGGGAAAAATCATGTGAGGGATAGAAGGTCCTCAAACCCTCTACCAAACAGCACTTTATTTTTATTTTATTTTATTTATTTTTCTGAGACAGGGTTTCTCTGTGCAGCCCTCACTGTCCTGGAACTCGCTCTGTAGACCAGGCTGCTCCATTCTCGCAAAGGACCTGAATTTGCGTCCAGCCCCCACATTGGAGGATGGTGCACAGCGCCAGACAGTCCAGCTCCAGCAGATCTGACACTCTCTTCTGGCTTCCACCGGCTTCACATTCACGCGCACACCCCCTGTACAAACCAGATAAAAACGAAGACCGTGACCGGCCCAAGGTACAGTTGAGCAGAAGGTGTGTGTTTTAGATGTGAGGGCAAGAACAGCCAGAGGCATCTAGAAGACTCCAGAGCAGGGAGAATAGTAAACTGAACGTAGTAGCAGACTGGACCTGGTCCCGAGAGGAGAGGCAGAGGAGGAGAGAGAAAGACAGAGAGGGTGGGCAAAGGAGACCAAGAGAGCAAGACAAGAAGAGTGCACATGGTTAAGGATGATGATGACGGAATGAGAGCAGGGGGCAGACTGCGGGCTCAAGAAGTTTAAGGCAGGGGGCTGGAGAGATGGCTCAGTGGTTAAGAGCACTGCCTGCTCTTCCAAAGGTCCTGAGTTCAATTCCCAGCAACCACATGGTGGCTCACAACCATCTGTAATGAGATCTGGTGCCCTCTTCCAGCCTGCAGGCATACATTCAGACAGAATACTGTATACATAATAAATAAAATCTTAAAAAAAAAAAAGAAGTTTAAGGCAGGAGCGGGGCGAGAAGAGCGAGATCATGGCTGTTTGTTTTGTTTTTTTTTTAAATATGTATTATTATTATTATTATTATTTTGCTGTTTCAAGACAGGGTCTCTCCATGTAGCCCTGACTATCCTGGAATATACTCTGTAGACCAGGCTAGCCTTGAACTCCCAGAGATCCTCCTGCCTCTGCATTCTGAGTGCTAGGATTAAAGGCATGTGCCACCATGCCTGGCTTATTCTTATTATTTGAAGTGATGTGTTTATGTCTGTGCATGAGTACACAAGAGTGCATGTACCAACAACAAGAGTGCATGTACCAACAACAAGAGTGCATGTACCAACAACAAGAGTGCATGTACCAACAGAGATCAGAGGAGCCCCAATCTCCTGGGAGTCAGAGTTATAGGTGGTTGTGAGCCACCTGATGTGGGTACAGGGAATTGTACTTGGATTCTCCGGAAGAGAGGAACATGGTCTTCACCACGGAGCCAATACTCTAGCACAAACCACAGGTATTTGTGATACCAAATGAGCCTGGAGGCCAGTTTGTGCTTTGGTATGCTAATAGGCACCACAGACAGACATTTGTTCCAAGTTTCTCTTGGAACCAATCCCCTCAAACATATCATATGATTAAAAATACAAAAAGTCAAGATTCAAGCAGGCTATGGCATTTGCCTTTGGTGCCAGCACTCAGGATGGACAGGCAGCTAGACCTCCGAGCGCCAAGTCAACAAGGGCTACGTGGTGAGACCCCATCTCAAAAGTAAATAAGGAAAACCCAGAATTCTTGGCTTTTGAATAAAGGAAAATTCGAACAAACGAAAACAAAAACTTCAGATCAAGCCAGTGTGAGGCAGAGTTGGAGAGGATTTTTGCGTTGTTTTGTTTTAGTGTGCGTGTGTGTGTGTGTGTGTGTGTGTCTGTGTGTGTGTGTGCACATGAGTGCGATGTATCATGTGTACAGAGCACAACTTTGTGACATTGGTCGTGGGCTCCAAGGCACCTACCTGCCACACTAGGGGAAGGTTCCGGGCTCACAACTCTTATGCCAACAGTGTACACAGGTGACCCGAACCAGACAGAGTCCTTGATGGCAGGAAGAACTGAGAACTCCCATTTAGACTCCAGGCAGGAGGCAAAGAGCCAAAGGGGCAGGGAGCCAAGCTTTTGAAACCTCAAAGCCCATCCCCAGTGACATACCTCCTCTAGCAAGCAAAACCTAATCCTTCCCAAACAGCTCCACCAACTAGAGAACATGTAGTCAAATAGAGGAGCCTATGGGGGCGTCCTCATTCAAACCACAACAGCCTCTTATCTTTTTTTATGTTGTTATTTATGTGTCTGTCTATCTGTCTGTCTGAGGGAGAGTGTATGTTAGTGCAGGTGCCTGAAGAGGTCACGAGAGGGTGGTTGTAAGCAGCCGTGAGGGTGTTGGGAACCAACCGGGGGTCTTCTGCAAGAGCAACAAGTTATTTGCTGACTCATCTCTGCAGGCACTTCCTTTCCTTTCCTTTCCTTTCCTTTTCTCAGATATCTTGTGTCCTAGGCTGGCCTGGAACTCCCTGTGCAGCTGCGGGTGCCCTTGAACTTCAGCTCCTCCTGCCTTCACCTCTCCAGTGCTGCAGTCACCGGTGTGTGCAGCACTGTTGGTGGCTTACTAAGTGTGGAAGAGTGAGCCTGGGGCCTGCGTGTGCTAGGTGAGAACTGTACTAACTCAGGAGATTTTACACAGATTTTTAAGCTCAAGAGTTAAGGAAAGAGAAGCCACCCAGAAGAAAGCAAGCACGCTCAACGAAGACGAAACTCGGTGACTCCACAATTGCAGACCAGGCTGTCCTCCAACACACAGAGATCTGCCTGTCTCTGCTTCCAAAATGTTGAGATCAAAGATATTCTTTACCACTCCTGGGCAAAACCAAATTATTTTTTTTTTAATTAAACCTGGTCATGGGTACTGGAGAGATGGCTCAGAGGTTAAGAACACTAACTGCTCTTCCAGAAGACCTGAGTTCAATTCCCAATACCTACATGGCAGCTCACAACTGTCTGTAATTCCAGTTTCAGGGGACCTGACACCCGTGGTAAAACACCACTGCACATAAAAAAATATAAAAAAATTTAAAAACCTGGACATGGTAGCATTTGTCTTTAGGCCCAGCACTCAGAGGCAGAGGCAGGCAGATCTATGGAAATTTCAGACCAAAAGGGAAAGAAAGTCAAGCCTAGCAGGCAGGACACCGGAGTTCAGTCTCCAGCTTTGACTGGGCACGGTGCCGCACACGCCTGCAATCCCACTACCCAGGAAGGGGAGGCTGGAGAATCAAGTGTTGAAGGTCATCCTTAGTTACACAGTGAGATCAAGGCCAGTGCTGACTAAAGGAACCATTTTTTTTTTTAAATCACGAAATATAAAGCCAAAGCAAACTACAACAAAATACAATATCCTGGAGCCAGATAAAGTGCTTGTAGTCCTGGCTGCCTGGGAGGCTGAGGCAGGAGGCTCCCTGTGAGTCCAGAAATTCCAGATCCGCCTGGATGACACAGACTCTAAAAATAAAAACAAAAACAAGACCAAACAGAATCCAATATGAGCACACAAAGGTAACTGGAGGGCATGGCACAGCCCTCTAAGACTAGAAGTGCGGTGGAGATCGTGTGGTATTTCACACCCACACCCCCAACACCAGGGAAGCTATGGCAGGAGGCTCCTGGCTTCCAGACCATCCCAAGCTACAGCCAAGTCAAGGCAAGGCTTGACCAAAGTAATGCCAGCAAAAGATGGTGGGTGTAAGGGTATCATAGACCCTAGGAACAGAGCCACGAGGTTTCCAGATGCTGTAAATGAACAGCACGAATCACAAAACAGTTGTACATTGCACAGCCAAGAGTAAAAGCCAGAATTAGTGAACTGGTCAAGAATTAGAAATTTCAACAAAATGATGGAGCAAGAAGTGAGTGTGGCACACACCTGAGATCCAAGGCCCGGAGGATCGGAATTCTTTAAAGTCACTATTGACTTTATAGCAATATCGCAAGAGGTTGTTGCATGAAATCTAATTGGTATCAATAATAAAGCCCAGAGTCAGATACAGGGGTTAATGCTGACTGAGATCAGAGAAGCTGAACAACCAGCCACTAGAGAATTCTTTTACCTCTACCAGTGCTCAGACAGAAGGGCGATTCTATCTTCAGACGTCATCTCTGCAGGGTGATCCTCAGACTGCAACTGTCTTACCAAACCTCACACTCCCCTGAGCTCCTGTCTCTTTCCACCTTATATTCTTCTCTCTGCCCAGCCATATTGCTCCTGTCTCCACCCCCCTAGTGCTGGGATTAAAGTGTGGGATCCTAAGTGTTGGGATCACCTTTATGTGAGCTTTGTTTCTCTTTTAGACAGATTCAATCTTACGTAGCCCAGGGTGGTCTTGAACTAACAGAAATCCCTCTGTCTCTGTCTCTCCAGTCCTGGGATGAAGGGTGTGTGCCAACACTCCCTAGACTCTAGTGGCTTACCTCTGCACTCTGATCTTTAGGCAAGCTTTATTTGTTAAAATATAAACAAAATGTCACTACAGGAAGCTAGCCAGCACCATATGGAATTCTGTCCAAAAAGGGAGGGTCAGGGGTAGGGTCAGCTCCTACTCTGCACCAGCTGGTACCTCTGGATTCTTCCATTCTATAGAGACAACCTCAAAGAAAGCGGCTGTCTCTCTCACCAGGTGTCCTCGTTAGAGTGACATCGTCTTTAAACCCTGTGTGGCAATCCCTGACGCACCGCCATGGTGCCCAGGGAAGAAAGGGTGACCTGGAAGTCCAACTACTTCTTTAAGATCAACCAACTTTTGGATGGTTATCCAAAATGCTTCACTGTAGGAGCAGACAATGTGGGTTCCAAGCATGATGTAGGTGGGTCTTCTTTCTATGTGTTGCTTTCACTGGTTAATTAATAAAGAAACTGCTTGACCTGATAGGTCAGAACATAGGTGGGTGGAGTAGACAGAACAGAATGCTGGGAGAAAGAAAGCAGAGTCAGGTAGACGCCATGGAACCAGCCGCCAGGTCAGACATGCTGAATCTTTCCCGATAAGCCACCACCTCGTGGTACTACACAGATTATTAGGAATGGGTTAATCAAGATGTGAGAATTAGCCAATAAGAGGCTAGAACTAACGGGTCAGGCAGTGTTCAAAAGAATACAGTTTCCGTGTAATTATTTCGGGAAAATCTAGCCAGGCGGAGGGAAGTGGCCCCCACCGCTCCTATTATAACACAAGCAGATGCAGCAGATCTGCATGTCCCTGCGAGGGAAGGCTGTGGTGTTGATGGGGAAGAACACCATAATGCAGAAGGCCATCCAGGGGCACCTGGAGAACAACCCAGCTCTGGAGAAACTGCTGCCTCATATCCGGGGCAATGTGGACTTTGTGTTCACCAAGGAGGACCTCACTGAGATGAGGGACGACATGTTGCTGGCCAATAAGGTGCCCACTGCTGCCCGTGCTGGTGCCATTGCCTCATGCGAGGTCACCTTGCCAACCCAGAACACTGGTCTGGGGCCCGAGAAGACCTCTTTCTTCCAGGCTTTAGGCATCACCGCTAAAATCTCCAGGGGCACCCTTGAAGTTCTGAGTGATGTGTAGCTGATAAAAACTGGAGACAAAGTGGGAGCCAGTGAAGCCACGCTGCTGAACATGCTGAACATCTTCCCCTTCTCCTTTGGGCTGATCATCCAGCAGGTGTTGGACAATGGCAGCATTTACAACCCGGAAGTGCTTGACGTCACCGAGCAGGCTCTGCACTCTGGCTTCCTAGAGGGTGTCCGGAATGTTGCCAGTGTTTGTCTGCAGATCGGCTACCCGACTGTTGCTCGGTGGCACCCTCTATAATCGATGGGTATAAGCAGCTTCTGGCTCTGTCTGTGGAGAATGAGTACACCTCCCCAATTGCTGAAAAGGTCAAGGCCTTCTTGGCTGATCCATCCGCATTTGTGGCTGCTGCTGCTGTGGTTGCTGCCGCCGCCGCTGTGGCTGCTGCTGCTGCTGCTGCTGAAGCCCCAGCCAAGGCTGAAGCCAATGAAGAGTCGGGGGAATCAGATGAAGATAAGGGATTTGGTCTCTTTGACTAATCCTCTTAAAGCAACCAATTTAATCCGAGAAACATGGAAATAAAAGCTTAAAAAAAAAGTAGGTGATTGGAAAAGTCTTTTTTGTTTGTTTGTTTTGACTTTGGTTTTTGGTTTCAGGACAGAATTTCTGTTTCTGGCTGTCCTGGAACTTGCTTGCTTTATAGACTATGTTGGCATCAAGATCTGCCTGCCTCTGCCTCCTAAGTGCTGGAATTAAAGGCGTGCACCACCAGTGTCTGACTGCCTAAGTCTTTCTTAACACATTCCATATTCCAAACCTGTCCCTCGAGTCTGAAGCTCCGTGGCTATAGTAGACATATAGGTATAGGCCACGGGATCTCATCCTCCATCCCAGGAATCTGAGGGGATGGTGACATCTGAACTGCCTCTAAGTCTGTCTGCAGGCAAAGCCCACAGAGAGGGGACAGCCTGCAGTTCATACAGGAGCTGGATTTATTTTAGATTTATTTTTATTTTATGTGTGTCTGTGTGCCATGCGTGTGCAGCACCTGAGGAAGTCAGAAGAGGGTGTCATATCCCTTGGAGCTAGAGTTACAGACCATTGTGAGCCTCCACAGTGTTTGAAAAGCTCCACAGTACATTTAGAGGTCGCTAGCATTTATTAGTGATAAACAGGACCACAACAAAAATATTTTCTTGAGCTGGGCAGTTGTTGAGGTCCGGTGCCATCCTGGACCATAAATTATTTCTCTGGACCAGAGGGGAGGCATGGGAATAAATATACAACTCACATGGTTTTATCAGGAAGAGTTCTCAGGGATCCCTCATGAAATCTGAGTTCACATCCTGAAAATCACCTGCGTCTATTCTCCAAACAGCTTTTATACCAAAATGCAAACTGAGGGGGAAATTCATCAGCATTCTGTCTCCTAGGTAACCGGGAGAATGGTTGTGGTCATGTCTACACATTTGACCATACCTTTCTATGTCCATTTTGTCTTTCTGTCTTCCTGCTCTGTAAGCCAGCTCTGTCACATAGGCCAAATCAGCATCTCTATCTCAGGCGTCCTCCAAATTACAAAGAAGGAGCAGAACAACGTTAGCCTATCCTGACCCTTTGTCTGTAAAGACTGGGTGACCTCCTTCTGTGAGGCCAGGTGCAAACTATGGCCTGGAAGTCTGGCTGCCATTCAATGTAGATATATGGCCCTGTATGATAGATGGCCCTACAATCCACTCTTGGTGTTTAATTTTAATAAAACCTGTGCTTCTACAACAGGACAGATGATCACGTCTGCCTTGGGCAAAGACTTCCCTTTACCCAAATTTACCCGTCACTGGAAATTAGGAATATTTTATGTAAGCTCTTGTCTTAGGTTTTTGGGGAGGAGAAGCTTTAAACCCATCATTGACTGCTGACTTCTGTGAAGAAAAGAGATTAAGGGAGAGAGATAACTTTGGGCTCTGTGTCTTAGAGCCATACTTTTTTGTAGGATAAATTATGATGCTTTATGAATAATCATGTACTTAAAGACCATAGTCTCCTATTTAAAGGAGAAGAGAATCACCTGAGTTTAAAATGTTTTTTAGCTAGTTTAGAGCGCCTCTTAAGTTTTTTACATTGTATCAAAATCTAATTTTTTTAACATATGCACTAAAACTAATTTACAGGGTATGTCAAACCTTTCTCAACATCTTATAAACAGTTACAAACATTATCAGGTCAATACTATAATTTTAGAATGGGAATTAACAATGAATCCACAATTAAACATATCACAATTTTTTAAAATCCACATTCATCAAAAAAAAAACAAGGAAAGCTTTTCTAATGGGTGAAAATACAATGACATTCCTGCTATCAGAGACCAGTTCCAGTCTCTGAGCAGCAATTAAACCCTTAGGTTGCCCCCCTCTTAAGTGAAGAGGGATTTTAGTCATTTCTTATTTTGAGTCTTTTTTCCTAAGAGGAAAGCTTAGATCCTAGTTCTCAGGTCCAATATTTTAATCAAATGAGTTCTGTGTCCCATAGATCAAAACAGTCAAATGTTTAGTCTGCATTTCTAATTCAGCTCCACAGCAAACAGGATTCAGACTGCAGATAATTGTAGTCATCACGGTCAGGTCATCTCAGCAGGGTCTCTGGGTCTGTGTGCTGTGTCCTGAGTGTCTGGAAGCAGCTCAGCATCCGTCCCTCAGTGTAACAGGGTCTGTGTGTGTCCCAGGTGTCTGGAAGCAGCTCAGCATCCGTCCCTCAGTGTAACAGGGTCTGTGTGTGTCCCAAGTGTCTGGAAGCAGCTCAGCATCCGTCCCTCAGTGTAACAGGGTCTGTGTGTGTCTCGAGTGTCTGGAAGCAGCTCAGCATCCGTCCCTCAGAGCAGCGGGGCATCAGCTGGTCCCACAGACCAGGCACTCCTCTCTGTGGGGGCGGGGAAGACTGGACCAAGGACTCCTCTTCAACTCCTTTCTCCAACTCCTCTATGGGCGTTTGCAGGTATGATGTCATTGGGTCTGCCACTCCTTACTGTATATGCAGTCATCTCATCCAGCTTCATTTTCTTTCTGTGAAAAAAGCACAAACACATCCTCGACCCCAAACTAATATAGGGCCGGGTCTTTTTCTAATTTATTGCAAGAGCTTTTTCACCTTGCCTTAGCAAAGGTCACCTTGGTGTCGCCGTGCCAGATCTGTCTGCAGCTTTCATCCTTTTAAGTTGTTTTTGAGGAGCCGTGGCGCGCTCCACAATTCCTTTTCATTATTAATCATATAAGCAGTTTTTCCATTGAAAGAACCATCTGCAAAATTTTAGCATAACATCCTTTAAGGGATCTTTAGCTATAACATTAGCAAAATATAGTTGTGAGAATTGCAACAACGATGACCTGGGAAAGATTATTACTCTGGCCTTTAAATTGAGCAAACATAATTGTCCAAGAATCACTATTTTAAAATTGTCAGGTAATCTATTGCTTAGTATAGGAAACATTGATCGCAGTCAGTTCTCTGCTAAAACATCTCCCGGAGTCCGACCTGCCCTTCTGTATTAGACAGGCTACTGCTTCAAATTAAGAGTTTAACATCTCAACTGGAAAAATGGGAAGGTGCAGTCATAAAAGGCATTTTGCTTTCCAGAAAACTGCTGTAGAATAAGTTTTGTACTTAATATACACCCTTGCCACAGCTGAATCATAACTAATATACTGTACTTGCTGATTATTGTATACTCTGCCTGCTTGAGTACCTGTTTGGCAGCTTCTATAAGCTTTCTACTGGTAATTGGCTTATTGCTCCCTTTAAGAATTTTACTTAGTGGCTCAAGGTCTCCTGTAAAAATATTATAATTGCCAGGCGGTGGTGGTGCACGCCTTTAAGCCCAGCACTCAGGAGGCAGAGGCAGTTTCTCTGTGAGTTGGAGGCCAGCCTGGTCTACAAGAGATAGTTCCAGGACAGGCTCCAAAGCTACAGAGAAACCCTGTCTCGAAAAACCAAAACAAACAAACAAATAAATAAATAAATAAATAAATAAATAAATAAATATTTGAAACAGAGTTTCATGTAACTCAAGCTGACTGCAAACTCAAAATATAGACCATACTGACTTTGAATTTGTGATTCTCCTGCCTTAGTCTCCCAAGTGCTGGAATTACAGACATGAGCTATACTCAACCAAGTAAGTTTTTTTAAATCCAATAATTATATAAAAATCTATTAAATATTGCCACCTCCCACCATGCATGTGTGTGTGTGTGTGTGCACACGCGCCTGTGTCTCCTAGGAGTCAAACCAAAGGATAAGGTATGAGTCAAATGTTCTGCCATTAAGTTACATCCCCAGGTGTATTTGCTCTTGTTTTTGTTGTTGTTTGTGTGGTTGGTTTTGTTGTTGCATTTGTTTGTTTTCAATTTGACACAAGCTATCTGGGAAGAGGGAACTTCAGTTGAGAAAATGCCTCCATCAGATTGACCTGTGGGCAAGTCTACAGTGCATTTTCTTGCTTAGTGACTGACAGGCAGGTCCATCTCACTGTGGGCAGTGCCTGCTGTGGGCAGGTGGTCCTGGGCTGTGTCCAGTCATAGCTGTCCTGGAACTCTCTCTGTAGACCAGGTTGATCTTGAACTCACAGAGACCTGCCTGCCTCTGCCTCCTGAGTGCTGGGATTAAAGGTGTGTGCCACCACTCCCAGTAATCTCATTGTTTTTTCTTTCTTTCTTATAAGTGGAGACTGCTTTTTCATTCCCAGAGACCCAGATCTGAATAATCATACAGAAACTTTATTAATTACAATCCTGCTTGGCTTATTAGCTCAGGTTTCTTATTAACTAACTCTTACATCTTAAATTAACCCATTTCTATTAATTTGTATATCACCATAAGGATGTGGTAAGGGTTCTGGCGTCTGTCTCCTTCAGCAACTACAGCGTCTCCTCAAGTCTGCCTACTGTCTCTATACATCTCTTCCAGCCTGGCTATATTCTGCCCTGCCATAGGCCGAAGCAGCTTCTTTATTAACCAATGGTAATAAAGCATATTCATAGCATACAGAGGGGAATCCCACACCACTTTCTTTTTTTTTTAAGATTTATATTTATTATGTATACAATGTTTTGTCTGCCTAATATGCCTGCAGGCCAGAAGAGAGCACCAGATCTCTTTACAGATGGTTGTGAGCCACCATGTGGTTGATGGGAATTGAACTCAGGACCTCTAGAAGAACTGCCACTGCTCTTAAACACTGAACCGTCTCTCCAGCTCCTTCTCTTTCTTCTTAAAAAGTTTCTGACCATGTCCATATTGTATAGTGAGCCCCTTGCCTCTCCCGTTCCTCATCTTCCACCATCCCGTTAGTCCCCTTTGTCCCAAGTTTTCTTTCTTTAATGGTCTATGCAGGGCCCTCTCCACCTGCCCCCACTGCCTGCTACCTGTGAACCAGATACTACTGCCCCAACGCTGTGCCTGCCTGATTCCCACCGTGACGTTCTGGAGCACTACAACTGTAAGTGAGTTCCCAGTTAACTGCTTTCTTTTCTATGGTTACCTTGGCTATGGTGCCTCTTCACAGTGTAGAACATCACAGTATACATCAGTGACTGGGACAGTAACTTCATATGACTGCCCTCCTGTTGGACCAACTTTCTTGAAAATGAAAAAATTAAAAATAAAATAAAAATTCATGTGGGGGCTGGTTGGTGGTGGCGCACGCCTTTAATCCCAGCACTTGGGAGGCAGATGCAGGCAGATCTCTGTGAGTTTGAGGCCAACTTGGTCTACAAAGTGAGTTCCAGGGCCGACTCCAAAGATAATGGAGAAACCCTGTCTCAAAAAACCAACCAACCAACCAACCAAACAAACAAACAAAAAACCAAAATCTAAAATCCGTGTGGGGTTTGGGAAATGGCTCAGTTGGGACACACACACACACACACACATACATGCACACACACACACGTACACATGGTGTTTTGTGCCTGTAATCTCATTTTTAGAGAGGCAGAGATAGGAGACGGGGAGATCACTAGAGCTCCTTGTTCAGGCAGCCTGAGTGAGTCAGTGAGAGACCCTGCCTCAAGAAGTTAAGTGAGAGCATTTTCAGAAGAAGCTGAGTCAGCCTCTGGCCTCTGTGTGCTTGACCACACATGTGGCCTCACTTGCACATACCACATTTCCTCTGTTGTTGGTTGTCTAGGTTGCTCCAATTCCTTGGCTGTTGTGAACAGTGCAGCATTAAACATGGATGGGTGAGTGTCTCTGCCATGTGTACACACCCGTGAGTGTACCGGCTGCTGTTAGTGTTCCGGCATCTGCACTGGCCTGACCTTGGGGTACGCCTCCTCAGGTGCAGCGACCAAGAGCACCTGTGCACATTCACTAGGTTCCATTTTAAAAGGGCCCTGCCCTTAGCTGGGCAGTGGTGGCCTTTGCCTTTAATCCCAGCGCTCGGGAGGCAGAGGCAGGCAGATCTCACGAGTCTGAGGTCAGTGAGGTCTACAGATCAAGTTCCAGGACAAGTTACAAAGCTACACAGAGAAACCCTGTCTCGAAAAACAAAAACAAAAACAAAAAAAGTCCCTGCCCACCTCCCATCTCTGTCTGCCTCTGTCTGTCTGTCTCTTTCTCTTCTCTCTGCTTTTCTGCCACTCCTGTCCCTGGAGGCCTGGTCTCCCCTGGCCTTTCCTTTCTTTAATGTTCCCTTCCCCTTAACACAAACCCCTCCATATGAACTTGGTCTCATGGCGTCTTTCTTTCACACTCCATTTTTTTCTGAATTACAGCATTGGTCTCCTGACCAGAAAAAGCTCTTCTGCTGCTTCTTCCTGCCCGCAGGCAGTTTAATCCTGGAAACTGCTCCACATATGACCGCCTCGACAGTCTTGCTTCTCCAGATTGCTGGGTCCCTTCATCCCAAACCTGCAGGATTGGTGAGCCCTGCCCTTTCTCCCACCTCTGGCTGTTTCCCGAGGGAGGGCTCGTCTTTTCTCTAGAGCATGGTTTCTTGCCTTTTGGCTTATTAATTAGGCCCTGGTACCAGACAACCACGGCCTTTGGGCTCAGAGCCCTTGGCCCCCACTCTGCGTGACGACGACCTCATTTCTCGGGACTCTCAGGTCCTTTGGCCTTTGATTGACCGGATCACCACCGGGTAGCTTATGCCTTTCTCGCGATCCTTGCTTGATAAAAAGTCACTGGTTCTTGTTCTGCCTCACTCCTAGGACTAAACCTACCAAAAATCTGCTTCCTGGCACTCTATGTCCTGATGTTTTACGGGACCTTTGCAACACTCTGTCAGCGACCCTGATCTCTGTTGCACGTGGCATGTTTACTCAGTGGCAGAGCCCACTGAAAGGCAATCACTTCACCCTGGGACCCTTCCCACCGGCTCCACCCTTCCCACCGGCTCCACCCTTCCCACCGGTTCCACCCTCAACAGAGCTGCCCTTTTTCACCTGCAACAAATCTGCTTTCTTGTTCTCTGGCGGCCTTGCCTTCCATTCAATATTGTTAATTGGGTTAGACCATCATCCGGGGATGTGAGGCTTCCTGTCTCGAGCACAGTCCTCTCCTTGCCTTCTGACTTTTCTCGAAGTCCTGGTACCAGGTGACTGTGCCTCTTTCAGGCTTAGAGCTCTTTGTCCAGTGGGTCTCTTTGCGTGATGACCGTGCCTGTCTTGAAATTGATCCTCTCTGAATTCCTGGGACGCTAGGAATTGCAGACCCTTGAGTCTTCTCTGCCTCACTCATGGGAGCTGTGTCATCGTCTATACCTCCTCGCTCCCACTGGGACGTTTTCGGAGTCCCACCGCCCATTACCAGCTGTTGGCCACAGAGCTGGAGGCGCAAGACCATCAAACATGTCCGGGTGACGCTGTGGTAATGGGAAAGGATCAGGTGCTGTAAACTCTAGGGAGTCGACTTGGATCCACCCAGGTCTGACAGTTCCTCAGAGCCTAGGCAGTGAAGTGAAACATCCAGCTACTCCAGAACGTGGCTAGCACCCCAGTTTTCCCAGGTCCCCCAAAGATGAACGCCGCCACCCCCCAGGTCAGCAGCAGGATGTAGTCTTGAGAACTCAGCATCCTCAACCCCGCCTCACTTGCTCCCCCTTTCTAACTCCTCCCCCTTTTTGTTTTGTTTTGTTTTTGTTTTTCATCACAGGGTGTCTCTGTAGCTTTGAGGCCTGTCCTGGAACTCACTCTGTAGGCCAGACTGGCCTCGAACTCACAGAGATCCTCCTGTCTCTGCCTCCTGAGTGCTGGGATTAAAGGTGTGCGCCATCACTGCCTGGCTCCACCTTTTTATAATAAATAAAAAGGGAGGGATGTTAGCATCCAGACATTTGTACTGGCCTGCCCTTGGGGCATATGTCCTCAGTTGCAGCTGTCTGTCTGTCTGTCTGTCTCTCTCTTTCTCGTCTCTCTTCTTTTCTGCCACTTGGGTCCCCAGAGGCCAGTCTCTCCTGTTCCCTCACCTGATTTTCCCATTCCCTTTCCCTCAATAAAAACCTGAGCTCTTTCACATGGCATCTTTCTCTCTTGTGCCACTTTTTCTAAATTACGACAGCTGTGTCATAGGAAGAACTCTTTCCGTTTTCTGGGAAACCTCTGTCCCGATGACCTCAGTGGCTGGACTCGTTTTTTTAGCTCTGCCGGCAGCATATAAGGTTCTTTTCTGTCCACATCCTGGTCAACACTGTGGCTGTTTTCTTAGTGACTACCATTCTGACTAGGGTGAGATGGAATCCCGGTGTGGCTGCTTGCGTTTCTCTGATGGCCAGGGTGATAAAGCATTTTCCATGTTCTTGGGCATTTGTGTTCCATCTTTTGAGAATGATCTATTCATTTCAGGAGCCCATTCCTTGGGTGGGTTGGTTGCTTGTTTAGTTTCTTGAGTTCTTTGTTTGTGTAGTCTAGATATTAATCCACATCAGATGTATAACTAGCAAAGGCCCTTCCCTACCTGTAGGCTCTCTCTCTCTCTCTCTCTCTCTCTCTCTCTCTCTCTCTCTCTTGTCTTTTGAGACAAGGTTTCTTTGTGTAGCTTTGGAGCCTGTCTTTTGCTATTCACTTTGCAGCCCAGGCTGGCCTCGAACTCAGAGATTCTCCTGCCTCTGCATCCCGAGTGCTGGGATTAAGCCCCCACTGCCCAGTTTGTAGGCTGTCTCTTAGCTCTTTGCTCTGCTCTACAAAAGCCTTTTAATTTCATGAGGCTCCCTTATCTAATTGTTGCACTTATTCCCCCCCCTCTTCTCTCTCTGTCTCTCTGTTTTTTTTCGAGACAGGGTTTCTCTGTGTAATAGTCCTAGCTGGAAGTCACCCTGTAGACCAGGCTAGCCTTGAACTCACAAAGATCTGCCTCTACCTCTGCCTCCCGAGTGCTGGGATTAAAGGTGTGCACCACTATGCCAGGTTAATCGAGAAAATTTAAAAAGAAGTCAGCCAGTAGTGCATGCCCATTATCCTAGTACTTGAGAGGTGGAGATGGGAGTTAGTTTAAATTCATTCTTTCTACACAGAAAGCTGATGTCAACCTGGTTTATGTTAGATCTATCTCAAAGGAGAAACTCAAGAGGATGCTGTGAACTTTATGCTAAAAGCATGAAAATTTTTATGAAAAATTGTAAATTCCCACAGAGGAAAAATATTCACAAAAATATAAATATGAGAAATTCTGATTAAACAGGACTTTTTAAAAAATGTGAAGCAGGGCTGTGGTGGCACACACCCTTAATCCCAGCACTTGGGAGGCAGAGGCAGGTGGATCTATGTGAGTTCAAAGCCAACCTGGTCTACAAAGCAAGTTCTTGGACAGCCAGAGCTGTTACATGGGAGACTATGTCTCGAAAAAAATAAAAAATAAAAATAAAAAATAAAAAAAATTATGAAAGAGGCTGGGTGGTGGTGGCACATCCCTTTAATCCCAGCACTTAGGAGGCAGAGGCAGGTGGATCTCTGAGTCTGACACCAGCCTGGTCTACAGTGTGAGTTCCAGAACAGCCAAGGTTATATGGAGAAACCCTGTTTTTAAAAAACAAAAACCGAAGAGCCAGGCACTTGAGCCTTTTAGACTAGAGGATCGTAAGTTCAAACCAGAGGCTGGAGAGATGGCCCAGTGGTTAAGAGCACTTAACCACTTAAGAGTGGTTAAGGTTCTGGAGGACCTGAGTTCAATTCCCAGCAACCACATGGTGACTCACAACCATCTGTAATGAGATCTGGCGCCCTCTTCTGGCCTTCAGGCATATGTGCAGGCAGAACACTATATATAATAAACAAACTTTAAAAGGTACCCACAAAGCCCAGTATCAAATAAACAAATGTAAAATGGCCAGTAGGTTCTTTCGTGCTGGTCATTTATTACCATCTTGCTAATTAGCCCAATGTTATCACAGATTCCATGCTTGGGAATTTTGGAAGGGACTTAATTGGATCTGGCTCAGGCACCCACTACAATGTCTCCTTGTAGGGAGGCAGGGCGGTTGCCAGTCTCTGTGCTATGTGTGTGTGGCTTCCGTTGTAAACAACAGTCTCATGCAGATGTAATGCCACTGAGCCACACCACCAACCCTTCAGTCTCTTTCCTTTTCCTTATTTTCTTCCTTGCTCTTTCTTTACTACCTTTCTTTCTTCATTTTTGCTTTGTTTTAAAACAGGGTTTTGTTGTGTGCCTTGTCTTGCCTGACTCTCACTTTGTAGATTACGCAGGCCTCATGCTCACTAAGATACACCAGTTTCTGCCTTCTACATTCTGGAGCTAATGGTGTGGGCTGCCACTCCTGCCCTCTTTAATTTTATATTATTGTTTGTTTGTTTTATTTTTCAAGACAGGGTTTCTCTGAGTAACTGCTCTGGCTGTCCTGGAACTTGCTGTGTAGACCAGGCTGGCCTTGAACTCAGAGACCCACCTGCCTCTGCCTTTAAAGTGCTGGATGGAATTAAAGCATGCGCCGCCACCACCTTGCTTTATTTTTATATTATTATTATTTTATGGTCATTTTCTT